>NW_020954550.1:29633340-29657852 GCF_900497805.2 Vombatus ursinus
TTGTTTTGTTTTGTTTTGTTTTGTTTTGTTTTGTTTTGTTTTGTTTTGTTTTGTTTTGTTTTACCAAAAAGCAACAACAACAAATCTTCCCATATTTTCTTCTTTGAAAGAGTTCAGACACCTCTTCATGTCCTTTGTAGGCACTAAAATGGAGGTAACAGCAAAATAAAGATCATTACTTTTCTATTGTATTAGAAATAATAACATTTTATTATATGTTATAATTTAACTCAACATGTTCAACAACAATTATATGGCACCCTCTATGTGCACAGTAGATATGGGTTAAAAAAAAAAAAAACACGAAGGCAAACAAAACATGTTCCTTGACCAAAAGAAATGTAAAACTATGTAGGAAAATGTTTTTTTTTCCTTCCAGCCCTACTACCTATGCAATATGCAACCAGGTAATATTAATTCCAAGAACACATCTATCATTTAATAATTGCCAACTGAACAAGTGAATAATTTGCCTTAGAAGATCTAACTTGATGAGGGTAAAACTGAAATGATTGAAAATATCTTCTCTTGACTCTTCTACCCACTTAGGCTTCACAGCTGAAGCTCCAGAAAAGGTAGTCTATTCTTGATATCACTGACTCCCTCCTCAATTTTTCTGTAAGCTAGCTTCTTTCACTACAGTTCTCCTGAAACATCTCTCTCCATAGTGTCCAACACCTTTCCCTTACAATGGCTTTCAAATGCAGTGGCTTTTTAGTCCTCATCTTTCTTGATCACTCTTCATTATTTAATGCTATTGGCCATCCCATCCTTCTTTAAATTCTCCTTCTCTTGGATTCTATGTCATTGTTTTCTCCTTTTTTTTTTTCCTCTATGTGTAGTGGATTTTGTCAAGCACCTTTTCTCATTCACCATGCTGCTACTCCCCACTGAGTGTGGTTGTTACCTAAGGTTCTATTTTTACTTCTCTAGGATTTCTGAACACCTTCTCCCTTGGTGATCATATCAAATCCCTTGGCTTCAATCATCACTACCATGTAGATAACTCTGAAAAAATGCACGCACACTCATATACATATGTGTTTTGCCTACACACAGACATGTATATATGTTTTATATGTGCATGTAAGCACGTCCTATATGTATAAATACATGCAAAATATAATATTGGAAATGGAAAACTAAAGTTCAGATGAGATACTACACACATATAAAGGCATATATATATAAATGTATATATGCATATGTGTATATGTACATAAGTACAGATGTATATATGTTTATGAACATGTGTGTCTATGTGAAGCCACAGTATATTGTATGAACATCATTTCTGCATTTCCAACTGCCTGATAAACATCTTCATCTTGAAATCCTACTAGAATCTCAAACTCAATATGTCCTGTGAAAATTGAAATCATCATTTTGCCCCCAAACCTGCCTCCCCTTCCAACTTCCAACTTTTCTATTGACACAACAATACTTTTAGGTCCCTACATCCAAAACCTATAAGTCATCTTTAATTCTTCCCTTACCTAATCCCATACATACAATCAATTATTTAGTTTCGTAGATTTTAATCCAACTATATCTCTCATATGCATCTACTCCTACCCACTCTTACTGTTACCACTAAAGTATATTTCTCTACCTTTCATTTGAACTGTTGGAATATACTCTTAAATTGTCTTTCTGCCTTTCATCTACTTCTCTTCATTCCATCCTCTACAGCAAAAGTGTAAAACACACAGCTTGAGGGCTGTAATGCAGTCTTGACAAAAAACAGATTAAAATGTAATTGAAAAATATTTAACAAAATAAGTGAAAATAAAATAGAATATACAAAATGTTACTATGCGGTTTTTAAGTCAATATGTGGCTTGCAGAGAGCCTTATAAATGGTTTAATGGACCCTGTTTTATATGAGTTTATGTGATTTTTGTCACTATTGTTTTATAACACTTATTAACCAAAAGAGTAGAATCTCAAGACTTGACTTAATCTCTTCCATCTAGACTTAACTGTAAATTTATAAGGCAAACAAGAAAATATTTTCAATCTTCCTTTTTATTTATACTTTATCTAGTCTCCAAGAGTTAGCCTTTGCTAAGATTTATAGAACTAGACCAAGGTGAATTCGAGTCACTGGAAGTGAGGCTATAGGACCCATGTCATATGAGGTAATAGTTAGAGAAGATTAACTTGGGAAGAATCATGTTATTGGTTTTAAAAGTGCTCTTTTCAAGGTGACTTGGCAACATTGAAATAATTAGAATTTTTTTTTTCTTTTGGCATTGATAGTTTTGGCTATGACTGCTGTGGAATGACCATAGCCACAAAATGAAAGAAACAGTAATTCTTCTATCATCACTACTACTAATGAGTTTGAATCACCTGATCTGAGTCACCCACTATAACAGCACAGTCAACCTTTTAAAATCCAGGTACTTTGTGTAGTTTATTTTTAAAAAAAAAAGTTGTATACTCATTGATCCTTCCACAGTCTATAAAAATCCATGTTCAAGAAAATCCTATCATAATTAGTAGACATTGTGCTTTGAAGCAGAAACACATAGGGTTAAAGTGCAGTTGTGGAGATGCTTTGACCCCCGCATCTTTCCTAATGGCCAGCAGAGAGCAGCAATGCCCCAGCCAAGCCACAACAACATCAAGCTGGTTTAGATGCTGATGGGACAAGACTGCCTGCAACTGGGGAATATTGGTTTAAGAGAGTAGGAACAGGAGTCCATAGAGATGTGTTTTACTAAAGAGAATGATAGAAAGGGGGGTGTGGTGTAAATGAGTCTCTCCATTCCAGAAAGGAAGGCCAGAATGTCTTCAGAAGTCATGATACCAGGGAAGAGACCAAGAGCCAAAGCAAACATCAGGAGCAAGGATGTGGTCCAAAAGCCAAAAGGTCCATGTAAAAAGACATTAAAAGGGGAAAGACAGACAAGTCAGAGGAACAACAATGACTGAGACAAATTTCCCTCTGACAGAGCTTCTGTGTGAGCAGAGACCTTTTGACCTATCGTGATGGTGGAGTAGCCACATGCCCTTCAGGATCTTAAAGAACCAGTACCTTGGAAAGCTTGGACAATGACAACAGGGAAAGCAAATGTGAAAGATAGGAGGCAAAGCAAGTGCATTCTGTCCTCTCAAATGAACCAGTTTGCCAATAGTAAAGTAAAAAATAAATAACACAGATCACAGCCATTGCTGGAATTTTTAACTAAAGCTACAAAATCTAATTAATAATATGAGCAGTATTAATATAGCCCTCGAAGGTTTGCAAAGTGCTTTATAAATATTATCTCATTTTATTCTCACAATGACTCTGGCAGATAGGTGCTATTATTATTTTCCCTTTCATAGATGAGGAAATTGAAGTGGGGTAGGGGAGGTAAGTGATTTGCCTAGGGTCACACAGCCAGTAATATTCTGAGACCATCTTTGCACTCAGGTTTTCCTCATTCCAGGTTCATTATTCCATTGTGTGACCCAGCTGACTCCATTAAGGGAACATCAAGAGATTATAACTCGAAAATAAATAGCCATACATGAAAGGCCAGAGAATAAAAACAAGAACATTTTCAATTAATTTGAGTTCATGGAAAAGAAAAAGTGCTGAAAGTCAACAGTAAATCACCCATAATTCTGCATCTAACTTCTCTATACGCCTTTGGATTTTCTCCTGTTAATTCATATGTCTCAATTCTTGGATGCATTTCGAATATTTTATTTAGACTAAACTATATAGGTCAGAGGGGGAAAACATTCCTTAGTCAAATATATGAGGTCCCTTTCCCTAGGCCTGGAGCAAGCATCAACCTAAGAAGCACCTGAAGCAAGAAGGAACATCAAAGCTCTGGGTGCTATATAAATTCATAAATATTTTTTATTCTAAGATAATCCATAGATGCCTTTGCTCCCCTACAATGTGAGGGAGTAACTCCCACTAATCATTTGGCTCAGAAATAGACCCTAATGTACTTTTAAGAGGTTTGAGGGGGAAAAAATCCTCCTAAAGGCAAAAGTCTTCATTGTCTTTACATGCTATGGTGGCTATTTGGGTGTCATTCAACATCAATGAAAATTTCCAATGGGTGTATAATACCAAAGGCCACTTTGTTGTACAATGCATCACATTGATGAGGTAAAGCATAAATGAGGTGAAGTGAGAAAGATGTTTGTGGACACAGAGCATCTCCCAACTGGGGTTTTATGAAGCAAGATGCTGTATCAATAGTTTCCCAGATCCTTTCATCACAGGCACAGCATCTATCTGTATTCCTTTAGAAACTGGCAAGACCACTGATTTCATCAGGTATAAGAGTAGTAACCTGTGTATGGTGACTGGTGGTGTTGGTCATGGTAACTTGGGTCCAATTGGTGTTATCACCAACAAGGACCAATTTCCCTACTCTTTTGGGACCCTTGGGAAGGACATCAGTGGCAGCTGCTTTGCCACTAGCCTTTCGAATTAGCAAGGCTTGGATCTGTTTGCCCTGAGGAAAGAGCAATTTCTATTGCTGAAGAAAAAGGCTATCAATTGGCAACCCAACAGAGAAGTGGATAAATGAATGCAGATCAGAACAGAGTTTCTAAGGTCAAACTAAGATGTCACAGTGTGATTTTTAAAAATAAGAGGCACGACCATGTCATAGTCCTCCTGAGAAGCCTTGAAAAAAGTGACTTTTCTCCTCCAAAGCAGTTTCTTCAATTGTACAGAAATATCACAATCTATACTTCCACTCCCTCCCAATAGTTCTGTCAACTAATGATTTTAAAGCTTGATCTGTTCCCAGATTAGAACTGCATTAAAATAGTATGGGATGATTCAAGATTCTCATGTAATACTTCCTATCACTTTGAGAGCAAGGCTAATGAATGTTCACCCAGTATAAAAAGTAAAGCACACATTACACAGTGTATTTTAAAGACTATTCTGATGCTTTATTGCAATTGTCAATATTTACAAAAGATACAGTATTGTTTTTCCTCTCCATAAAATTATTCCTCATGCTCCAATTTCAATAGAAGTAATTTAGAAGATTTCTTTACAGGCAAATCTGACAACAATGAAAATTACATGTACAATTTATTGTCTTTAAAGGTTCTAATTTTTAAATGTATTTAAACTACTACTGTTAACATGTAACTTTTTAAAAAAATAGCAAGTTCCAAAATACTTTCTCTTCTATCATTACATTACTTTGGATCATTCAACATAAATATTTTAAATGGTTGTGATTCATGAGTTGTTTTTCTTTTATAGTATCTCATTACATGGATAAACTTTCTGCCTGTTCCCAGGATACCAGAGACAGATGCATAGTCATTAACCAGGTAACAGTGAAAAGATACAGTATCCTGGATTTAACATTTATTTCCTGAGAAGAATTATTCATGAGTTTCAGGGTGGGAGTATCAGTTCAAGTAGATTGATGTTATTTAGGTGAAGACTGCCATATATGTTATGTAACTTCTCTTTAAAGTCTAAGGAATGAAATTGAAATACATTGTTTTAGCAGCCTATAAGAATTCTGAGATCTCAAATCTCAAGACTAACATTTAAAAAAGAAAAATATTTCGTTTCTTTCATACGCATAATAACAAAAACACAATACTGAATTGTGGAAGTACTTCATTTTAAAATTTTATAACTATATAAGTGATATCTACATAAATAAGATCATGTCTGAGAATAGGATTTGGATTTCTGGACCCTGGCTTAAAATATATGACTGAGAGACTCCTGGCCAAGGATACAGTGTACCTAATGAGAGCTTGTAAGAATAAATTTGCCCATGGTCTTACAAATATAATCAAAAGGGCTTTCAGCTAAGAAAGGAAGAGGTGAAAGAAAATTAACAATGTATATCCACCAAGTTAATTATCATAAAGAGAAGCTACAATGTAGGAAGAATAGCACTGAATACACCCAGAAGTTCACAGGAGACTAAATCTAAGAGATGAGCCAGGAATGAAACCCATGACCTCAGATGTCTGAGACCATAATACGCAAATTCACAAAATTAGGCTAAAAAAGAGATGAATGAAAGATCCTAATGAAAGGAGGAAAAATTGGCAGATAGATATCAAAGATACCATAAATGGAATATTACTAGGGAAGGATAGGATTTATGTAAAAGGAATAGGGAGAGGATAAAACTACATGTTAAAGGAATATAGTTGTGTGAGGAAATTCAGGTACCAGATAGGGAAAACATGGCAGAAGTCATTTGGTAAAGATGAATACAGGTAAAAATGGAGTAACCCTTTTATTTGTCACATATGTATGTCTCTTTCAACTACAAAACTCCATGATTCTTTGACACGATGATTGCTAATTGTGACTATATAGAATAATATCTGGGAGTAAGTTAGGAAGTTTAGAAGATAATAATAATACTTTACATTTGCAAACTTCACGATGCATAGAGCTGTTTCATATATGCACTAATAAGGCATATAGAGAACATGTAGAACTCCAGCCTTGGGGTCAGGAAGAGCTGGGTTCAAGTCTCACCTTTGAAACATGCTGGCTTGGTAATACCACACAAGCCATTTAAACTTTCAGTGTTACAAGCAACTCTATAAGTCTGTAAGTTACTAAAAAATTAAAAGTCTACATTAGTAGACTTCCTCATCATGAATTCTTTATATCCACGTAAGATAAAATCACAAGTATGTACATCTTTTTTTTTCACATTCATGATTTCATTTGATCTTCACAATAACCCTAAGGTGGGTTTGACAGTATTGTTATCCCAATGTTAGAAAAAAAATGAGTCTCAGGAGACTAAATGACTTGCACAAGGTCACAGAGTAAGTAAGGAGCATGAGTGAAAGTTTGGCTCAGTTCTTTTGACTCTCAGTCTCTCATTGTCTCTCTTTTCATTAGAGCATATTGACTATTCTACATCAGAAATTTACTAAATAATGCCTGAATGATTAGAGATGATAAATGGAACTACCAAAGGTCCTCTACCACTTAGGACAATAATGATGAAAATACAGCTTAATTTGCATCTATTAAGGTTCAAATATTTGTCAAAAGTTCATTTATGTCCAGCACCTAGGTCAAGAGGAGTCCATCCATTGGTTGTTATCTCACTTAGATAAATCATACAAATGGTGCTATTATTTTGTCTAACAGTAGGTCTAATTATATGCTGTGCTCTAGACACTAGACTGTCAAACTGAACAATATTTTTAGTAGTCTCTCTCATAGTCCCTAGAAAGAATTGCTGACTGGGCTGCTTTCATACCAAGGACCAGTCTTTACTAGAGGTCACTTGCCACTCCATCTCTTTGGGAATGAAAGGAAACCTATACTTCTTGTACTTTCAACTATCAGAAAGTACCTTTGGCCTCCATCTTCAGGCATGCTGCCTAGTGACTGAACTTCAGAAGCATCCACAGAAAGCATTGATGATAAATTCAAGGGCCTCAACTGAATGTCTAACCCAATGCACAGCACCTCCAATTGCTGGTGACAGCCACTAGTTCAATAGCCACATGCTGTCCATTACAGAACAGTATCAAGGATGTATCTGAGTCAAGCCAATGAATGGGACTTGAACCCACATTCCCTGAGCAAAGGGTTGATTGTAGTAACAATGAAAGACAGAAGACACCAGCTGGGCTTTGGGTTTGTCAAATAACTCAAACTATTTTTCAAACCTTTTAGATTCAGTCAAACAAAAAACTCATTTTGCCAAGCACTTTTTCCCCTTTAATTTCTAAACCCATGTGTATTTTAAGAGAAATTTCATCCATATGCTTCTGATTCATTTACACTTAAATCATCAAGATGTTTTGTAAGAGCTATTTGATGTCCAAGGTTTTTGGAGCCTTTGTAAACCTCTTTTCTTAGAAACAGAATGTCATGTTTTGCCAAGAGTAAATAACAAACACCAAAAGGTTTGAGTCCGGTATAAAATGCCAAACCCACGAGATTTTAGTGAGTTCCAATTTGACACAGGAACCTTCACCTTCTCTTCATACCAACAGAACTCCAAAGGTTCTGATGACTTGATTCCTGTGTCATTACAAAATTTGTTTCCAGTACAGCACTCCCTGTGAGGGCTTTCTGATGCCTATCTGAGATTGAACTTCCCTTTTTCTTTTTTTTTTCTTCATATAAAGTCTCTGGAACCCTGGAGGTTGCTCGCTTAAAGCTTTTAATTATAATGCAAAGCCAAAAACAAAGCCCTCTTATGAAATTTAATACACAGAGACAGACAACTGGACTGGCAATTTGTTTTCAAGAAAACAACTCTTTTCCTTAAAAACTGTTCTATAATTTTCTATTTTAACATTCTAATTCATGGAAAAGAAGTATAGTAAATAGAGGGTTAGCCTTGGAATAGGAGAACCTGAGCTCTATCTCTATTTCTGACACATTTTGACTGCATACTATGAGCAATTCACTTAACCTATTTGTGCCTACAGCAGCTCTCTATGACTAAGATTAAGCTACAGATGACACAGATGAGTTTCAGGCGAGATTACAAAATTACAGATGTAGAACCCCCCCCCCAATTTTTTTTAAATTCATAATAACAGAAATGTCACTAGTATTAGCAGTGGCAAGATTTTTTTTTTCTTTTCCAAAAATAATCCTACAATTTTCCATTTTAACACTTTAATATAATAGATATATATAATAAATAGAAGGTAAACTTTGGAACAGGACAACTTGAATTCTATGCCTACTTGAGCCATATATTGTCTGCACAGCTATGAATAATTCCTTTAACCTCATGGTACCCACAGAAATTCCTTAAGATTAAGATTAAGCTATAGATGATACAGATGAGTTGCAGTAAAGATAATAAAATTATAGGTTTAGACCAAAAATACTTTTTCACTCACAATAACAGAAACATCACTAATATTAACAGTGACAAGATCTTTTTTTTTCTTTGTTTTTTTTTTCTTTCAGAAATAGTGAGCACAATTTTCATCTGAAGAAGGCTTTGGACTCTACTAACGATAGGTACAACTACCTTACATGTCTAGGAGATAATTGTTTCTATTATTTTACATTATTGTGTTGAATAGAAAATTGAGTAAAGAAATAAGTGGTTGGAATGGAGATAAGGATATGTTGTTTATCATATCTGGAAGAACTATAATTCCTTTAAAAATAATTATAGTTTGTTCATTCCAAGATTGCTTTTTTGAAAAAGAGCATTAAAAGATACATGGGTACAATTAAATAAAAACATCTTAAAACAATTAAAAAATAGAAATTTCTACTAGTTGTTTTACTAATCATTAGCAAAGTATTTATAATGTTACCATAATTTGTTCAGGCATTTGTGTTTATAGAACATCCTGCTTCTTCATTTTGATACACTTCAAACCCAAGGTCACTTAATTGGTGGCTTGGAGACCTGCAATTTTTCGATTTTCACTTCTAGTTGGCTGAACTTCATGACAAAACTGAGACACTTGTGGATCGTGAAACCTGCATGGATTTTGTTCCTTTTACATTTTAGTTATCCTTGTATCCTCGACCTTGAAATGGTTCCATAACCGGCTTCAGATTTTTCAACTGATTTTAATAAGTATTTGATTTTATGATTTGTATTTAATTTTCTTAAATAATCTGAACCCTTTAACTGTTCAGTAAAACAGTTTCACAAATGACATAATGCTTGCTGCTTTGACAAATATAAACCAGGTTATTCTTCTGTCCTGAATTATATTTATAATTGAAATGTTGATTATGTCTCATTGGATGAGTTTAATAAAAATTTTAAAAAACCTAAGTGGTTTACTTGTTTTCATCACTTGCAAGATGTGTTGCTTACACGAAGCACCAGGACATAAAGGTTTCTTTGAGGTTTTTTTTTTTCCTTCTTTGTCTTCTGACCTTTTGCTTGTTGCTTGATTTAATGCAATATGTGTTCCTCCAGGAGGAAAACTTTCTCTTGGAGATTAGGCCCAAGAAGTGTATTATAGAGAGGTTCATAAAAATGGGGATGATCTTGAAGGTTCCATTCTACTTTAATATTATACAAATGTTTCAAATAATCACAAAGGTTTTTTTCTTCTTAACCTATCCAGATAACAGAATTATGTTCTGATAATTAGCATAATTATAGTTCTAGCTCTTGTTATATATTTGTTGAACTCCCAGATGTGTTACTCTTAATGGGGGAGAATGACTATATATAAGACAGGTAGGTAGGTAGATAGATAGATAGATAGATAGGTAGATAGATAGATAGATAGATAGACAGAGATAGAAATATATACACATATGTGTGAACACACACATATAACTAGAGAAAGAGACATAGAGAGACAGAGGATTATGAGACTGATTTTCTTGGATATGACCTATCACTCAATCACCTAATCAACACTAGCATTTATTAAGCACTTACTATGCGCTTAAATGATGTATTAAAGTGTATATAAGCAATGACAGAAGAGGAGTTCTAAAAATGACTTGAACAATGAAAGCATCGTTGGTATAACTGCAATTCCAGAGCTGGAAAGAACTTTTCACATCATCTAGGTGAAAACTTACTTGAAGTATGAATTCTACAATATTCCTGACAAGTTGCTAACCGGTATCTGCACAAGAACTCTGTAGATTTATAGCTGTTATTTCCCAAATCAATACTATTAGGATTACTCTCTGTATGTGCTGGAGTACTCACCTTCTCCATGCCTTCCTTACTTATTAGAAGTGGTTCCTCCTTTCATGAATTTCTGAGTCTGCTTTTTTATCTTTGCTATGTAATCATATTCTTATATCATTATAGTTTTTTGTGTATGTAATGCCAAATTGGAATCTTCTAAAAAAGAGGAACTATATTTTTTTCCTCTTTGTATTTTCAGTGCCTTGCAAAGAGCAAGTAATTTAAATGTACCATCTTTGTTTAAACATGCCTAACTAGGACTTTTTATTTTTATTTTTTGCACATTCCTAATTATTAAGAAACTCTTGTTGATATTGACCAAAATCTGCTTACTACTAGTTTGGAATCTCAAGTTATACAAGAAAAAAAACTAATCCCATTATCATTTAAAAATAATATTTCCAATTTTTATTTGTTTTGCTATCTGAAAAATACCACTCACATCTCTTGACATCGAAGGGATGTCAATGGATAAAAAGGCTGTGCATTAGTTAGGCTTCACTGCCTCTACATAATGGGCTCACTTTCTTGTCCTTCAAAGTGGATTTTTTAACTCTTGTCTTGCACAGCTCTTCACTCATAATATGCTGAATCTTATTTCCATCCATTGTTGCTTTCTTCTTTGCCTTTTGTATGCCCTGCAACTTTAGCTCTTTAGAGATTGTGGCATCCTATGCTTTGAAATGATACACCTTATAGGAAAATTTTTATTGTTAAAAAACATACTTTTGTCTCAGAAACTTGGAGAAGTCATTAAAGGAGCTTTGTAACTTTCTAAAAGCAATCCAGCCCTTCTATTCAATTCTGATCCAACTTTTGATCAATTTGTACTGTCTGTCCCAGACATACATACTAATGAATAAGTTCTACTATTGCTTGTCTAAGTATATATCATAAACAGGGTAATCAACATTTTTCATCCACCTAGATTTCCCATATAGATGCTTAGGATAAACTCTTTTAAGCAGGTATATACATGTATACTTAAAAATTGTTATGATTAGTCATACCTAGCATTATCATCATCAATAGCACAACCCTGTGATAATTAGCTATGTTTTTAGGAGTGACCAAAAGTAAGAAATGATTCCAGATAGTTGTGGATTTTCCCAAACAAGTTCAAGAGTATATGACAAAACAATGCACTCTATTATATACATGTCACAAATTTTGGGAATTTCCTCTATCATGTGATCATCTGACATATGATTCATATACTTATCTTCCCACTTCTAATCTCAGTATAATCTGAGCTGAAGAAGACTACCTCATGGCCATCCAATAGAAAGAATTATTGTAAAGCCAGACATATCCAAAGATCCAACCTTGAAGAAGAGAGTAACTCTACAATAACTGAAAGAAGAGACTCATAACAAAAAAAATGGATTTTCCAAAAGGACAAGGTGAACACCTAGAGAAAACGAAGCAAAAGATTAAAAAATTAATGAAAGGATTAAAATTAAGGAGGATAAAAGCTTATATAGAAAACCTTACCCAAGTAATAGACTCTCTAAAAATGAAACTAAGTTAATGACTCAGTGAGAAAGAAATATCAGAAAAAAACCAAAAGATTGAAATATGAAAGAAAATATAAGTTGTCTGTTATCAAAACAAAAAACTGACCTGGAAAAAAGATCAAAGAGATATCATTTAACAATCATTGGCCTTCCTAAAAACCATGATTAAAAATGTCTAGACACAATTTTTCTTTTTTATGTTTTATGAGTTTTGTTTTTATACTACAAACTTTTATAGAGTTTTCTCACTTCATAATAATAGTGACCTCATCTAAAATACATGCAATATTTCACATCTGTAACATGCTTTCACCTCTTTTTAAAAAAATAAGTAGTATACATTAATTTGCTCTCCCTCCTACCTCTACCTCATTAAAAAAGTAAAAACAAATTTCTTGTAACAAATATGCATAATTAAGCAAAACAAATTCCTTCAATGATGGAAACCAATGCATACATACACATGCCTACATTTCTATGTATGTATTTAATCTGCACCCAAAATCCATCAACTATCTATAAGGGATAGTATATTTCATCATAAATCTTCTAGAACCATAAATGGTCAAGAACTATTGGTCAGAGTTCACATAGCTTTTAATAATGTTTAATTTTATAATGTTATTGTATAAATAATCCTTTTCATTCTCCTGATTTCATTCCTCAAAATTGTTCATTTTTACAATATTTATATTGTCATATAAATTGTTCTGGTTCTGCTTACTTTGTTCTGCATCAGTTCATATAAGTCCATGTCAAAATCATCTGTTGAGCAATGGTTGAATAAGTTAGGCACTATATTTCCAGAAATCACAAATTAAAACTTCCTGAATCTATTAGAAGCAAAAGACAAAGAGAAAATAGAAAGAATGTGCTAATACTTGAGAAGTGTTATAAATAAAATCCAGAGCTTACACTTCAAAAAAAAAAATACCACAAACTGACAGGGAAGAAAAATCAATTAGCCAGGAATATTCAGGATCATACAAGACCTGGCAGTTTCTATAATAAATGATAGAACATTTTGGAATACAATACTACCAAAAAAAAGCAAAAGATGTAGCATTAAATCAAGAATAACTTATTTCGCAACACCGAGTATAATCCAATAGGAAGGAAAACGGATCTCTAATGGAATAGAAAACTATCAGCCATCTGATGAAAGGACCAAATATTAGTAGAAATTCTGAAAAGTAAAAATAGGAGCAAGATAAACCTAGAAAAAATTTATTTGAGCAATTGGAAAGAGTTATATGATCATAAATTACTAAAATTTTGAGAGGAGAAAGAAGAGATGTGTCCCTTCAAAACCTTATTGTGTTCAATGAGCACTGAGGAAGTGGAATAGTACAAATAAAAGACTTAGGACTGCATTGGTTCTACTTTGCTGGTTTTAGGACAGAAATAAATTAAAGAATGAAAAGAATACACTAGCATAGGAAGGAGAAAGAATGGAGGAACTTATTATTTCTGATATTGAGGTGTGAGAAAAGAATATGCAAACATAGAAGAAAGGAACGGGAGAAGTCTCAGTTAAACCTCACTTTTATCTGAAGCAGACAAAAGAGGATCAAACAGAGAGAGAGAGAGAGAGAGAGAGAGAGAGAAACAGAGACAGAGACACAGAGACAGAGAGTTTAGTATAGAAATACAACAAACTCAGAAGAGAAACAAATGAAGTTAGAGGGTAGGTTAGGAGGAAGGATAATACTAGAGAACAAATAAAGGAAGAAGAACAAATTTCAACTTTAGGAGGTTGAACTTAAAGGGGAATTAAATGAAAAAAATATTTAATAAAAACAAACAACTAAATACTATTAAAGGGCCTATCAATTGGTAAGCAGCTGAACAAGTTTTATAACATATAAATGTCATGAAATATTATTGAAATGTAAGAAATTATGAAAAACGATTTTAGTGAATCCAATGAAGACTTTTATAAATTGATGCAAAATGAAGTGAGCAAAATTAGGATAATAATGTATACTACAAGAAAAAATTTTAAGAAAATCATCTTTGAGGAAATACAGGTTTTTTACTAATTTATTTTTTTTAGTTTTCAATATTCAGTTCTACAAGATTTTGAGTTCCAAATTTTCTCCCCATCTCATCCCTCCCCCCAACTCAAGACATTCTGAATACCCCTTTCCCTAATCTGCCGTTCCTTCTATCTCCCTCCCTTCTATTATCCCCTTCCCCTTCTATTTTCCTGTAGGGCAGGATAGATTTCTGTACCCTATTGCTTGTATATCTTATTTCCCAGTTGCATGTAAAAACAATTTTTAACATTTGTTTTTAAAATTTTGGGTTCCAAATTTTCTCTCTTCCTCCCTCCACACCCACCCTCATTGATACAAGTTATACATGTGAAGTCATGCAAAACATTTCCATAGTAGTCACGTTGTGAAAAACTAACTATATTTCCCTTCATCCAATCCTGCCCCCCCCCATTTATTCTATTCTCTCTCTTTTTTTTGTTTGTTTGTTTGTTTGTTTTTGCCTTTTGGTAAAGCAATTGGGATTCAGTGACTTGCCCAGGGTCACACAGCTAGTAAGTGTTAAGTGTCTGAGGCTGGATCAGGTCTTCCTGACTCCAAGGCCAGAGCTCTATTCACTGTGTCACCTAGCTGCCCCTTCTATTCTCTCTTTTGACCCTGTCCCTCCTTAGAAGTGTTTACTTCTGATTACCCCTACCCCCAATCTGCTCTCTCCTCAATCATCTTCCTGCTCTTTTATCCCCTTTCCCCCTATTTTCCTGTAGGGTAAGATAGATTTCCATACCCAATTGAGTATGTATTTTGTTCCCTCCTTAAGCTAAATCAGATGAGAATAAGATTCACTCATTCCCTCTCACTTTCCCCCACTTCCCCTCCATTGTAAAGTCTTTTCTTGTCTGTTTTATGTGAGATAATTTATCCCATTCTACCTCTCCCTTTCTCCTTCTCCCAGTATAATCCTCTCTCACCCCTTAATTTTATTCTCCACACATCACCCCTTCCTCTTCAACTCACCCTATGCTTTCTCTGTCTCTGTCTCTGTCTCTGTCTCTGTCTCTCTCTCTGTCTCTCTGTCTCTCTCTCTCTCTGTCTCTTACTCTCTCTCTCTCTCTCTCTCTCTCTCTCTCTGTCTCTCTCTCCATATATATACATACATATAATTTTTTCCCTCTAACTACCCTAATACTGACAATGATCTCATGAGCTACAAATATCATCTTTCCATGCAGGGATGTAAAGAGTTCAACCTTAATAAGTCCCTTATGATTTCTCTTTCCTGTTTACCTCATCATGTTTCTCTTGAGTCTTGTATTTGAAAGTCAAATTTTCTGTTCAGCTCTGATCTTTTCATCAAGATTACTTGAAAGTTTTCTATTTCACTGAATATCCATTTTTTCCCCTGAAGGATTATACTCAGTTTTGCTGGGTAGGTGATTCTTGGTTGTAATCCTATCTCCTTTGACCTCCAGAATATTGTATTCCAAGCTCTCCAGTCCCTTAATGTAGAAACTGCTATGTCTTGTGTTATCCTGATTGTGTTTCCACAATACTTGAATGGTTTCTTTCTGGCTGCTTGAAATACTTTCTCCTTGACCTGGTAACTCTGGAATTTGGCTACAATATTATTAGCAGTTCTCCTTTGGGGATCTCTTTCAGGAGGTGATTGGTAGATTCCTTTCATTTCTATTTTACACTCTGGCCCTAGAATATCAAGGTAGTTTTCCTTGATAATTTCTTGAAAGATGGTGTCTAGGCTCTTTTTTTGATCACGGCTTTCACATAGTCCAATAATTTTAAAATTATCTCTCCTGGATCTATTTTCCAGGTCAGTTGTTTTTCCTATGGGATATTTCACACTGTCTTCTATTTTTTCCATTCTTTTGGTTTTGTTTTACAATGTATTGATTTCTCATAAAGTCACTAGCTTCCATTTACTCCATTTTAATTTTTAAGAAAGCATTTTCTTTAGTGATATTTTGGACTTCCTTTTCCATTTGGCTAATTCTGCTTTTTAAGGTGTTCTTCTCCTCATTGACTTTTTGGACCTCTTTTGCCATTTGGGTTAGGCTATTTTTTAAGGTGTTATTTTCTTCAGTATTTTTTGGGGTCTCCTGTAGCAAGCTGTTGACTTTTTTTTCATGATTTTCTTGCATTATTCTCATTTTTTCCCAGTTTTTTCTCTACTTCTCTTACTTGCTTCTCAAAATCCTTTTTGATCTCTTCCATGGTCTGGGACCAATTCATATTTTTCTTGGAGACTTTGGATGTAGAAGCTTTGACTTTATTGTCTTCTTCTAGTTGTATGTTTTGATCTTCTGATCTGACATTTTTGTGCAGTTTGCTCATGGTCTCAGACAATTACATGTTATAAGCCCTTTGTTAGGGTAGGGCTCTGCTTCCAGCTGGAGAATGTACTGTCCCAAGCTTCAGGGGTTTTGTGCAGCTATTTTCAGAGACACTTGTAGGGACTTGTAAATTTTTAGTTCTTCCAAAGTGGTATTATAAAGGGTGAGATGTTTACTCCTTTCCTGGCCTGTGCTCTGGTCTATGAGTGACCACAAGAACTACTTTCTGCCTTGGAACTGTGAGGAGGTTTCCCTATCCACTGCCACTACAAGCTCCACCACTCCAGCACTCCTCCTTGTCCCAGGACCGCTCCCCAGAACTGTGACCCAGATCCAATCATTGGAAAAGCAAGAGAATCCTGCCTCAGTACCAGTAAAGAGATCCCTGCAATCTCCCTCTGATAAGCCACTCAATTCCCCTTCAGTCTGTGGGCCAGGAGCTCAGAAAGCAGCCACCACCCCAGGGATATGCTCAGAACTGGGGCTAGGACCTAGCTTCTCTCTCATTGCAGTCACAGACTTTTCCTACTGACCTTCTAAGTTTTTTTTGGAATTTGTTGGTTGAGAAGTCTGGAATCCACCACAGCTGCCTGTGATTCAGTCCTCTCAGGGCTGCTTCAGGTTTTCTCAGGCCTGTTTTGCCTGAGCACCCACGCTGAACTGCGTTCTTCTCCCAGTCCAGCACTATAGACATTTCTAATCAACCATCCAGGTTTTCTTGGGCTGGAAATTTGTTTCATTCTGCCTTTTTGTGGGTTCTGCTGCTTCAAAATTTGTTAAGAGCCATTTTTTACAGGTATTTGGAGTGGTTTGGGGGAGAACTTAAGCAAGTCACTGCTTTTACTCTACCATCTTGGCTCTGCCCTGAGAAAATAGAGTTTTAATCAAAACAATGACTAACCATGACTCTAAAGGACCTATTATGAAGCATGCTACCCACCTCCTGACAGAGTTGATGGACTCAAGTGAAGAAAGATATATGAATTTTCAGACATGGTCAATGTGTGGATTTGTTTTGCTTGATGATGCTTATTTGTCACGGAGGGGAGAGAGAGAGAAATAGAGAGAGAGAGAGACAGAGAGAGAGAACCACTAAAACATTTTTTAAATGCACAGACAACAACAAAAGGAAATTGATGAGGAAACATGTCAAGCAGTATAACTTGGAAAGTTATAAATTTCTTATAAACTTTTTTTTCAAAACAAGTTGTGTGAATAGAGATTTACTATTTCACACAATAGCCTTTTAAAAAAAAGAAAGGACACATTTGAATATGGAAGTTTTCATTTGTGGTATTTGTTAAGTCAATGATTTATTATGGATATCTAGTGTCAATTGAGATTTTAAAAAATAAATGTCAACATCAGGAAACTATTTTCAATCCAACAGGGAGACACTGGAGGTTACAATGATGTAACAAGATGTGGTTCTAAAGTTTTCTGTTAGAATGACTATTATAAACAACTTGAAATGAAACTCCCAACACTTCTATTGCATGGAAAAAATAACCCTAGTTTTGCTTGATATAACTTTAGTGGTGATGAGGAAATTCATCCCTCTGTCCAAATTATTTCTTTCTTCAATGATCACTAAGCACTAGACTGGAAGCAGGTCTGTTGTTTGGGGGAATGGGGTGGGTATTTCTGCTCTCAATGCTCTCAGGCTCAGGTGACAGAGCTATGACTTTCAGAGTCTGAAGGGAGATGGTGATCAAGATGGTGATGTTTTGATTTGCCTGGCACATACTGCTTCCTGTATCTATCTCAGGCTGAGAAAATAAATGTTTGTTAATTAACAAATAAAATAAGTTTAAGGCAACCACAATAATTCAAACAAATAGTAATCTGGACTTAGACTGCAGTTGTCTGAGTGAAAATAGAGAAGACACCAATGTGTGAAAAGTTGCTGAAATCAAATGATCTTGACTAATTTCCTGACTAATGTGAGGGAGAAGAAAAGGCCAAAGATAACACTAACATTTTGAATATGGGAAACTAGTAATTCATTTAATGGAAACTATGAAATCAGAAGAAAGACTAAATTTTGGGAGAAAGATGATAAACTTGGTTTGGAACTTAATATGTTTAAAGTATCAGTAATTATATCCAGGGATATTTCCTATAAGCATCTGATAATCTAGGTGTGGAGCTCAGGAAAGGTAATGCCTGGAAAGATAATTGTGCTGTTTGTCCATATATGTACAATAGTTAACATTACATGAATGGTTAAGATTATAAAAGGAAAATTTAGAAAATAAAGGGGAAAAAAGACCAAGAATTGAACTTTGGGAGGAAAATGTATCATACAGTGTTGGCTATTCTTTCCATTTTGTATCAACTGAAAATATAATAACCATGCCTACTTGTTTAAAAAAAAAAAGTTAAACAGCACAGGACCAAGGACAGCAACCCTGGGCAGTCCAAGAGAGACTTCCTTTCTAATTGTCATTGCATGATCAGTAGTAATTCTGTTCTTTAGGTGTGGTCAGTAATCAGATTTAGACCTAGAAATTACTTAATCCAAACCTATCATTTTACAGTTAAAGAAATTGAGGCACAGTAGGTGAGTTAAGTGACATGTCTGTGGTCACTTAGGTAAGACTTGGAAGAGCCAATTCTTATGACCCTAATGCAAATGCTTTTGTTTTTGTTTTTGTTTTTCCCTTTACTAGCTAATCTGTAGTTCAGAGGAAGGAGAGCACCGTATTAGGAAAAGCTTAATGAGGGAGGTAGAATTTGAGCCATGTCAGTAAGGATAGATTTTTCTACACCAATGAGTCAGGGGAGAAATTGTGGTCATAGTCACCATAGGAGTAATTTATAAGGAAAGACTCACGCAGTAAGATCCTATGAATATTTCATTGAATCTAACTAAATATTGAAGCAAACACATTGGATTTAGTACTAAATCTCTTTAGCTTAGAGGTTTTCAACCTGAGGTCCCTAGATTTCTTCAGGTGAATAGATTTCAGGTGGTCAATGAACTCGGTTGGGGAAAAGATTATGTCTTTATTTTAACTGAAATTTACTCTTTCCTTCAATTATTTGAAACCATGATTCTGAGAAGGATTCTATAGGCCACATCATACTACCAAAAGGGTCCACAACATAAAAATGGTTTAGAATCATTAGTCTAGCCTCAGTGTCACTGGTTCCTTTCCATTGTAAATGGTCCTACTACAGTCAATGCCCTCTTCCATGTAACTTCTCCTGTGGAAGCTACAGCATACTTGAGAAATGCATTGCTTCCCTAATGTAATTACAATTTGAATTTGAAATTGTAGTTGCTTCCCCCATCACTAAAACACAGACAGTTCTACAGTAAAATGTAACAGCCACATAGAGTGGCTGTGCAAAGTAAGCTCAAAAACACATGAAGGATACCAGGTAAAGGTGCAAAGAGAATTTCAGTCATCAGAATATAATGACTTGATCTTATGGCAAACCAAGATTGACTTGGTAGCTCTTTGAGTAAGTGTGTTAGAGTATATCACCAATAATAAAAACTGATGCAAATGCTTCTGCTAATGGTTGATGAAAGGCACTCCACATTGTTTTATGTCATCCCTCATTTCTTTCCCCATCTCTGTCACTTTTCCAGTATTGTGAATTTCTGCAAAGTATATATCTTATTGTAATACCTTGGTGTCTAGCAAGGTGTCTTACACATAGCACAGCAGGTGTTCAATGGTTGTCAACTCAAATTAAATTGATTTAGTCATTATTTAGGTATATACTATTAATGAGCTCTTTTACTATTTTACCAATGGGTTTTATTGTGCCTTTCACTTTTATCTTATTTTAGCCAATGTCAAATGCCTTAGAAAGATGAAAGAGCAAACAAGGACCTAAAAGTCTGGGGGAGAGAAAAAGTTGTCCCAGTTTTCAAAAGAAGAGAATGGAATGTAAAAACTATAAGCAAATGAGTTGAACTTTGATTCCTGGCAAAATACTACAATATATTATTGGAGAGCTGATCATTGATTACATGGAAAATGAAGTATTCATCACAAAGAGCCAGTGTGGTTTCGTCAAGACTGGGCAAATCTTGAGTAATTGTATTTCTTTTTTTTTTTTTGACAAGGCTGCTAAACTGGTAAATCAAGTTTCTGACATGCAAAGACCAAAATAATTTTATAACTAATGTGCAGTATATTCTTATTTTAAAAAAAAATAAGATAGTATGCTAATTTCTCCTACCTTCTATTTTTAGTAGAACATTTCCTTCTTGCTCAATGCTAGCCAACAGCTGTAGTTTTTCTCAGTCTTTATTGGCAGGTCAGGTTACTGTTCTCAGTAGCAGTATTTGCTAGTGACTCTCAAAATGTAATTTGAATGATAATGATAAATACTTCATAGGTTTCTATAGTTAGACAGCTTTTATTGAAAATTTCCTTTGTATAAGGTGGTGTGAAATATGGTCTAGAAACCCATCATGTAAACAAGACAGAACACACACACACACACACACACACACACACACTAACATCAATACTACCAGCAGCATAACAACAGCACAGAGGAAGAACTCTTTTATAGAACAGTATGCCAACCAGGACAAATCAATGCACTGCAATCAAGTACAGAGGGGCAAAGGGTCAAGGGGAGACAAGTATGGGAGACTCCCTGAAGAAAACTGACCTTTGAGCTTGCAAGGAATAATAATAATAAACAACTTACAATATATCACAGCAGATTGTAACAATTTAGTGCCTACAAAATACCTAGAAAGACATGAACTAGTGGTTAGAATGATGTATCAATCAGAAGTTCACTTTTCTGGGCTAGCCAGTTACCAATAGTATAGAAAGAGTCCAAAAAAAATCTTAGAAAACTCAACCAACGCACTATATTGTACCCAGGCGATTATCATGAAGTGAGCTATTGCCTGCTGTCTCTTGGATATAACATTGATCCATAAAAACGTAATAACAATTTATTTGATAGGTATCACTAGCTATACTCAAAACTTCTAAGCTGTATGGAACAAATATCATTCAAAATACAGTGATCTAATAGAGGATATCAAAATCACGTGAGAACTTGATGAGGTCCATAAAACCCCTGTCGTCTTGTCTGCACATGGAGGATGCTTTCAGTGACTTTATATGGGATGATTTTGCATTCTAATTCTTTTTTTATTGCAAAAACAGTCTTATCCATCTATATAATACTCCATAGAACATTAACTACAAAAACAAGTCACATATACATACATACACATACACACACACACACACACACACACACACACACACACACACACACACACCTCCTTCTCTGCTTTGAAAATGGAAAGAGGAAAGCAAGAAGGCTTTGACTTCCTAAAGTATTCTGAAGGGAAGACATGGTTAAGAAAGAAGGCTGAGAGGAATCAGAAGACAGACTACAAAATCATCTGTGGTCAGTACTATTTACATTCTTCACCTGAGTGGAAACAAAGGAATACAAGTAATTCTCTCATCTACATTTGGGCAGAAAAGACTGCTTTCATGATCTGTGAAATGGGTTGGGTTTAAATTTTAGTTTGCTTGACTTTGAACATGACAGACTCCATTTTAAAGAGGTTGTTTATCCAGAGAATTTGCTCATTAAGGCATTCCTGGATCTACCTGCTCCTTGGTTTCTACAAGGAAATTTCTCAGAGAAGCTAGAGGGAATAATTAAGGGTCTAACCCTACATCAACAGAAGCTACATTTCTGTAACACTTTAAGGTTTGTAAACATTATCTCATTTCATTCATACAACAATCCTATGAAGTAGGTGCTATTATTCTTTCCATTTTACTGATGAGGAAACTAAGGCCGAGAGAGATTGAGTGACTTATTAACACAGCTAGCAAATATCTAAGCATTTGAACTCAGATCTTCCTAATTTACAAGGCCAACAGACTGTCCAACATGACAAGATACTTCTTTTTTTTAATTTATTTTTTTGTTTTCAACATTTACTTCCACAAGATTTTGAGTTCCAAATTTTCATCCCATCTCGCCCCTCCCCCCACCCCAAGATGGCATGCATTCTAAACACCCCTTCCCCTAGTCTGCCTTCCCTTCTATCTCTCCCTCCCTTCTCTCATCCTCTTCCCCTTCAATTTTCCTGTAGGGCAGGGTGGATTTCTATACCCCATTTCCTGTATTTCTTATTTCCCAGTTGCATGTGAAAACATTTTTTTAAACATGTCTTTTTAAAACTTTGAGTTCCAAATTGTCTCCCTTCCTCCCTCCCCACCCACCCTCATTGATAAGGCGAGCAACTAAAATATAGGTTATATATGTGCAGTTATGCAAAACACTTCCATAGTAGACATGCTGTGAAAAACTAACTCTACTTCCCTTAATCCTATCCCGCCCATCCATTTATTCTATTCTTTCTTTTGATCCTGTCCCTCCTCAGAAATATTTGCTTCTGATTACTCCTTTTCCCAATCTGCCCTCCTCTCTATCATTCCCCTACTCTCTTGTCCCCTTCCCCCCTATTTTCCTGTAGGGTAAGACAGATTTCCACACCCAATTGAGTGTGTATGTTATTCCCTCCTTAAGTCAAATCCTATAAGAATAAGATTCACTCATTCCCTCTTACCTTCCCCCATTTCCCCTCCACTGTAAAAGCCTTTTCTTTTCTGTTTTTTTTTTTGTGGGATAATTTACCCTGTTCTACTTCTCCCTTCCTCCTTCATTTTCAACTCACCCTGTGCCTTCTATCTATCTATCTGTACCTATCTATATGTACATATAATTTTTCCCCTCCAACTACCCTAATACTGACAAAGGTCTCATGAGTTACAAATACCATCTTTCCATGCAGGAATGTAAACAGTTCAGCCTTAATAAGTCTCTTATGATTTTCTCTTTCCTGTTGACCTCTTCATGTTCCACTCGAGTCTTGTATTTGAAAATCAAATTTTCTATTCACCTCTGGTCTTTTCATCAAGAATGCTTGAAAGTCCTCTATTTCACTGAATGACCATTTTTTCCCCTGCAGGATTATACTCAGTTTTGCCAGGTAGGTGATTCTTGGTTGTAATCCTATCTCCTTTGCTCTCCGGAATATTATATTCCATGCCCTGTGGTCCCTTAATGTAGAAGCAGCTAAATCTTGTGTTATCCTGATTGTGTTTCCACAATACTTGAATTGTTTCTTTCTGGCTACTTGTAATATTTTTTCCTTGACCTGAGAACTCTGGAATTTGGCTACAATATTCCTAGGAGTTTTCCTTTGGGGATCTCTTTCAGGAGCAGATCAGTGTATTCTTTCAATTTCTATTTTGCCCTCTGGTTCTAAAATATCAGGACAGTTTTCCTGGATAATTTCTGAAAGATGATATCTAAGCTCTTTTTTTGATCATGGCTTTCAGATAGTCCAATAATTTTTAAATTCTCTCTCCTGGATCTATTTTCCAGGTCAGTTGTTTTTTCAATGAGATATTTCACATTGTTTTCTAATTTTTCATTCTTTTGGATTTGTTTTACAGTGTCTTGATTTCTCATAAAGTCACTAGCTTCCAATTGCTCTATTCCAATTTTTAAGGAAGTAATTTCTTCAGTAATCTTTTGGACTTCCTTTTCCATTTGGCCAATTTTGCTTTTTAGAGCATTCTTCTCCTCATTGGCTTTTTGGACCTCTTTTGCCATTTTGGTTAGGCTATTTTTTAAGGTGTTATTTTCTTCAGTATTTTTTGGGGTCTCCTTTAGCAAGCTGTTGACTTGTTTTTCATGATTTTCTTGCATCACTCTCAGTTTTTCCTCCACTTCTCTTACTTGCTTCTCAAAATCCCTTTTGAGCTCTTCCAAGGCCTGGGACTGATTCACATTTTTCTTGGAAGCTTTGGATGTAGGAACTTTGGCTTTGTTGTCCTCTTCTGGTTGTATGTTTTGATCTTCTTTGTCACCAAAGTAAGATAATATAGTCTGACTCTTTTTGTGCTGCTTACTCATGATCCCGGCCAATTACTTGAATTTTAAACTCTTTGTTAAGGTAAAAGTCTGCTCCAATGTGAACAGTGTACTGTCCCAAGCATCGGG
>NW_020954550.1:29657862-29709015 GCF_900497805.2 Vombatus ursinus
CCCGATGCTTGGGACAGTACACTGTTCACATTGGAGCAGACTTTTACCTTAACAAAGAGTTTAAAATTCAAGTAATTGGCCGGGATCATGAGTAAGCAGCACAAAAAGAGTCAGACTATATTATCTTACTTTGGTGACAAAGAAGATCAAAACATACAACCAGAAGAGGACAACAAAGCCAAAGTTCCTACATCCAAAGCTTCCAAGAAAAATGTGAATCAGTCCCAGGCCTTGGAAGAGCTCAAAAGGGATTTTGAGAAGCAAGTAAGAGAAGTGGAGGAAAAACTGAGAGTGATGCAAGAAAATCATGAAAAACAAGTCAACAGCTTGCTAAAGGAGACCCCAAAAAATACTGAAGAAAATAACACCTTAAAAAATAGCCTAACCAAAATGGCAAAAGAGGTCCAAAAAGCCAATGAGGAGAAGAATGCTCTAAAAAGCAAAATTGGCCAAATGGAAAAGGAAGTCCAAAAGATTACTGAAGAAATTACTTCCTTAAAAATTGGAATAGAGCAATTGGAAGCTAGTGACTTTATGAGAAATCAAGACACTGTAAAACAAATCCAAAAGAATGAAAAATTAGAAAACAATGTGAAATATCTCATTGGAAAAACAACTGACCTGGAAAATAGATCCAGGAGAGAGAATTTAAAAATTATTGGACTATCTGAAAGCCATGATCAAAAAAAGAGCTTAGATATCATCTTTCAGAAATTATCCAGGAAAACTGTCCTGATATTTTAGAACCAGAGGGCAAAATAGAAATTGAAAGAATACACTGATCTGCTCCTGAAAGAGATCCCCAAAGGAAAACTCCTAGGAATATTGTAGCCAAATTCCAGAGTTCTCAGGTCAAGGAAAAAATATTACAAGTAGCCAGAAAGAAACAATTCAAGTATTGTGGAAACACAATCAGGATAACACAAGATTTAGCTGCTTCTACATTAAGGGACCACAGGGCATGGAATATAATATTCCGGAGAGCAAAGGAGATAGGATTACAACCAAGAATCACCTACCTGGCAAAACTGAGTATAATCCTGCAGGGGAAAAAATGGTCATTCAGTGAAATAGAGGACTTTCAAGCATTCTTGATGAAAAGACCAGAGGTGAATAGAAAATTTGATTTTCAAATACAAGACTCGAGTGGAACATGAAGAGGTCAACAGGAAAGAGAAAATCATAAGAGACTTATTAAGGCTGAACTGTTTACATTCCTGCATGGAAAGATGGTATTTGTAACTCATGAGACCTTTGTCAGTATTAGGGTAGTTGGAGGGGAAAAATTATATGTACATATAGATAGGTACAGATAGATAGATAGAAGGCACAGGGTGAGTTGAAAATGAAGGAGGAAGGGAGAAGTAGAACAGGGTAAATTATCCCACAAAAAAAAAAAAACAGAAAAGAAAAGGCTTTTACAGTGGAGGGGAAATGGGGGAAGGTAAGAGGGAATGAGTGAATCTTATTCTTATAGGATTTGACTTAAGGAGGGAATAACATACACACTCAATTGGGTGTGGAAATCTGTCTTACCCTACAGGAAAATAGGGGGGAAGGGGACAAGAGAGTAGGGGAATGATAGAGAGGAGGGCAGATTGGGAAAAGGAGTAATCAGAAGCAAATATTTCTGAGGAGGGACAGGATCAAAAGAAAGAATAGAATAAATGGATGGGCGGGATAGGATTAAGGGAAGTAGAGTTAGTTTTTCACAGCATGTCTACTATGGAAGTGTTTTGCATAACTGCACATATATAACCTATATTTTAGTTGCTCGCCTTATCAATGAGGGTGGGTGGGGAGGGAGGAAGGGAGACAATTTGGAACTCAAAGTTTTAAAAAGACATGTTTAAAAAAATGTTTTCACATGCAACTGGGAAATAAGAAATACAGGAAATGGGGTATAGAAATCCACCCTGCCCTACAGGAAAATTGAAGGGGAAGAGGATGAGAGAAGGGAGGGAGAGATAGAAGGGAAGGCAGACTAGGGGAAGGGGTATTCAGAATGCATGCCATCTTGGGGTGGGGGGGGAGGGGTGAGATGGGGTGAAAATTTGGAATTCAAAATCTTGTGGAAGTAAATGTTGAAAACAAAAAAATAAATAAATAAATTACCATGAAAAAAAATAAATTTAAAAAATTTAAAAAAAAAAAAAGAAATGCCTGAAGACACTGAGAATGTGACTGACTTGTTCATCATCTCTCAGGTATAATGTGTGAAACATTTGAACCCAAGACTTCCTGATTCTTAGGGCAGTCCTCTAAACACCATACTATACTGCCTCTCAAAAAAAGGGGGGGCAGCTAGGTGGTGCAGTGGATAGAGCTTCAGCTTTGGAGTAAAGAGGATCTGAGTTGAAATCTGGCCTCAGACACATGACACATACTAGCTGTGTGACCCTGGGCAAGTCACTTAACCTCACTGCCTAGCCAAAGAGACAAAAATTAAAAAACAAAAAAAAACTCTGCTAATAATAAAAGAGCCCTACTGGTTTCATAGGGCAGCAAGGTATCACAGTGGTTACAGTGCTAGGCCTAAAGTCAGCAAGTTTCATCTTCCTGAGTTCAAATTAGGTCTGACACTAGCTTTATGGTCCTGGACAAGTCACTTTTGCCTCAATTTCCTTAGCTATAAAATTAACTGGAGAAAGAAATGGCAAACCACTTCAATATCTTTGCCAAAAAAATGGGGTCACAAAGAGTCAGCCACAACTGAAAAGTGCTTGAATTGGTTGCATATCAGTCAATGATACGGTAGAATACTCACATGCTTCCATGAATATTATTTAGGAGACTGTTAGTTAATTATCTCCATCACACTGATTTGTGCTCATTGCTTAGAGTTAAGTAAATCTGTGTGATGACATGACTTTCCTTTAGTAGTCCATAAATATTCACACACTGAGTGAGTACTCTAAGAATTACTGAAAATATTAACCTGTAGTAGTGGAAAGAATATTAAACATAAGCTCAAAAGACCAGAGTCTGAATCTTGGTTTTCTACCACTTACAAGTTATACAACATTATGTAGTATATCACTTTATCTTTCTAAGTAAAATAGAGATGATCCTTGTATGACCTTCTGCACAAGGTGACTGTGAGAATTAAATGAGATGCTAAAAAAAACTTTATCAATTGCTAAATAAGTATAAATTATGATGATGATGACAATGATGGGCAAAGACAATGATAACTGAGCATTTTTCTGGTTTTGAAGAAGTTATGATATATAAGGGAGACAAGAATAGCATAGAAGTGACCATTGCAAGGTGGTATATACTAACTTGTATGATACAATTAGTGTGCAATAGTAGAAAGCTTATTTGCTTTTAAGTGAGAAGACCTGGGTTCAGATCTCACCTCTGATATTTTTTTATAAGTGTGACCCTTGAGCAAGTCAGTTATTTTTTTTTTTTGCAGGAGGAGTTTCTTCTTCAACAAAATGAGAAGGTTGTGTTAAGTGATCTCTAAAGTCCTCTCATCTCTAAATATATGATACTATCATATATAAGATTATATCCTCTAATTATAAGCTCTGCAGGAGCTCACAGGCAAAAGAGGTAGATCTTTACGGGATGACATAGGCAAAGAGGGCTTCATGTAGAAGTTGGGATTATAATGGATGCCTTGAAAGATGGATAGGATCTGGATAACCATGACCAAGAGGAATATTCCATAATTTCCTGGATACTCTCCACTTTTCTCTCTGCCAAAGCCTTTCTTCTTTCCAAATATTACACAGAACTCACCTCCTTCCACAATTTCCCCAAACTTCACCCTTCTAATCTCCATTTTTACTGCTCATTCCCATGACATTCATAATTGGTCATCCAGACTGTCATTAGCTACTCATTTTTCTGCTATTTCTGTTTTCATAAATTCATCATTTTAATCCTGCCATTCAGTTTTCCCTAGAAGGAGTTATGAGAAAGCTTCTGGGCAAAAGAAGTTAGGGAAAATAAAGTGTAAGACAATTCATTGTTTGGTATATTTGATTTTGAAATAGAATTTTAAAAGTACTGACTTTGACATCAGGAGAGACCTGGGTTTCAATCCTGTCTCTGACACTTAGGAGCTATATGATCATGGTTAAATCACTTAACCTGTCTTGCTTTGCCTCAGTTTCCTCGTCATCACCTGGATGATTGCAAGAGTCTCCTAGCTGCTTTATCTGCCTCCCACTCTCTCTCTTTAACAATGTATCTTCCACAAGGCTGCCAGACTGATACTCCTAAGATACAAATCTGAGCATATCTCACCCTTACCCAAAATCATTAATTTTTGAAATAGCATCCTCTCACTCTAGGTTAAAATACAAAATATGGCAGGCATTTCAAGTGTTCCATAACAAGACTTCCAACCTTTCCACTCTTTAAAAATATTATTTTATTTTTTCAACTTAGGCAAATTTGTCTTCTCAGAACAAGTTCCTCCATTGGCCCTACCTTTCCAGTCTTTTAAAAAAAATGCTACTTCCCTACCCTAACTCTCCATTTCACTCAAACTGGCCTGCTAAGCTGTTCTCTGACATTTCATCCCCTGTCTCTGTGACTTCGGACAACTGGTCCTACTCTTCTGGAATGCATCCCTTACTCACTTCTCAACTCCCATTGCCAGACTAGGTGCTGCCTGCTACATAAAGCCTTTCCTGATGCTTCCATTTATTAGCATTATTTCCCTCTTGACATTATTTTGTATATACTATCTATGTACTTACATATGTCTATTATGTCCTGTAGTACACTCTTAGTTCCTTGAAGTCAGAACATATTTCATTTTTGTTTTTTGTTTCTCCATTGCCCAACACACTGCCGTGCGCATAATGTCTGCTTAATAAATGTTTGTTGATCTTTGACCAAGTGACTCCATTTCTAGGTATATAGTTCAGGGAGGTCATTGAATAAAAGAAGGCTTTCCTATACACAAAAATATTTATAGTAGGACTTTTAAGGTAGCAAAGAATTGGAAACAAAGTGGATGCTCATCAATTGGGAAATGATTAAACAAATTATAATAGAATATTACTGAACTCTAAGAAAAATCAAATACGATGAATATGGACAATCATGGAAAGTCTTACATGAGTAGATGTAAAGTAAATTAAACAAGAAGGAAAATAATAAGCACAATGATTATAACAATGTAAACAAAAAGAACAATCATAAAAATGTTAATATAAAAATATAAAAATAAATAAATAACACAACCATTTTTTATTAAAGTTAAAAAATAAAGAGGTATAGCAAAACTGAGAGAAAGAGACAACATCAAGTCTTGATTCTCCAACTAAATAGTTGTGTGACCTTATCCAAGTTAGGTTATTGATCTCAGTTTTTTCATCTATATTGTGTTTGTTTTGGGTGGTCTTACCAAGATTTTAATGGAATAATTTTTCTGTTTCTTCATCTCTACAAGATATGTTGTGATTATTTTTATGGCAGTCTTTTTGTATGTTGTATCTTATAAATGTAACTCTTGTCCCAAAGCCTATTGGTAAGGGACTTTTTTCCTTTTTTTGTGTGGAGATGAATGCCCTACCCTGCCTGAGAGGCAGAGTAGAGCTAGTGAGAGCACAGAAGAGCTTCGGTCCTTAGCAAGTCCCCTTTAGGACTATTCCAATGCCAGTCTCTTTTGGGACTCCTTCAGCTTCAATTCTTTGAAATTTGAGTTGCTTTGGGTGCTTCTGGCTTCCAGCTTTGAGAGGGAAGTGGGAAGATGGAAGAGGCCAATTCCACTTCAGGTTGCTGAAGGAAAAGACTCTGGGAAGACATAAAAGAAGCTGGCAGTCTCCATCATGTCCATATCTCAGTTAGCTACAGTAGAGACTTCGAAGAGTTTCTCCTTGGATGAGATCCAGAACATTCTCTTTTGGTTAAGCTGAGTTACCTAGGTCCCAATTAGAGAGCACCTTCACTCTGTATTATCTCTTATGTATTCTCCTATGTAGACCTCCTCTAATATGTGTTCTTATGGAATTTGTATTCAGTAGGAAAAGAATCAAACCTTAGATACAAAACTTGGAGTCTTCCTCCCCCCCTTCCTTCCTTCCTACCTTCCCCCAAAAAATGACAAAGTCATCAGAAGTTAGATTAAATCCAATTATACCTTTTAGACTAACAATATTTAAGGGAGTAAATATATATAATTCTAGCCCGGTACCCCCTTTTTCTGAGGAGAGCAGAACAGCCTCTAGCACCAATCTCCTGCTTCCCCTCCTGGCAGAAATGAAGGTCTCCCTTGGAAAAGGGGATGGGAGATAAGAAGGTAGAGATATCTGTTCTCCTCCCTTCAAGCCACACAATGACAGCCCCCCTCAACACAGGTGGGCTCCTTTTTACACGTGAGATCTCCACTACATAGGACTATATTCAAACTTATTTCTGTTCATATGGGTACTAAAGCTCCCCTTCTTCCTCTCCCCTCCCCTGCCCCCACCACACATACACACACACACACACACACACACACACACACACACACGCATGCACGCACACTCCAGAATCTTTACAGCTCTTTCTAAGGCCTGAAGACTACTTCTGGTGAAATTCTGCACAAATCTCATTATCAGATGCCTCTATTCTCCCTGATACCATTGAAGGAAGCTCATATTACAAAGGTAAGAAAGCCACATGAGATATTTATTCATTACAGCATACTCAAAAACATCATCTGAATATGATGTCATCAGCACAGGGGAACTTCAGATACAGAAAACCTTTCTACCAATGCCATCAATATAGAAGTTCACCTGTGGGTCAGTCTCCAAGAGGTGTCTGAGGAAACGAGAGGTTAAAAGATTTGTGCAAGGTCATAATGACAGTGTGTGTGTCAGAAAAAGGATTTGGCCTTCCTGGATCCAAGACCAGCCCTCTATCTTCCCAAATGAGCTGATTTCAAGATTTAATCCATCTCTCAAATTCTTGAATTCTATTTTATAGGCTTATCTAGAAAACATATGTATTAAGTGGTTTGAAAACCAGTTTTTTTAAATGGTTGTTTTATTTTTACCAGAAAATAAAAAGTATCATCTATATATGCATTTGAATAATGCTTATCAATGTCTCTTTGAGAACATATGATGAGGCTGACCATTCCCATTTTACAGATGAGAAAATATTGCTCAAAACTTAACAATAACTCAGTAACATATTAAATATTAGAGATGATAATCTCTCAACTTTTCAAAGTGTCACGTAGACCCAAACCACACTAATTACTATACAAATGTAGACTCAAATATTAACCATCATTGCTCAGTTAAGCCTAGAACCAAGACATGCCAAAGGACATTGAACACAGGGTTTTGGACAAATCAGAAGTTTAACTCTCTACCCCTTACGAAGCTACTTTTCAGAGTTTAAATTAACTGCACACATACACACACTCTCTCTCTTCATGAAATGTCACCTTGGTTAAGTGAAATGAAAACAAACCTGAACTTGACTCTATGATGCAATGATAATTCCCTACACATAAAAATAAAGGTGCTAAAAGTCAATGATGGGTATGCAGAGTATACCCATGTATGTATATGTATATATACATAGATAATATATGTGTGTATACATGCAAACATCTACATACATTTATATATACTTGAATACATATGTATATAAGCTGAATAAATGAATGATCAGACTATCCTTACATAGCATCATTATCCCCATAGACATTTCCCCCATTTTACACTTGAAGAGACAGAAACTTTGGCATGTCCTAAGGCATAAAGAAATAGGACTCCACATCCTTGGTTCTGTGTCTCTTCCCTAGTCAATTGTGTTATGTTGCCCACCTATATAATTATCCATTATTTTGAAATGACATAAGAACATTTTCCTAGTATTTTCAAATCCTTTACTTTAAGAGTAATTGGAAAGATTAGAATAATTACCTTTCTTTAATACTATGTGACAAACAACATGGCATAATAGAAAGAACAGCGAATTTCAGTTCAAGAATTTGAGTACTAAATCTGACATTAACTGGCCATATGACTATAAATCACTTCAACTAACTGAGCCTCAGTTTCTTTATCTGTAAAATGAAGACAATCAAACTTACACAGGCTACCTGATGGGCAGGTCTCCTGTGGGTAAGATGCTTTGTAAATATTAGGTATTCTATGAATGAGTTGTTTTGTTGTTTTTTCAATCTATCTAGACATCAGTGGATGCAAGAAATTCAAAGTCTATTCCAAATTAACTTCCCCCTGAATATGAATATTAGGAGTAAATATGAATACAGTGTAATACCATTTATTACTTCTACTCATTTATAATCATTCTAAAAGAGGATGGGCTGAGGTTTAACTTTCCATAGTAAGTTCTTACACAGATTAAGAATAAACAAGAGTGTTGGAGGAAGGAATGCTTTATTGCCTTATGTAGGGGAAAGAAACAGCCTGTTTTCAAGTATCATCAAGCCTTTTGAAGCAGCATTGATGTGCAAATAATTGCTATGTCAATTATAGGTCAATGTTGTCTTCACTAAACCGGTGCTCCAGTGTTTAATAAATACATCTCGAAGTACTTGAGCTCTTTGCCACTATTTCCCTGCAGCCTGTCACTCTTTCAGACCTTTCATTTCTGTTATGTTCTGTTTTAGTAGACTCCACAGGGCTTACTACAGTAGCCATAAGCACTACCTGGTTAATGGTGACTGCTAGTGTGGCACAAAAGTCATAGGGCAGGGAGTACCACAGAAGGAAATATTCATTCATTCAGAACTTAAACTAGACAACAGCATAAACGGTAGACTTTGCTCACCTGGTTCGAGTTGTGATGTGTACATTAAAGATAAAAGTTGTGATGTGTACATTAAAGATAAAACTATTCCAAAAGCATTCTCCCACTCATAGTGCCCCCTAATTCAGATTAGCCCCCTTTCCAATTAGTCCAAGGGGCTGTCCTTGTACTCAGCTTGCTGATTGATGGGCATTAAGCCAGTAATTGGTCTAAAGAGCCTCATTAGTTGAAAACTCCATAGACTGGACAGTGACTTTCTTTTAAAGCAAAATTTTCTTCCCTGAACTCTGGGTAAAAGCAGTTAAACAAGGATGTCATAGCTGAAGCAGAGAATCTGTAGAACCTCAGTTACTAACTTTCTCTGCCTTACAAAATTTCATATACACACATATAATACATATATACGCACATATATGTATGTCTATATACATGTATATATGTATATATGTAATGTGTGTATGTATGTATGTATGTATGTATTTGTTTTGTGCTCTGAAGAGGTAAGCTATTTCCAGCAATAATAGAATTATGAGTTATGGCAAATACTTCACCCATTCAAGGGACTATTTCTTATTTGGCTTCGTTTTGGACTTACCTAAAATATGTTTGTAGATAGGGTGGGGGTGAGGTTGATCTTTTTTTAGTTCAAGAATTTTTTAGACCAAATAATTCTTGCTATTGATTTAGGGAAGGGAAAAAAAAAACTTTTCAGCATGAAAAAAAACATCTAGCTTCTTTTGTTTTGTTTTGTGAATAATATTTACATCGCAGCTGTTAGGTATACATGCGATCCACAACCTTGTTTAAAAAAAAAAGGCATGGCAAAAGGGACTGTGCTTCTCTTTTGTGAATATTAGGTTTACTTGGATTTCTTACGAAAGAAGCAGAAAGACACAGCAGTTTGTCAGGACGACGTGGTTTCAAGTCCCATTTCTGACACAGCCAGGCTATGAGACTCTGGGCAGGTTACTCATCCTCTCTGAGCCACAGATGATCACAGATGATCTTAGATGATCACAGCTACAGAGGGGAAGTGTCCTCTTTCTATGAAACCACAGGTCGGTTTAAAAAAAAAATACTCTCGCGTATCAAGCAGGCTGCATTGCGTTTACTATGGAAGGCACCTTTCTTTTCAGTAAAGCCTCAAGTTCAACCTAAGAAAATCCTTCCGAGTTCATTTTTATGTTGTACCTTAAAGGTCTAGCAATTAACAGTCCTCCTACATTCTTTTTCTGGATATGCCATTTTCACTTGAAATGTAATGGACGCGGACTACGCTGCAAAGGCAGGGCTCGATATGGTTCAGATAGCAAGAAGGATTCCAGAGAAAAAGGACAATCGGGAAGGTTCATCTGAGTAGCACTTCAGGCTTCGCTTTATTTAGGGTCTATTTGAGAAGGCAGGTTATGAGCGAGAGGAGGGCCCTCCAAATTATATTTTTTAGCCCTTGAGTCTCCTTGCAGACATCAAACAGTTGCATGGAGTTGTAGTCCTAACACAATCCCATTTGTCCCACTCTTCTGCGGGTGGAGACATTTTTTTTTCTTCCATTAACCCCCGGGGGTTTATTTAGCTGCAGAAAGTTTGGTGAACTTCAGTTCATTTTAAGGCCTGTTAACAGCAGGAAGAGTCCAGCTTACTGCCACAGAGGATTCAGTGCAACTTGGTGACATTAATGAGATCCAGATCCCCAGGCGAGACAACTGTGATCTTCCTTAACCTCAGTCCCACAGGGTGAGTATGTTAAAGCTTTTCATCCCCTGGCAGGGCACTCCCCCTCCCCCACACCAGGCTCACAGCAAGGGGAAGGGGTGGGGGAGGAAAAAGAACTGTAGAAGCCGGCAGAAATTACTGTTCTAATTTAGCATTAGCAAGAATTTGTAAACCACCACTGAGCAGATAAAGCTAAGAGCTACTAACTGCAAACATAACCAAACAATAACCCCAGTGACTGTTTAATGGATACCCTGATTAGAAACACAGAAGCCAGAAGCTGGAGCAGGGAGTAATAATGTGTTCAGAGAGAGCTTGACAAGACTGTTAAGCAAAATAAGCACCCCATGAAGAAAAAGAGGAAAACGGTGCAAACGGAGGAAGCCCAAATGCAGATTATCTTCATCTAGAATATACTGAAAACTGAACTGCATTTCTCCTATTAACAAATCATGGCAGTAGAAATAAATAATGGCTATTGTAACTTAAAGAGAAATGTCCCATGTTTGTTTTTTTTTTCCAATTTCTGCCCAGCTGTCGCCAAAATTAAGGAGAGATCAGTCCTTCAAATGACACTTTGCAATTGACTCATCTTCCAATGCTCCATTTCATGTAACAGACTTTGCTGGCTGTTGTCTCCACTGGCATAATTCAAAAAATACTGTTGCTTTTCCCTCCTGTGGACACTGTCCACACCTGAGCTACTGCCATAAAGACTTTAAAAAACAAGTTAAACTGTGCACCTGCCAAAGACTATAAAGACAAAAAAATCCTCACAAGCAACATTAGTGTCTACTGCCTTTCTCCACTGAGGCAAACCACAGTGGATGGCCATAAAAACCTCATTTTCTCTTAGGATGCTGAGGGAGTAGTAGCAGCCTTCTCTACTGATACAGCTTTTTAAAAAAAATATTGTTGTTGCTTTTATTTTGTTTACAAAGGGCAGGATTGAACCAGTAGAATGATGTGGTATTATATTAATCAAATTCAAATAAACTAGATATTTGTGACTACGTGTGATATACATAGGCAGAACATTCAGATGTATATATTCAGAGAAAGCAATTAGTGGGTCCAATGTGCAACCGAACACTAAAATCAACCTGTGGAAACAATTTCTGGTGAATAGGAAAACACAAACAAGTGCTTTCAGCTCTTTCATTCACTATTTTCAGAAATTTTCCAATTCATGTCTAGTGTTTCAAGTTTATTTCTCACATTAAAATCGTTTCTTTTTTTAATCCATTTATTATCTTCCTTTTCTGTTTAATTTTGGTTCAGTTTGTATTTTGGACAAAATTTTGAGTAATTCTTTCAGGTTAAAATGTAACTTAGTAAAAGTGTGAGATTATATTTAAAGTTGCAGCATATATCAAAACAGAAGTACCCACCCCACAATTTGGTGAAATGTAATGTTTTCAAAACAAACAGGAGATTAAATAAAAGTGGTTTGAAATATTCAGTAGGCATGATTTCAAATAGAAACAGCTGTTTTTCATCACGTGGTTGCTATTTGGTTAAAACCTTATTGGAAAGCTAAATATTTACAAAATAATTGGTTTGGGTATTTTAATGTCATCTACATTTCTTAAATGTTGGTTCTAAATTAGTATCAAATGTTCTTAAAATATTGATTCTTGTAATTGGATTATTCTTAGCAGTAATACCAATAGCTAAAAATTGACAAAGCTAATAGATTTATTTCTAAGAATCAGGAATTTTCTTTCCAGTGAGTGGTATGACTGTGTTGATAAGTCGGCCTGGTTCCCTGTGGGAGCATGCCAGCTGGGCACAAACTAGGATTTGTCAGTGATTATGTCTGTTTGCCATTAGAGTCTGGCCATAGTAAAGAAATCTATATTATTCCAGTATTCTCAAACACCTTTTCAAATTAAATGATCTTACTCTGAACATTTCTGTTGAGGTTTCAGATAAAACAGTCTAAATGTATGAAGAGTTCATTTATCTCTGTAATTTAGCACCTTTGTAAGTATTGCACTGTAAGGAACAGATAGCTTAGTGGTTTCAGATGTTGGCCTTTAATGAGCTAGGATGGTTTTCTTTAGAATGACACCAGTTTATCTAATTTACCAGCTTTGTAGTTCATTATTTTATTATTTTGTTTCTGATGGAAGAGGTGTCTTGACTTTTTTCCCTTTCTTTTTTTTTTAAATTGCCTTATTAGTTTTCTTCTATGAAAGGTAGGCTTCTCCAGTTGTGCATTAGATATACATATCTGCATTACATACCCTAGGCCCCACTTTCTGTGATGCAATCTGTGTGAAATGAAGTTTTTAATGAAGTTAGAAAAATTAGCCTCATGCTTTGTAGACATCTGTCAAAGTGCATTTGAAATTCTGATACAGTTAAAAGAAAGGGTGAATGCTTTATGGTACTCAGATAATGAAAACAGCAGAGAAAGGTGCATTAATGAATTTAAATCACTATATCAGTAACCTAGATCACCTTTCATAATGTGGGTTTTCACTGATCATTCAAATGAGTAACATTCTTAAAAGTTGTGAACTGACTCTACTTTGTGATACAGTCACGTTTAAAAAATACAGAGGGGATATTTTCTCTGGATTCTGATCATTAAGATCAAGCTACTGCATGTAGCAGCATTTTCTTTGATTATACAGTCACATAAGTAATGTAGAAAATTTCTTAGAAACAAAGATGTAAAGTAAGCTCCTGTTGTTACAATCCTAGAACTTAAGAGCTGGGTGAGACCTTGGACACTAAATAAGCCAATTAAGTGACTTCTGAAGTCATTTCCAACGTTTTGATTCTGTGTTATGATGTTGGATTCAGGAAAGCCTGAGTTGAAATCCTGCCTCAATAGCAGTGTGACACTTAAACATTTTTAGCCTCAGTTTTCCTCATCTGTAAAAATATAGATCATAATAGCACTTATTTCACAAATTCACAGTTCTTGTCAGAATCAAATGAGATATTTCTGAAGTACTTTGCAAACTTTAAGGTACTATATGAATGCTAGTTATTATTATTTATTTGTTTTACTGGTGCTTTTTCTTTCTTCTTTTTTGTCCCATTCACCTCCAAATATAGCTCTCTCCTCTCCTCTACTGAATAATTCTTCCTTTGTAACAAAGATTATAAAAATAAAGATGCACAACAAAGTCAATTGTCGATGCATCCATCACACCTAACAGCATATGCAACATTCCACACCCATAGTTCTCTATCTTGTGTATACAGCAAAATCATAGAAATTGAGAGTTGGAAAAGACTTCAGCCCTCATCTAGTCCAACTCATACACAAAGAAAACCCCACTATACCCTGGGACCTACTTTCTGTGATGCAGTCTCTGTGAAATGGATTTTTTTTACATTCTTGGTTTTGATTATTTCATTTATCATCAGTTCATATAACTCTTCTCATGCTTTTCTGAATTCTTTATATCTTTCACTTCATAATATACAGTAATACTCTTATCAGTTTACATATATGTTATTTCTTTCTTTGACCTCCTTTGGATCTCTGACTCAAAAGAGTATGCACATTTAATCATTTTTAAAATTAATTTTAAATTGATTTCCATAACGGTTGAACCAATCCTCAGCTTCACCAACCTTATGTTATCATTACTTTCTTCCACAGCCTCTCTGACATTAACTTTGTTCCTCTTCTATCATCCTTGCCAATTTTGGGGTATGAAGTGAAACCTCAGATTTGTTTTGATTTTAGTTTCTTTTAATGATTTGGTACAAGCTTTCATTTGGCTATTAATAATTTTCAATTATTTTAAAGGCTGTTTATATCCTTCATATCTATTGGGAAAAAATCCTATATTTTAAAGAAACTACTAAACTATTTCAGTCATGTCTGACTCTTTGTGACCCCATTTGAGGTTTTCTCATCAAAGATACTGAGTGGCTTGCCATTTCCCTCTACTGCTCATTTTATGTGAGGAAACTGAGGCAAACAGAGTTAAGTGAGTTGCCCAGAGTCACACAATCAGTAGCTATCTGAGGCCAGATTTGAACTCTGGTCTTCCTGGCTCCAGGTCCAGTACTCTATCCACTGTACCAGCTAGCTTCCCCTAAAGAAACTGAGGCACAAATGATTTTTTTTGAAGCAATGAAAAGAATATTAGATTTGGAGTCAGAAGATCTGGGTTCTAATCCTAGCTTTGCCGCATACTCTCTATATGGGCAAATCACATTACCTCTCTGGGCCTCTGTTTCCTCATGTACAAAATGAGGGGGGTTGGACTAGGTGGCTTTCAAGGTCCCTTCCTGCTCTAACACTATGATCTTTTTATTCCAAAGTTAATAAAGGGCTAATTTAATGGACTAGTTCATAGATTTATTTTCCCTTTTGGATTCAGCAACACATCTTGGCAGATAAAAAACTTAAAGATGGCACCTACTAATGCAGCAGAGAAATTACAGTTTCCTTTTCTGGACAGTTGCACATTTCCTTTTAATTACATTAGTTATAGGAATTACTGTATAACAAAGTCTTAGCTCTGCCTACAGTCTTAACAATTTCACATGATAAGCATCTATAATCAAAATGACCGTCTCATAATAGAAGCTGCATGAAAAATGTGAACTCCCACTAGTGAGTCTTACGCTACATCTGGACAACTGAATTATTATTGTTGTCTTAACCCCCAGCTGTCTTTGGCAACCCTATCCACTTAGTTATTTTTTGCCTGCAGTAAATATCCTCTAGCTCAGAACATAAGGAACACAAGGAAAGCCCAGTGATCAACAAGGCTTAGCTTAACCCGAACAGTTGTGTGTAGGATCACAGAATCTCAGCATTAGAAGGGACTTTAGAGGTCATCTAGTGCAACTGGTACTTGACCAAGAAGTTCTTCTCCAAAATTCTCAACATGTGGTTGTTCATCCAGCCTTTGTTTGAAGACCTCTAGTGAGTGGGAACCCACTGCCTCCTGACTTTTAGCCCTTTCCACTTCTGGATAGCTCTAATTATTAGGTAGTTTTGCCTTCTATCAAGCCAAAATCTGCCTCTTCTCAGATTCTATCAATTTATGCTAGTTGTACTTTTTAGGCTAAGCAGACCAAATCTCATTTCTCTTCCACATGAGCTGTTTCATTAACAGGGCTTGGAGTAGCTACCTACATGTACTACTTTTATGAGCATCACAAAGATCATACATATAGAATAGTATGTAAACTGTAAAATTCTATGTATTTATAACATATTTTCATGATTATTGGAGGTAATTTGGATGGCAGTTAGAATGCTGGCCTTGAAGTCAGGAAGACCTGGATTCTTATCCTGCCTCTGACTCTTGTATGCCATGTGACCCTGAGCGAGTCACTTAACTTCACACACTTGAGGCAATTCTCTTGGATTTATCTGCTAAATTATAGGTGGATTGCCAAACTGGTAGAAGTTGTTCCACAACGCAAATCATTCAGATCTCATTACTGTCACTCCCTTCATTCCTCAGTGCTGCTCATCTTTTTTCCATTGTGACCATCAGTCCTTTGCCACAGTGGGAGATTTGAGAACAGAGGCTGACTTGGCAGTCCTCTTAGGTTCTTTCTTCATCCCAATAAAATGATCAAACTCTTCACGTAGACACACCTTACAAAATAGTAAGGATATTAAGTAAAAATAATTCCTCACACTTTCATAATGAGTTTGAGGTCTGGTCTCAAAAAGATACAGAGAGAAAGAGAGAGAGAGAGAGAGAGAGAGAGAGAGAGAGAGAGAGAGAGAGAGAGAGAGAGGGAGAGAGAGAGAGAGAGAGAGCTGAACATTAAATATTGTCAGACTTCCGCCGTTTTATATGGAACATCAGAAAGAGAACTCCTGCAGGAGTTGTTCTCATGGCTTTCATTATCACGTAGAGTTAATCAAAAACACTGCAACCTCAGGCAACTATCACCCTGAGATGAAAGTATTAAAGAGGGATAAAGCATCTGATTTGCTTGGATACTAATTAACCTTCCCACAATTAGAACAAAATTAACAAATTTGATTCAGAAATGCTTTTTCATAATACTAAAGCCACATACATTTAGCACCAACTTGGCCAATCTATCACCTTTGCATGTGTTAGCTTAAGTTTTACATTTCTTAGAGTTCACTGTGGGGACAGAAAACTTTCAGAGCGGGACTGGGGGATCTGGGTTCTAGTATTGGCTCTACAGCTATCTAGCTAGTTTTGTGACCTTGGACAAGTCAAAAAGATTCCAGATCCTCAATATCCCCTTCTGCAGACATAGAAATTATGACTCATCTGTAAAATAAAGGCATTGGCTTAAATCAGGGGGCTTAATATTTTTGTTTGTCATGGACCCCTTTGGCATTCTGGTGAAGCCTAATACTACTGTGGTTTGTTGCCTATATTCATAGCTGAAGGAAATGCTCAATTTCAGTAAGAGGTTAATGAAAATAAATATGTGATTTTTTTTTCACATTCAAGTTCATGAAAACTATTCACAATCCCCTTGGGAATCCGTGGACCTCAGGTTAAGAACCCCTGGTCTAGGTGATTGCTGAGGTCTTTTCTAATTCTCAAAGCAAAACAGAAACCCAACTCCAGATCATTTAATATGCACTCCATTTGTTATAGTATGAGATAATATGTTGGGATGCCACACTGGTCTTACTAAAAATGTCAAGTGCTGAAATTCTCTGAATATAGTACATGATCCCTATGGCAGTTCATGGTCATAGGACAGAATAAAATTCTTTTAAGGCTTGTTTGCTGCTCGTTAGCATGCCTTTGCCTTTGAAAGCAGCACCGACCTGAATTTGAATGCTGGGGAATGAGGCCAGCCAAAGAACATAATCTGTTACCGAGCTGTTGTGCTGTTGTGTTGCAAAAATTCTTTAGTTCCCATATCCCTGATAAAGTGGCCTGGGCAATTTAAGAGTCATTCTGTTGCAATAATTAATAATATATAGACCACTTTAAAGCCATTTTATTTGCTCAGCTTTCCATCACATCCAAACCAATGCACATATACATTATTCATATATGCCACATACTTCTCTTGTATCTAAATTATGCAGAATAAGGAAGGACTGAGAAACAGAACTCAAGAAACTTCAAGATATTTATTCTAGGAGGGATTAATCCATTTGTTGACTGGCCACTTGATGATCCGCGGTGAAATTCATGCACTTAGGATCCAGTGCAGGCCAATATCACAGCAAAGGAAATGTAATTGGGTTAATGAAAACAACATTAGACATCTGTCTATGCCAAATCACATTTTAATCAAATAAACCCAGACCTTATTATTAAAGACAAGTCCCCTCAATTACAGATTTTTTTTTAAAGTAACTTAATTGTATACGGAAAATGTGGTTTGAAAATATAAACACAATTAAGACAATTTGCTTTAGCCTTTTTGGTCAGCCTAGTTAGAAGGATCAAAGCCTCCCCGTGTATTTTAGATTAGATATTAACTTGAGGTTCTTTGTCACAATATTCCATTATGCTGGACTGGAATGTTCTTACACAACGAGCATCTCTGTCTTTCTAGTCTTCATAAAGTTTTATTTACATCCAGTAAGGACGCCTGTGGAAGGTGCTAGAGTCTCCAGTAGCCGAGGGGTAGTTAGCCCAGCATTCACCTCGGGAAAGCAGTACAGAGGACTTTTGGAACATTCCTCTTGTGAACAAATACATTTGCAATAGACTCCTAATAGGAAACAGAAGGAATTCATTCTTTAGCTGCAAAACATTTATCATTTGCATCCCTTCCAACAAAAATCTGAAAACCTAAATGAGGCCTCAGTTATTAATTAGATAAAAAAAAAGTCCAAGAAGGGGCCAGGTCTCGGTGTCATGGCCAGGATGTGAAAGATGCTGGGCTGTTTGGACTTTCAAGTCTCTCTGAGGGGTTTTTGTCGATCATGGTCAGGCAACTTGAGGGAAAACTCCTAGTGGTCAGCCATCTCTCTTTGGGTTTTTTGATCACTGAGGCACACACAGGCCCTGGTCTGAGTGGAAAGCCCTAAAGTAAGCCATTCTTCAGACAGTGAAATTCTAATCCCATTTTATTATGCTGTCAATGAGCTGCTGAGATTCTCTTTTGCTTGTTAACATGATAGCAGACAGAGGAGAAGAAATAAAAAGTACTGGCCTGTGAAAGGCAAATCAAAGAGGGAGATTGAAGGGGATTCTCGAGTTACTCAGGTGAGTCTTGAAGGCCTAGCCAGTGACCCAGCCAGTGGTCAGAATGCTGAAGGTTCCGTTTGGATGATCGGAACCTTAGGGCAGGGTATCTAAATGTCCACACAAAAGGCTGAGAATTTGCAGTTTCTTTGTGAGCTTACTGCACAATAAACAAAAGAGGGGCATTTGATACTAACTAAACATAGAGAAGGAACAGACAATAACATTGTATAAACTTATGCAAGACACAAATCTTTATGCAGCATAGGAAGGACTGCAGGTTCCTAAGTTTCTTTGAGTGCAGGTTTTTAATCGCCCTTGGGGTGTAAAGCTATTGCTTTTTAACAAAAACCATACCCATTTACTCAGGTCTAAGCAGCGGCCAACATAAATTACCTGAGAACAGGATGCTGTTTTGATTCAGCAAAATTCCAATAAAATAAGAGGAAGTTGAGGTTTTATCTCAAGGGCTAAAGGATTCAGAGAAAAGTAAGAGGGAAAGACATTCCCCATGCACGTTTTATGGAAGGTTCTGTGCTCAGAGGAAAATAAATGATATATCTTATATATGGTGCTATTGATTCTTACAAACTGTATTTAGATACCTCTTGATTTTCCTTCCATCTTCTCTCCTTTAAACAAACAAACAAATAAACAAAAACTAATGTTCCCTCGTATCAATTTATTATATTCATTCCACTAATTAACAATTCAAAACAACTGGCCTGCAAATCTTCCTTTGGTCCTGCCTGCATCCCAATGTTAAAGTTTGTTGCTTTTAAAGGACTTCTATTTGAGTCACTTTCTTAAAGAAATTTTACTATGAGCTCACTGTGAATCCCCCCACACCCCAAATGCATTTACTTTTTAGATTAAATCGTATCTTACATATCCTTTCATAGCACATAGAATTACTTTTATGAAACCCAGCTGTACTAGACAAAGCCTTGACTAGCAGTGCCATCTAGCATCTCAAAGAAAAAGTTGTGCAAGGTCTTGAGAGAATAGTTTAGGGAAATGATCAGATAATGAACTTGATTTCTCACTGAGGAAATCCATTCATTGTTGAGAAATAGAAAGAGGTTTAATTTACAGGAAACAGTCACTTCTTAGAAATGTGCTAGGAACACAATGATTCTATATGTTTTTCAGATGATGTACTGTGTGTTTCATATTGTGTCATAGGGGATTGCTCCTTCAGTGAAACTGATATTTTGAGGAGAACTGACAAATGATAGCATCTTTACCTCGATAAATTTTGTGTCTTGGCTTGTAAAGGATACATAACCACACCAAGTGTGTAACAAAAAGGCAATGTTTCAAATTCATAATGGTAAACATCTGGTTTAATGATTTTAATGACAAATCTTCCAATTATTGATTACATATTACGGAAAGAAGGAAAAAAGCAGATTAAGGGCCAGAATCACTAGGGACCTACTATATGATCTGTCATTTTGATAAAGTTTTCAGTTTGTTTGGGCTGCCAAACCTGTTCTCCTCCCACCCAAAACTAAATAAATTCTTATTTTGTCTTCTGTAAAAATAACACCTCATATTTGGTTTTTCCTTGCAACAGACCTCCTCTCAGATAAATAATGTGTCATTAGGTCCATTTTACAGATGAGGAAACAATCTAAGTGACTATCATGATAGAGCTGTTAATTGTTAAAAACCAAGACTAAGTCTCTTGACTCTCTTCACATTTCATTGCCTCTCATTTTTTTTTAAAGTATTTAAACGCATAAGGGGAAAAAAGCGCAGAAGGAAACACAAACAGAACAATTTTGTTACTTCTTTGTTAGACTTACTACACTCATTTCTTTTCCAATTGTGAATACAAAGTACACAATCCATTATAATCCTTTTTCCCATTCTTAGTATGTTGAAATGCTTATTTGTTTATGCTTAATTACACAATTAAAAATATTTTTTTCAAAAATTATGTTTTATCTAGAACATGCTAATGACTAATCTGCAGTAGTTGCCTTAGTTAATTACAGCTCTCTAGGTGCTAATGAAGATGAAATCACTATTGAGATCTAAATGTTGATCAGAGGGGAAAAAATGAGTTCCATACTCACAGATTGTTCCCTAACTTCATGCAGCTGTCCAGCAGATGTGTGATGCTGATCACTTAATGGTACCTGGAGAAAGAGTATGGCTGGCTCAAGATGAATCTATTAACACTAACAACTCAAAACTAATGTCCTGCAAAAAGCATCTCAGTAATATCATCTTCATATATGAAGGATAGTTTGTTGATAAAAAACATTGCGTGTATATATATATATATGCATACACACAAACACACATATAACTGTCATATGATTTTACCTAAAGTATGAAATTCTGCTAAAAATAAATTTGTATACTCTCTTCAGGTACAATCATGCAAATGACAGTTGTAAACAGGTTACCGTTATCCACTAACACCAACTTTCATCATTTTTTTCATCATAAGGTCAAACACATCATCAAATATGGAATAAAATCAAAAAATAACAAATTTACATTTATATAGCACTTTACATATCACAAAGAATTTCCTCATAACAATTACTCCTCAACCAATTCTTTCAACCTCTAGTTTGGGGAACAGTAATCATGTCAGTTAACTGCCATATAATATTGACCATCCCTGGGCCTTTCCAGTCTAAAATATCCATCTGTGCAACATTCATTTATGTGTGTTGTCTTCCCTTGTAAGAATGTAAGTTCCTGAGGGCAGGGTCTGCCTTTCTTTTGGGCCCTGAGCCTCAGTCTTCAGCGTAGTGCCTGGCACATAAATCCTTCTATCATTCATTCAATAAAACTCCATATTAATGAAGTGTATAATAAAATGTGATAGAGTACTTAGTTTATATCTCTCATTTGCCAATAGAACAATTTGAAGAGGGGAAGTATTTTCGTTAGGGACATCAGGGAAAGCTTTATAAAGGAGGTTTCACCTGAGTACAGCATTGTTGGAAGATAAGTATTTTGAAAGGTGGGAATGGAACAAGATAGAGTATTTGCCCTGATGGAATTTTTAATCTTCTAGGGTGTTGTGAAGGATACAGCCCTGGGGCTTAGGGTTCTGACTTCCACTCACTTTTCCTTGACACCTACTGTGTTCTAGTCCAGGGGACTTATGCATTTTGGCCCTTCACATTTCACTATTTTTAAAATTCCTTGATCAATGAATCCCAAGCTGAAACATGAGCCTCCCGAACTTTCCCTCAGTTGGCTCGGTTCCCTGAATTAGGAGATCTGCTATACCTAACCCTACTACTCTCCTACTGTCTCCAAGACACCTCTGTGTCTTGCTTGCTAACATCCACTTCTTGCTTACTGTTTTACCCCTCGTCTCCATAGATTCTAATAAAAGTATTTTTTGGAGCTTTATTTGTAACAAAAAAGAAAATGTACAAATTCAGAACTATATAACAGAAAAGATAATTCAAAATAGATATAAAAGAAATGTACCAAGTCCCAGATTGAATTATACCTAAACTTTCTGACATAATCTTTAACCAGGGATTAGCCTGGGCCATGATCCCTTCTGTACTAGGAGTTATATGTTTCCCTCAGAGTTCCAGATTAAAATGGCATCTTCTCTTTAGAATACTCTGAGGTCAATTTTGGAACTTGCCCTTTCGTACTTTCCAGATTGAGCTCATTGGCCCATTTTTCCAATGAGCTTACTGTCAGCCGATCAGGTAGCAATCAAGTTGCTCCACCTATTCTTCTTTGTCGTACTTTGCTACTTGGTTCCCTCTTTCCCCTTCAATATTTATATTGGATGTGTGATTTCATCATGTAGCTTTTCTCTCTAAGGGTGGAGATCACAAGCCAACCAGGCCTGCCCATCCTGTGCAGATCTTGTCCTTGACCTCCAATGGACACAACAGGGGTTCCAGACAATGTTTGATAGTCCTTCTTTGCTTTTTTTCTGATATAAGTAGGATATAACTGAAACACATAGGCTATCCATTGGTTATCCCTTGCTCCTGCAACATGATCAGCTTAATTTGTCAATCGTACATTCCTTTGATGACATTCTTTCCTTCAGTTCTTCTTCAAAGCTCCTTATCTATTATGTGTTGGACCTTACTTTTGTCCACCATGCACCTTTTCATTGGTTTTTGCATGACATTCATACTTAAGTTTTCAAAAACTTTAATGTTCCAGAACTTGCATCCATATAACACCATCAGTATAATATTGGTATTTTTTAAATGGACCTTTATTCCTGGGAGATATTTGTGGTCCTTAAAGGTGCTTTGCAATTTTCCAAATGCAATAGAGCAAGCTCTCCTTTTGCTCAATCAGATCTTTATTGTGTCCTTATTTATTCTTGATGTGCATTTGGGGATGCATTGCATCAAAGGAATTTTTTATTTGTTCTCTCTTGCCTGCCCATTTTAGAAGACTGTGCTCTGTTGCATCAAATTAAACAACATTTACCAAAGCAAAACCAAGACAATCCAAAACACTATGGTGTTACCATCACTTCAAGAAGATTAGAATTTAGCCTAAAATACAGAGTACTCCCAAAGTGCACCAAATCTAAGCATCTCACTTTATTTTATTATTTTTTATTATTATTATTAAGTAAATTGAGACCCAAAGAGGTCAGTGCTAAAAGAAAACTCAAAAGAAACTCTAAGCTAACCTTTCATATATATGTGTATGTATATATATATATGTGTGTGTGCATGTATATATACATATATTTATGTATGTGTGTACATGTATATATGTATGTGTATATGCATGTGTATGTATATAGCTATATACACACATATATATGTATATTATTAAGTAAATTGAAGCCCAGAGAGGTTAGTGCTGAAACTCAAAGATCACCAGCCTTTCATATAGATAGATAGATAGAGATATATATATATATACACACATGTATATGTGTGTATGTATGTATATAGGTATATATATGTGAAATGTATACACACATTTATAAATATGCATATGTATACACACACATATGGAAAATAAAGTCCAGAAAAGTAAAATGACTTAGCTCAAGGTTAAACAGCTAGAAAGTGTCAGTAAACATAGCTCCACAGGCATGATGCAATCAATAAGTGGTGATGGTAGCAACAAGTATTAAGTACCTACTATGTGCCAGATACCGTGTGAAGCACTTTACAAATATTATCTTTGCAACAACCCTGGAAGATAGTTGCTATTGTTGTCCCACTTAAAGATAAGGAAACTGAGGCAGACAGATTAACTGACTTGCCCAGAGTCACACATTTGGTCAGAAAATGAGGCAGGATTTGCACTCAGATCTTCCTGACCCCGGAAGTCCAGGGCTCTATCCATTGCACCACCAAGGCACAGCAAGTACATAGAAGCTCAGGCCCACTGGGATGAGAGATTCAAGAAGGGAAATTATATTCAATTACTCTATATTTATTTTGAATAGAGTTCCATTTGTTAGAGTTGAATGAATAACTTGTGCAGGATTGTTTGATTTTTGGTTTTGCATCTCCAGTACTTAGCACAAAGAGAGTCCTTAATACATGTTTATTAACTGCCTCATTGATCAGAGAAAGGCTCACAGAAGAGTTTGTACCTGAGCAAAGCCTTGAAGAAAGGTAATGAATTCAGGCAACAGCTTTGTGGGAGGAAACATCTCTCTTTACCCCTGCAAGAAATCCAAGAGATCTGTAATTATGTGAAAAATAATTATTACAAGTCAAACTTGCCCTGGTATATTGAACACATGCACAGTTCTGATTTCCAGAGACTAAAAGAAGAGATTCTAAAGATTATAGTGATTTTAACTGCATTTCAGCCTCAGCCAAGAGAATGCAGGAAAAAAGGAGAATTCATAAGCACACATATTGGAACCTTGAGGAAAACAGAGTAGGGAATTTAAAAGATTTTACTAAAAAGGGAAATCCTTTTTCCCAACCTTGGCCTTTTGCTACAGTCCTCCCTTTATGGATATAATTATCAGCATTGGGTGTGGTCAACCTTAGAATTGAAAATGTAATTGTTCATGCTCATTTTTTAATATTAGGTCAAATGTATACAGTCCATCATTAAGCAACCAATAAACATTTATTAAGCACCTACTCTATGCCAGGCACAGATATACACTATCTCAATTGCTTCTTATAATAGCCCTGTGATGCAGGTAGTGAAAATATTATTATTATCCACATTTTACAGGTGAGCAAATGGAGACTCAGAAAGCTTAAATGATTCATCTTGGGTCACAGAGCTAGAAACTGGCAGAGGAAGATTCAAATTCAGGTACATTTATTCCAAATATGGTGTACTTTCAGTTGTCTTTCTCAATTTATTAGTTTTAACTTTTCAGGAAAATGTCTGTGTTGTACACTAAGGTATACTTGTACCTGAAAAGAGTTATTGAATCACTCTTAATCTTTTCTTTTCCAAGCTAAATAATCAACATTCCATTAACCTTTCCTCCTAGATTCCATTTTCTAGCCCTTTAATCATCTTTGCAGTTTTCCTCTGAGCCCTCTCCAATTTCTGCATGTTCCTCTCAAGATTTGGAGCCCAAGATTCAACATCTTACTCTATTTAGGCTCTGACTAGTGCAAGATTACCTCATGGTTCACCGTTACTGTTTTCTAAAAAGAAAAAAAGAATGCTATCAATGCTGACATAGTTTTCTATGCCCTACACACCATTAAGGCTGCACATATAGACATAGAAGAGTTTAGCAATGGATTCAATTAAGGTTCTCATAGTATCAGTAATTTACCCACACTGCACATAATTGCTCAATTCTTCCAGTAAATACTATGCATTTGCCTTGTCAGATGTAACTCCCTTCAAAACTGGTGGAGCCACATGTGAATTGGGGGAATACTATAATAATTAAATCCATGATGTTTTCACAACTCTGCAGGGCTCATCACCTCCATACTTGACACTGTTTTGGTAATGGTGGTGATCTTCTTAAAAAAAAAGAAAGAGATGGTGACTTTAAACTATTCATATTATAATGGTAAAGAGCTCACTTTTTTCATTTATGGAAATAAAATAATGGAAAATCAGAAACATATTGAAAGACCAAATATGGCATTCCATTCATCTTCCAGGAAGCAATACAAAACTAACACTTGTAATTTGGATTCTTGTGGCATTGATTCATAATACAGAACCTTTTGTAAGACATTTATTATTTGCAAATCACTTTCATAGGCATGATATCCTTTAATCCAAAAGCACAAGGTGGGTAAATTCTAATTATCCACCTCTAACATATGACAAAACTAAGATTCAGAAGGGTTAATTCAATCAACCAATACACTAGCAATTACTAAATGCCCACTATATGCTAGGCACTGTGCCAAGTAATGGAGATAGAGAGAAAAAAGCAGAAATTTACCCTTCCCTCAAGGACTTTACAGTCAAATAATGGAGACAACATGTACATAAATAGGCACATACAAGATACAATCTGAGTAGACAGAATGTAATCTTAGAGTTTCACTAGCATCTGGGAATGGAAGAAAGGACTCCTACAAAAGGTGGCATTTGGGCTGAGTTTTGAGGAAAGCCAAGGATCCTAAGGAATGTTGGTCAGGAGGAAGAATATTCCAAGGTAAAAGGTACAGCCAGTGCAAAGGCAAGGAAATAAGGTAAGGAACAGCAACTAAAAAACCTCTGTGGCTGCATTGTAAAGTAAATGAAGGGGAGTGATATGTAAGAAGACAAAAAAAAGTAGGGAGGGGCCAGAGAACTTTATTTTTCATTCTAGAAATAAAGACCTACATTTTTGGAAAATCATTAGGGCAGTTGGGGAACTTTGGGGGCAGCTCTGTGAATCATAGATTGGAGTGAGAAGAGACTGGAGGCAAGGAGGCCAATTAGGTCATTTCAGTAGTCCAGGTTAGGGTAATGAGACCCTGAATAAGAGTGGTAACTGTGTAAATGGAGAGAAGGGGCCTTTTATGAGAGATAATGTGAAAAGATAATGTGTCATTGCTACAGTAACATGATTTGGCAAGTAACTGGATATGAGAGATGAGTGAGACTGAGGAATCAAGAATGGTATTGAGTTTATGAACCTGTATAACTGGGATAATGGTGGTGTCCTTCTGAGTATTAGGATTAATTGACTTGCCTGAGGTCACATGGTTAACAAATGGTAGGGCCAGGTCTCAAATTCTAGTTCTACTGATTCTGTTTCACTTGACCGGAGACTTCTGGGGGATTGCTCCAGAAATCTGTGTGGTTGACCCTATGCTATTCATCATTTTTATCAGTGATTTGGATAAAGACATACAAGGCATGCTTATCAGATTTGGAGATGACACAAAGCTGGGAGAGACAGCTAACACATTGGATGACAGAGTTAGGATTCAAGCTTAATAAAATTTATTATCAATTCCATCAGTAAAAAATTTTAAGCCTGTATACCCAATATGGAAATGTTTACTTATTTGTAAAGTATATACATGTATGACTATAGTAATAATTGTATACATTCCAAAATTTAAACAAAAATACATTTAAAAGCAGGGGAAAAAGGGGACATTGATTTTAGAGTCTCTAGTAATCCACTGAAGTTTATTGATGAGAACAGTGATATGGATAGACCTGCACATTACGAAAATCATTTTGGCAGCTGTGTGGGAGATGAATTGGAGAGGGGAGAGATTTGAGGCAGGAGGTAAATCCAATTAGGAGACTATCGCAATAGTCCATATGAGAGATAATGAGAGCCTGAACTGGGGCTGTGAGGGTGGGAACGGTCGTATGGACTGAGAGAAAAGAACATATGAGAGAGATGTAGAGGTAGAACCAACAACATTTAGCAACTTGATTTGGTAGTTGGGTCGCAGGAGAGTAACGATGGTTGTGTCTGGGATTGTAATTAGGGAAATTTCAAAGAGGGTTGTGTTTTTGAAAAAAGATAATGTAATGAAGTCTGTGAACTTTTGTAATCCATTCATACCTAGTATCCAGTAGGATTTACTCTCTCCAACCAAAATTAAAAAGAGGAAGACAAGGTTCTTACTCTGTGGTCACTGTCCCAGAGCAGAGGGCCAGCTCTGTAGTCACAAGGTGACTGAGGACAGGTAGGATAAAGCAGGGTGGAGAATTTTCTGAATGCCATCTTGCACAGCTGCTGCTGTAGGTGCCTGGTAGTGGTTAGGTGATAACTGTGTGAGGATGCCAGTGTCTGGCTCAAAAGGCCAAAAGTTGTTAGTTTGCATAAGAGATGGTGATGGCAGAGGGAGCGTTATGGAATAAGGTTAGGTGTGGTTGTGTTGGAACCAGTACCCATGATTGGCTATCATGGAGATGAGGGAATGCAATTTATCTCCCCAATATTTAATTGGTTGATCATACATCTCTTGAGCTTAGACTTGAGATGGGCTACAGAATAGAGCTGAATCAATTAAGATGAAATTCAGTGTGTATTGTATGAACTGTTGAACCATAAAAACTCTACTAATATGTGATTGATATTGTTATTAGTGTAAATAAAAATGGTGCTAAGGCTTGTTTTTTTTTAAAGATGAAATTCAGTGGAGATAAATGTGAAGTTTCACAGTTGTGAAGTTGGTTTTTTTTTTTAACTCAGTTAGAACAAGACAGATATGGTTAGATAGTTTATCTAAAAGTGATATGGTGGTTTTATTTGACTACTTAATTTGAACCAGCAATGTGATGGGACAGCCAAAAATAAAAACAAAACCAATGTGATCTTAGGCTGCATTGAGAAATATAACTACCAGGAATAAGGAGATGATGGTCCCTCTACATTCTTTGTTGGTCAGAGTATAGCTGGAATATTGTACTTAATTTTGAATGCCACAGTTTAAGAATGATATTTATAAACTGCAAAAAATATATAAAGGTATATAAAGGAGGTCAAATAGAATGCTGAAGGGCCTTGAATTTCCACTTCAATATGTATTCATTGAGTGAAAATTGGCTAGAATATATTTACTGATAAATATAAGGATAGGCTCTGGACCTATAACTTCATTGACATAGGGATCTAATGAATGATGAAATTCCATATGCATATTGGCACTTTTGTCTTAAATGTATAATTTAAGAGAATTGCCTAGAGAATTGTGAGATTTTGACTTGCCCTGGGTCACGTAGCCAATATACTGTGTGTCAGAGGCAGGACTGATACATATATACTCATCTATTGTGAAAATCTTTTTGTTTTTCTATTTTACTAAGTGTCACTCTATTGCAACAAATTTCCATAATAGGTAAATTAAATAAAGAAATAGGAGATTTAATTCAAATCATTCAACTTCTGGTACTTCCTAACTATGAAACCATGTGACAACCCCCTGATCCTCAGTTTTCTCATCTATAAAGTAAAGATAATAAAAACTGTAGTAGCTACATCACAAGAATGTGGTAGGTTTCAATTAAGAGAATATATATATATTTAATGAACTTCACAAACTTTAAAGGCCACATAATTATTATTAAATTAAATAATATTTTTGCCTTAGGTTTTTGCATCTACATAGAAACTTTGATAAATGTTTACATATGTAATGGTACTAAAAGTGCTATCAGAATTTTGTTTCTTTTTAGAACTCTTTTGTCAAATATGAGTTTAATCTATTTACATCATATACAAATAATTTGGGCTACTCTCAAGTATTTCACAAAATAAACATGATGGGGACTTTGCTATCCTGTTCCACCATGATGTCCATGCCTTGGAACTCTTAAATACTGTTGTCAATTTTATATAAATGTCTAATAATAAAACCATGCATAATTAACTTCTGGTTTACAACATCCCTGTATCTATTGGGGAAAGTTTAGCTTTCAAGTTCATCTGATAACCAATAATGGCATTGATTATATTGCTAGGATGCTATCCTAGGGTCTTTAAATATTTGATAAAAGTGTTTATCATTATTTCACAGTTTAGTATCACATTCAGATTTTCTAACTTTCTCTTCATCATGGAACTTTTGAAAATTATTTGATTAGATTTTAACTGTGTATGAATTTCTAATGAATCTTATGGATTCCGCCATAATCCTTAGCCTACTGCAGAGGATCTTTAGTACATTAATGATAGACACAGATGGTGTCCATCTGGCATCCATCTTTAACTCTAAAAATGGAGGCATAAGGACCCTTGGAAACTTGAAACTTTCAAAATCAGATGTGATCTAGCAGCTCAAGAAAACAGTTATTTGAGCCATTATTATTTTCTCTGTAGACTTTATCTTATGTTACAAACAAGATAGATGGTTCATTTTTTAAAGAAAATTTTTCCTGTACTGTTTGAATATATGTTTTTTTTTTACTCAATTTGCCTAAGTAAACAAACATCAAAGGTATTACATATATATATTTCAAAATCCTACCTCTCACTACAGGGTTTATTTGTGTATTCCCCCAAATCTCTCTGTAACTAATTTTTTCAAGGTCTGCAGGATCAGAGAATTTAAGAGCTGAAAAGGATCTTAGAAAGATGTGATATAACATAGTACAGTGCTGAGCTTCAAGTCAGGCAGAAATAAATTCACATACTCTTTAATATTTACTAATTATTTGAACCTGAGCGTTTCAGTTGAGTTCTATGTTCCTCATTAGACCAAGGACTCTTAATCCTTTTTGTTTCACAGGCCACTTTAGCAGTTTGGAGAGATCTGTGGACCCCATACTCAGAATGTTTTAAATGCATAAAATAAAATGGATAGGGTTATACTAGAATCCAATTATAATGAAATAGTTATCATTTTTAAAAGTTTCATAGTTCCTATGTTAAGAACCACTAATCTATTTCGCACATGAGGAAATTGAGGTTCCAGGAAGTTCTGTGACTTGCCTAGGTAAGATGTGTTACAGCTAAGCCTAGAACTTAGGTGCTATGGTTCCAAATCCTTGACATCAATATTTGACACCAATATTTCATTAGCTATTAACAACAGAAAAGAAACACTTCTGTCAAATTTGGGGGTTGTCCTATGACAAAGAATGCAACTATAGTTGTGGTTACAATCTTGATTTAGGAATTAGTGTACTGATTTCCTTTCTCTGTCATTGTCTCAAGAAATCATGGAGATTGATTAAACTCTGTGTACTTCAGTTGACCTGCCCAGGGTATAAGCCTAATGCCATCTCTAAGGGATAGTATAAAGATACATATAATCCTTCTTAAACACTTTAAATATTTCCCTTCAAAAAGTGAGCAGTTTACTTGCTGAAGGTGAATTTGGGATGAATGTAAGATAGTGTCCATTTCATAGGTGATCAGTTTGGCGGCTGATAGAGCCAGAAAAAGATCCTTTAATAAAACTACATTCCATCTTTATAGAACAAAAAAGACAGAAAGTCAACAAGGTTTAAGTCACTTTGTACAGCATGTAAGGTGATACTCCATTCCTATTTGAATAATCTGATGGCTAAAAGGGACAAAAAAAATCTTACCTATTTTATTAAAAAAAAACTTATAAGATTAAAATATGAACAGGTAGTTTTCAGAGACACAGAATATTGAGTGGATACATTTGAAGATTAAGAAATTGCTAAGGCTCTAGGGTATTGTGATCTTTCACCTAATTTGAATTTAACTGTTTTCAGGGTTTAAGAGGATATGTTCACAAAATGACAAATCAAATAACTCTGGACAATATAGAATAAGTAAATTGGCACTGTTAATTTTTATAACTAACAGTAAAAAGGGATATTTTGTAAGTGTGTACTTAATTAGGAAGAAGTGTCACTGAATAGAAGGCTCTGATTTGAGCCATTGAAAGTGAAGAAGAATTTGGTTGGTGATGAAGAGATGGATAGGAATGAGGAATTGAGCAGGGGATGGAAAAGCCAGAGCAAACGGAATTGGGTGAAAAAATCCAGCAGGAGGTGAGTTAGCTGACAAGAAGGCTTCAGCTGCTTATTTATGATTGGTTGGATTGGAAGATTAGCTCATTGAAAGACATCTGAATTGTTGTCTAGCACCATCCATAGTTTGAGAGTCGTGAAGCCTTTCAGAGGTCCCTGGTATCTGTTGCTATCTGCTTACATCTTTATTTTGAGAAGGAAAAGCAGAAAGAGAAAAGACAGATTTTGCCACTGATTTGCTATTGGATCAGCTGGTTGGTAGCTAATTGAATGATGCAGACCTCCATTAAACAAAGAGCTGGATGGGCTTGTCTGCATTGCCTGGAGCAAACTTGAGGAGCTTTGTGGTTCTCTGGTATAAAGGGAACTGCTAGAGAAAACAATGGTGTAATCCTTTCTAAGTGCCATTTTCCGGGTGATTATGAATTTAAAAGGCTTGTCAATGCTTTATCAGTTCAATTGTGGATGTTGTTCAGTCATTTCAGTTATATCCAACTCTTCATGGTTGGTTCAACTTTTCCTTCTCCAGCTCACTTTTACAGGTGAGGAAACTGAGGCAAACAGGCTTAAGTGACTTGCCCACGGTCTCACAGGTAGTAGGTATCTGAGGCCAATTTGAACTCAGGTCCTCCTGACTCTAGGTTCAGCCCTCTATCTACTGTGCCACCTAGCTGCCTCTTCAATAGTAGAACAGGAGTAAATTTGTACAGAAGATGAGTAGTGAGGACCAAAAGGAGAGGAGTTAATAGAAAAGCAGCTTGTGGTGGTGGACATATTCTTGAATGGATCAATGACATATAGTTCTGCAGTCCAGAATTATGAGTGCATGGGTTTTCCTTACTCATACTTCCTGTGAGATTTCTGTGTGTTCCCACAGCCATGCTGCCCCCACAACCCTGCCCCAGATACTGAGTTCACTGATGAGAAAGTGTGACCCATGTTGATGGGTATACTGTAATGTACTGACTATTACAACATTTCTTAGATATTCCTACACTGGCTTATACTGATCATCTGTGAGATGTTGGTTAGTATTACTTTTGTTTAATTAGCTAAACTAATAACATCATCATTGTGAGTGGCTGGTTTTATGTAGATAAAGGTATAGGTTAAATATTCTATCACAACAGAGTTACCCCAGGAACCTGAGAGAGTTTGACTGTGGCACTTAGGTGACAGTCCTCTGGGAAACCAGACCTGCCAGTATGAAGGCAGGCTAGGATGAGCAAGTCAGTTAGGATAGTGAGATAGTGAGTGTTAAGGGTCCAGGACAGAGATGTACTCATTATACAAAGACATACTATGTATTCAATAAGAAAATTAATCCTGAACACTTAAAATAGAAACAAAACAGGAAAAATGGCAAATAAACATTTTGTGAAGAGCATGAATAAAATATAGATTATCTAGAGAAATAATAACTCTATGCAGCTAATGATTATATTTTAAATGAGTACTAATAGAGAAGAAAATGTACAACTGTTGTTTTATTTAAAAAATATTATTTGGAAGAAAAGAGTTGGGAAAAGAGGAGGCAGACCAGCTTGCAAGGAGAAAAGTTATTGGTAATTCAAAATGTTTCCATCATACAAATAAACAAACAGAGTACAGAAACTAAATGACCAGGGTCCTAGGCTCAGAGGATTGTGGAGTTGAAAGGAAATCTTGTTGAATCTGTCATTTTACAAATGAAGAAATTGATACCCACAGAAGTAAAAGTAACAAGCCTGGGGGTCAAGGATTAGTACCTCCTTTTGTAGAACTCTTCTGAGGAAGTGGAACCACAAGACATTCTGGCCAATAATATAGACAAAATGAAGGAAGGCAGGATGGTTCATGGGACCATGCTGGCAATCAATGTTCAGTAGAGAGAAAATGGGACAGCTGTGATGGCAGCATGGGCCAAGCTGGTGGCAGATACTGAGGCCAGGATGAAAGCAGCAACCCAAGAATTTACCCTAGAACAATCAGGAAGTCTTGAGGAAGCTGTTGCACATTTTCCAAAGACAAAGTCCAATATGGTTGCCTCAACCCCTCAGAAATCTTCTCAGAATGATGATGTTCCTCCTATGTCCACCCTGCTACCTCATCTGCATACGTCATCCCAAAATAATCTTCAGGCCTGGTGCCAGAGACTCAATATCAGTAAAAATGGCCAGAAGCACATTTTATACAAGAGACTTTTAGAACATGTGTCACCTTCTGAGCAAGACACTCCCAGCATAGAAGAAAAGACCCAGTGGATAAAAATCAAAACAGAAACTTCAACTGAAGATTCTTCAAGTGAAAGTCAGATGGTGGCTAAAGCATCAGAGACACTGACAAATAAGAAAAAGAAACGAGAGACAACAAAGACCACTCTTGTCCAGACAGCCAGCATGGCAGCATGGAGCAAACTCATGGCAACAATGAAGTCCAAGGTGGTGTGGCCCATGCCCACATTTTCTGAGCCTCCTAGGTCCAAGCAATCTAATTTACCATGATGGTGTATAGTACATGGTGAAGTTTTTCCTAACATGAGAAGTAAGAAATTATTATATTTCCATATAAAGAAATTGAGAGAAAAGTAGCTCTGAGTCAGGAGCTTCAAGAACCAGCTAAAATTCAGTGAAACTGGTTGTTTGATTAAAGAACCTGGAAGTAGGACAAAGGTTAAGCTTTACTTAGAGTACACGTGCTTGAAACTTACCAAGGGGAACATGTGGTGGGCATTTCAGGAAGTCTGTAACCTGTGCTGATTTCTACCTATGAAAGTCAAATAGGAGGGACTTGTAACTGGGAATAGAGATATAAAGTTTGCTCTTGTTTCTGTAGGGTGTATATACTCATCTCCAGTTCCATGCCCACTTCTTGTGAGAAGCTTATTAATGTTTCATTGCTACACTCATCCTGAGTCTGTCTAACTTGCTGTGCCTATTTGGGCACCAGAGGTTGTTTCCAACACTGATGATGTCCCTGGTTCAGCTCCTTTGGAGTTCCATGCTGGACAGACCTGGGTACCTGAAAATGACATATTGATTCCTCTCTTATTATTGCCTACCTGCTCTTTCCCACCCCCAGAAGTAGAAGAAATTGGTTGTGCCCCAGATGTATCTACAGGAATAAAATCCTGATGGACAATGTTCTGTAACCACAAAGGACCAAGGCTACAAGACTGTTTTTTGACTTCTTCAAGATACTGACTTATAAATGTGACTTTCCTTCCTTCAACTTAGATTTTCTTTCCCAGTTAGTTCTTGGTGTAGCTCCTGTTTCCATGGGGAAACAGTTTCCCTCCACCCAGGATTTTGGTAAGGGTGGAAAAGTCCTTACAAGTCAACAACATAGGAAGGACCTGACATTGCAACCAAGTGCACATATTACATGGTTTTGGACAGCAGCTCAGGACAGAGAAAGGTGAAAATCTTACAGCCAAATAAAAGTCTATTCACAAAAAAATAATATTTGGGGTATTCAAATACTTTTACATTTCTTCAAATTAGATTTGTCTATAGCTGCCAAGTTTGAAATATGTTATGCAATTTTTCAATACTTTGATTTCAAATTTATTGCCTATTTTATGTTTCTCCTTTATCTCAAGAATATTAAAAAAATTTCACTAAATTTACAAAAAAAAAAAACAATGTTGAAATAAGTTCACCACACAAAAATTTTGAAACAAGATCAAAAAGTAAGTAATTCTTAGAGATTTTTGAATTTTGGTTTATTCTACCACCTAAATGTATCTACTTCTAGTGGATTTCATTTCATCTAGATAGATAGTGATCTCATGTCATCTTGATTGCAAGTCCACTAAATTCTCTATCAAGTAAATCACCCTTCTAAGGGAAGCTCCAGGACAAACAGAATAACCTTGAAATTGAAACCTGAGAGTGTGATGACAAATCAAAGGAATTTATTTACTCTACCCTAGGAAGTTCGTGCTGAGATGGAAACAAACTCAAGCCAAGATAGTTTTGACTTGGAGTACTCTTGCTCTGCTGGCTAGATGCAGCTGTGTATATGATTCACACTAAAAAAGAAATAGCCTTAAAGCTATAAAGTACCTCACAAATAGAACTCTGGCAACTTCCCTAAAGGGAAAAAGTCCTTAGTGGGAAAATAGCAAGTGAGTATGTACCAGAGAAAATAGGCCAACTGATAATATTTTCATACCAGCAAATGATGTCAGCAAGCAATGCCTTAAGAGATAGAAAGGTCTGGCAACTGAAATTCAACCCTAGGATTATGAATATGTCTCTTCTCTCACCAGTAGTATAATATAATAATTTGTGAGACAGTTTGCCCCTATGAGTATGGATTTAGAGGGATATTGTTTTGTTAATTATGTTGATATTCTGTTTAATTTGATACCTTTGTTCTGAGCTAACATGTCCTCAAGTTGTCTAATTTAAAAAATAAGGAAGTATTGAATGGTTACTTCTGGGGTGTGGTTTTGAACAGAGGTTGACCAAAAAAATTCCTTGAACTTGAGTATAGCTTTTAAGGGACAACATTAAGTGGGAGTTAGGAGAGGCTACTTTAGAAAGGTTAATTGTTCAAGACATACAAAATATAATAAAGCTGAAATAGTTTGTTATAGTGGGTAATTTCTTTTAGGGATTTAATTGAATGAGATAGTCACTGAGATCCCATATAATTCTAAAAATTGTGTAACTCTAAGCTCATTTAAAATTTAATTTAATTCAGAAGAATTTTTTTTACCTTAAACTTTTGAATTAATGCCAGGTGACATGATCAAAATTAGTCCCTCTAAAAAATCTAGAGCTTTTGTGAAGACATAGATAAAAAATATGTTTTAAAGATTTTTTAAATAGTCAAAAATTATCACAAATTCACAATACTTCAGGTGTGAAAGAGTGAAGCACATTACTATTTGTAAATACTACATTGAGATGAATAGAAAGTCAAGACCTGGATTCAAGTCATATCTCTGGTACTTACTGGCTGTGTGACCCTGGGCAAGTCCCAACCTCTCAGTGCTCTGGCCAATTCTTGAAGACAAAGTTGCAGAGCAAATAGTCATCTATGTTGATAGAAGGTATTCCTCACAGGGGTTTCCTTATACCCAAACCACAGGTCCAATCCAATTCTATATTACATTTCTCCTCTTGCTTCATCATAAAATGCAGATAACTCAGGGTTCTCAAAGATTATACCAACAAATCTCTGCTCATTTCTTGTTGCTATTGTATCCATTTAGTCATGTACCACTCTCCATGACCTCATTGGGAGTTTTCTTGGCAAAGATACTGGAGTGATTTGCCATTTTCTTCTCTATCTCATTTTATAGATGAGAAACTAAGGCAAACTGGCTTAAGTGACTTGCCCAGAGTCACACAGCTAATTAGTGTGTGAGGCTGGTTTTGAATGTAGGTCATCCTGACTCCAGGGCAGGTGCTCTATCCACTGTGCACCTTGCTGTCCTAATAAACAGAAAAAGCTTCTAGCACTTGATGATAGACTGTGTGAGTAGTGTCCAATGACTACTCTAGTTCAGTCTGAAGTGGCTTGCCATCAGAAAAGTGAGCATGAAATGTTGAATATTTTTGGTTGTTGAAACTCATTACAACCTCTGAGGGGATGAAGATATTGTGATCTTCTCCAAGGAGTATTCCCACCAATCAATTTGACTCAATATATATTTTATTAAGGACCTATATAATCCGGGGGAAAGAAAACTGGCTTTGAAGTCTGAGAAACTGGGTTCAAATCCTCTCTCTAATGTTTACTGCCTATGTAACCTTAGACAGATCACTTAACTTTCCTGGTCCTCAGTTTCCATATCTATAAAATGAAATGGTTGGACTAGTTCTAGGTATATGATCTTATGACCAACTATAAATGAGATATTGTATGAGCAGCTGAGAAAACAAAGATATTAATGATTCAAGAAGCTTAGAATTGGGGCAGCTAGGTGGTGCGGTGGATAGAGCACCGGCCCTGAAGTCAGGAGGACCTGAGTTCAAATCCAGCCTCAGACCAAACACTTGACACGTACTAGCTGTGTGACCTTGGGCAAGTCACTTAATCCCAATTTCCTCACCAAAAAAAAAAAAAGAAGCTTAGAATCTAATAGGAGAAGATAAATGTATACAAAAAGCCAATACAAAGGAGAATGACTTTTGAAGAGTCGGTGTGAGCACATACATGTAGCATATGTCAAGGGGTCAGAAAAACAGGTCAAGGGTATGTAGAATAAAGGTTACAGTATCTCTCAGAATTCTGTAGACAATTCATCATTTTTTTTTTTACATCTAAGAGAGAGGATGGCTGGGGTGATGTTAAAACAATTTCTTACCCATACTGACTCTCAATCACTTTTCCATTTGAAGTAGAGTCCTGAGGAGATTAACTTTAGACAGAAGGTAGTATAAAGTCTAAAATGAGTTGTTGAACATAAGTTAAATGATTGTTGAACTGAGGCATTCAACAGAGAGCAATGTAGTTCACTTAGATTAAAAAGAGAACCAGTTAGCAGAAGATTTCCAAAGAGAGGTCAAAGATCAGACTCAATGCAGTTTCAGCTTCTATGCTTCCCAGCAGAGCCTACCTAAAGAGAAGAAACCTTCATAGTCAGTGATGAAGAAGACTCCAGAAACATCTCTAACTTGGTTGAAAACCGTGATTGAGGATAGCTTCAGACTCCAATCAAGATGCTTTATAGATAGCTATTGGTTGAGAATGATGGCTGAGAAAAGCTACAGTATTCATTGCCAGGGACAGGATCATTAATGACAAAACCTACAGTAAATTGAAGACTGAATTAGACTTGGCTATGAGGGCTAACTGAGTCATGGAAGACCACTCAAAGCATACTTCTGCTCTACGGCGTTTCTCAGGGGATGCGTCAGGGTTTCTGAAAGAAGGAAAGAACTATGAGCAGTGTGTCAATGATAGATGTGCAAAGTCCCCTATATGTTGGATGTTGCACTACTAGGTAACCCTAAAAATAGCTGTAAGTAATGACCTGCAAGAGAAGAGAGCAGAACCTGGTGGAGAGGCAGGTCTGGTAGTAAGCAAGCAAACTGATGAAATCAGCAGAACACATTGGCAGCTTTTCAGTGTTTCACTCATACACTGTCCCTTTATGGATTTGCCTTGTTGACTTGTGTTTTTTGACTGTGCATCACCTCATATGTTGATGTTCTTATCATAATTCCTATAAAGATCCAATCTTTGTACTTTTATTGTTTCCTATTTTATTGTATTCCTATTTAAGTTGACATTTAAAGGGACAAATATTATCATGTAGAAATTCATTTAAGTGAACCATCTCTCATTCCCCAATGATACCAGACAACTATATGCAACTATATCCATTCTCAGGAATTTAGAGGTATAGAGGGGTTAGATTTTTTTCTATTATTAACATTCATAAGCCTCCATCCAGTATGTTCCTCCTCAATATCAATTACCAGTTAATATCACTTCAATATCATTTAACCAATTAAAATTAATTACCATTTACAAAGGAATATTTGCAGAGAAGACATAGCAAAAACTAATATACAAATAAATCCCCTTCTGAACAAGGGGCACACTCTCCCCTCTATGTACCCTCTCTTGGCCTTGGGAGAGTGGGTTTAACCTTAAAATGATGGCTACCAACATTCCCCCCCCCAATTAATTTTATTTCTCTGGAGGGGGGGTGCATAACCAATGGATACATCACTTTCTTGCTCGTAGGACATGGTGTCATGGCTGTTGGGTTAATTCACTTCTCAGTTGGATCAAGCAATTCGCTCCTCATAATTGGTTTCTCACATGCATCAGCTGTTATAGTTGATCATGCTATTGGCAAATTCCACTGTAGGCTACAGTTGCTTGACCACTAGTGTCTCTTCCAACCTTCGATGATTACAAGATTGTAACCTGATCCATCCATCTTTGATACTCATTCTCCTAAAATCAAGAAAGAACTATTACTATAGAGATAAAAAGAAACAGTAGGCAACATTTTCATGGACAAGTGCAGGGAGATAATCCTGTTGTAAGCAACCAGGACTACTGCCCTCTTCCCTACCCATAGGCTTACAGAAGTTCTTTTCTTCACTAGCCATAGGGGAAAAAGAAAAAAAAAAATCTATCTGTGTGAGCCTTCTTTTGTAGGCATATTGAGTTCTGACTCAGAAGCCAGTTAAAAAGTTTTCAGTTGCCACATAGTAATGCAGGGTGCAGGGTGCAGTTACTGAATACCTAGGCATACTGTGAATCACGGAGAGAAAGGCCCCTCCATCAGACTTTTCTGGAAGCCTCTTGCCAAGTCTCCTCATGGATAAGCATCAGGCAGAGAGTATCACCCATTCTGTAAGGACTGGGGTCCTCACTCATTGGTGGCCACCCTCTTACTTAAGTCTTCATATATTTAAATAATTATAATGAAAAATAAAATTAGCTCTATTCTGAGTAACTAGTAGGCAAAATTAGAACCAATGGTTGAAAGTTTCAGGAGAGTAGATTTAGTTTAACATGTGGAAAAACTTCTTAACTAGAACTGCCCACCAATGAAACAGGCCCTCAAAGGCCTCCCTGCCATAGAAGTATTACAGCAAAAGGTGGATGGCTCTCTTTCCAAGACATTGTAGAAGGGGTTGCTGCACTATTATTCTTGGAGGATGCTTTCAATTTTAATTCAGTCTCCCATTCAATGACCAAAAAAAAATGGAACTGGACACTGTTATTATAATGACCAAGCTTGGCCACAAAGAAAAGATAGGAGAATAGAACCCACCTCCCTTCTTTGCAGTGGTAGACGACCCAAGGTGTGTAAAACTGCATATACTCTAGGGTTTGGTGTTGGTTAGGTTTGCTGAAATGCGTTTTTTATTCCCTCCTATTCTTTGTTATAAGAATGGTGTTCTGGGTGGGGAAAGAGGAGGAAAATATTGGGAAACAAAGGTCACCTGAAAACAAAAGTAATCAACAATTTTTAAAAATGACCCTTTCTAATTTTGATTCTAAGATTCCCATAAAAATTTGGGATAATTAGAAGTGAACTGAACTGAAATTTACTTGTGGAGGGGGTAAGAATTGCTTGGCCAATTTACTTTGTAAACAAGATTGAAGAGAACTTGTATAATCATTTAAGAGAACAAACTGTTTTTAAGGCCTTTGGACAAGAGACACAGAGAAGGAGTATTCAGTTTAATTCAACAACTTAACAAGCATCTACAGAGACAAAGCTCAACTCAAATGCAGTGTAAAGAGTGCTGTATCTTGAATTAAAGGAGGGAAAGGGAGAGGAAGCGAAAGGGGAAAGGAAGGAGAAGTTACCAAGCTGTTTTTGTAGGAACTGTTTACTATTTCTGGAGTTCATCTTTCCTGTGCCTTATCTGTGCTATTCTAGCACCCCCAATTTACCTGGTTGTTTCCTGAACACTATATTGAGGCTGCTTCATTTAAATTGAGTACTTCTCTCCAAAGGTTTGAAGGGAAGGGAAGGAAAGGAGAATGTGTCCTGAGATCACTGATCCACACAAGTATAGAAGTATCAGTGCATTCATTCTCTACAAATGAATTGGTCTTTATGCATGAGTCATCTATTCATTGGGTCAATGAGGTGGCACAATGGATAGAGCACTGGACCTGGAGTCATGAAGACTCAACTTTCTGAGTTCCAATCTGGCTTCAGATACTAGCTGTGTGACCTGGGAAAGTTACTTAATCCTGTTTGCCTCAGTTTCCTCATCTATAAAATGAGTTGGAGAAGAAATGGCGAACCACTTCAGTATCTTTGCCAAGAAAACCACAAATGGGGTCACAAAGAGTTGGACACAACTTAAAAATGACTAAACAACAAAAACATCTATTCATTAATACAGAAAGTTAATAGCTTTACTTTAAGATACTTTGTCAGCTTGAGAAGTCTGCATTTAAAAGCAAATTAAATTTACAAAAATAGTGTTATTGTTTTAGGCAACTGGGGTTAAGTGACTTGCCCAGGGTCACACAGCTAGTAAGTGTCAAGTGTTTGGTCTGAGGCCAGATTTGAACTCAGGTCCTCCTGACTTCAGGACCGGTGCTCTATCCACTGAGCCATCTAGCAGCCCCCAAAATAGTGTTATTAAAAAGTATAATCATCACTAATTTAGATTACTTTTCCTATCAGCTGAAATGAGAAAATTGTGCTATAGATGCAAGCAGTTCCAATAGATATATAGATTCTCTGACATCTAATTCCTTCTTCAAATTGTCCAAAGTGTATTATTTGAGTTGTTTCCGCTTGTCGTCTTAGCCCCTCATGAAGAATAGCAGGCTCTTATTCTCAGAGCTGAAAAACGACAATATTTAGGCCTTGCCTTGAAGTAGTTAAGCCCATGTTAAAGGAGTTTTTCCATCTGATGTTTTTTTTTTCTTGGTTCCCCCTTCACACACTTTCTTTTTTTGCCAACCCCCCTTAATGAAAGAAAATATTTGAGAATAAAAGGAGGGAGTGGGGAATAAACCTAATGAACAGGAGATTTGCCTGTCACTCAAAGCCTATAATAGGTATGTAATAAATGCTTTTTGAATGAATGAATGAATGAATAACAATTCATGAACATACATATGTAGTATTCTAGTTAGAAAGAAAAGAGCCGCAGAAAAGAAAGTGGAACCCAGAGAAAGGAAGTAAATTACTTCGAGTTACAGAAGGGTGGTTTTAATTCATAAGTATTTTGTTTTCCCAAGCTGAAATCTACCTCTCTACAACTCCTACCCATTGGTCATAGTTCTTCCATTTGGAGTCAAGCAAGACAAATATAATTTCTTTTTCACATAACTTCAAACATTTGAAGATGGAGAACATTTTTCAATTGTCTTCCCTTTGTCAGGTTAAACAACTCTAATTCCTTTAATACACCTTTATATGGCAAGATTTCCCATCACCTTATTACCTGGTCAACAATTTCTAGGCACATTATTGTTTTGCAATGTTCTTCCTAAAACAAGGTTATCAAAGATAAACACAACACTCTACCTATGGGCAGGGCAGAGTGCAGAAGGAATAGCACATCCCTAATCCTTAGACCCTATGCCTCTCTTAATGTTCACCCAGATCATATTAATCATCATGGCTTCTAGGTCATACTGTTTATACACATTGATTTAAGGTCCACTAAAATCCCCAGGTCCTATTCTCATAAACTATTTTTCAATCACACCTTCAACATCCTGTACTTGTGCAGTTGGATGCTTTTATAACTCAAATGTACGTCCTATAATCCCATTAATTTGCATGTTATTAAATTCAGCCCATCATTCCCAACTTGAGATCTTATTTGGTTCCTATGCTATAAAAAGATGTATTCTATAGTCCTTGGCTTCCTGGCAACAATAATTTGATGAGTGTTATCTCTAATTTTATCTGTTGTTTACAAAATTTTAAATAGACTAAGACTAAGGAATAGAGCCCTAGGCTACCCACTAGATATCTTCTGCCTTAGAATAGATCAATTAATAAACACTCAGGGTCTGGTCATTCAGCAAGTCCCAAATTTGCCTAACTGTATTATTATCTAGCCCACATTCCTCCATTTTATCCACAAGGATGTTATGAAAAATCTTGCAAGATGCCATTCTAAAAGCCAGGTATGCAACCTATGCCTCTTCCATTCCCTCGATTCAATAATAACAAAAGCTGACATTTACACAAACATTATAAGGTTTGTAAAGCACTTCACACACATTATATTATCTGATACTCAGCAAATCCTTTTAAGTGCAACAGGTATTTTTATTCCCATTTTAAAAATAAGGAAACTAAAACTCAGAGAGTCTAAATGTCTTGCCCTTAGTGGTATAGATTATATGTTTCTGAGGTGGAATATAAAGACAGGTCTTCTTACTCTAAACCCAATGCTTTATATGTTATACTATCCAGCTTCTCCTACTTTGTCTAATAACCCTGTCTGCAGAGGAAATACAATCAGTCTTTCATGACTTTCTGTACATAAATTGCCAATGAGCTATAAAGACAGCAAACCATAGGAGCTATAGGAGTTCATGTGTAAGAGATCCTACTTCTAGGTGAAATTATCTAGAAAAAACTACATCTGCGATTGGGATTTTAACTAGGTTTCAGAGATGGTTCAGATGAGGTGGGATCAGGTAGGTTCAGGTAAGCAAAGAGAAGAAATAAGGAAGGATATTTCAGATGAGGAAAATGAGATGAACAAAAACATAGAGTGGATGTGGGAATTGTAAGATGTGTTTAGGGCGTGACAAATCACAGGTGGATGAGTCAGAGTATTTGTAAAAATTTGTAAAATAAAAATTTTGTAAAAAGAAGTCAGGCTCATCAGTGTATGTTACAGAGCAACCTGGCATAGTGGATAAACACTGGACTTGGACTCAGGAAGACCTGGATTCCAATCCTCTAGACATTTACTAGCTGTTTGACCCCTGGCAAATCACCAACCTTCTCTGATTCTTCATTTCCTTGTCTATAAAATTAAGATCATAATAGTATTCAACTCACAAGGTGGTTATGAGGATGGAATAAGATAATATATATAAAACACTTTAAAATCTTAAAGCACAATATAAATGCAAAATAGTATTATAAAGCCTCTTAGCTGTGGCATAGAAACAGACTAGAGAAACTGAACATGGCCATGAAATAGGGGGAAATGTCCTTTATTTAGCTGCATTATGGATAGTTCTTCTGTGTTCAGTCAACCCGCAATCCATATGCAGAATTTCCATTGATGTCCATGGGAGTTCTGTGTGAGGTTTAAGTACAGAACACGCAATTGAAATCTGCCCTCTGGACACAAAAAAGAAAAAATTGTTATGCAGACTGCAGAAGGGAATTGTTGGCCATCCTACTTGAGACTGAGCCCACATACTTAAAACATTATAAGCTCTTTGGGTGATCAAAAAGTGTCACACTAATAAGTCAGTCAGGGTAACTCAAGTCTTCAACATGAAAGCACTTCAGTTTTAAAAGCTTTCTTATGTTCATTAAAAAATTCAGACAAATACTCATTATGAACTAATTGGTTGCAAATGTTAATTTTAAAACCAAAGCTGGCTTTGGGTTGTCCTAGTATAGTTATAGTTTTGATTCTTAAAGATTTGAAATCATGAAACATTGCATGAGCATCTCTTGCTCTCCCTCTCTCCCTCTCTCTCCCTCTTCATCTCTCTTTTCCTCTTTCTTCCTCTCTATCAAGCAAAGGTGTTGGTCCTCTTCTAGTATGAACAAACAAGGAGGACCTTCCAATCCCAGGGTCTCGGGGTTAGATAAATCTCTCAGACTTCTATGTGATTTCAAAGATATATTTCTTTTGATGTTTCTTCCCCCTCTCTTTCACTCTCTTCATCATCAATTAAGTGATGTTGGAAGCATTTCATTAAGATTTTTAATTCATAGGGAGTAGAAGGAGGTATCTTTCATTGGAGAGGTTTTTCCTACTTGGAATATTCTCTTGCCTTTTCTTATTCTTTCATGGCTAGGTTTGTGAAACATGGTGATATGGAGTAAATCCTTTCCACTGGTACTTCCTTTGCTCCATCTGAAATCACTAAGTTCTCTATTCTGTACAAATTTTTTGAGTTATTTTCAAAAGTTTTTGTAGCAGAACTGGAATAGTGAACTATTCTTTGAACTACATTGCAGCCGAACAGAACTGTTGGCTGTTAGCTTAATTCTGTATCCCATGTCCTGTCTCAGTGCTTTCACACAAGTTGGGCACCATGGTTGGAATGAACTTCTGCCTCCCTTTTGCCCCTCAAAATCTTTCTCTTCCTCAACTCAGTTGCTTCTTCTACAGCTTTCTCTCAGTTGTCCCCCTACCCAGTTGTTACTGTCCTCTCTCTTCTTAAAACACCTTTTATTTACCTCTCCTTCTCTCTCTCTCTTCTTCCCTCCCCCTGTCTCTATATACATATATGTGTGTATATTTACACACACACACACACACACACACACACACTCACCACCTCCCCCACAGTAGAATGTAAGCTCTTGGAGTATATAGTCTATTTTATTTTTGTCTTTATATCTGCCCCTGACCCCAAACCAATCCACTACCTTATTCACAATGGGCTCATAACATACATTTATTGAATTGAAATGAATTTGTAGAAAAAATATAAATTCTATATATGACCAAAAGACACTTTAGTATATTAAAGAAATATGGTAAAGATTTTTTCAATTCTGCTTATGTTAATAAGTTATCATCTCATTCACTTCATCAACTTGGTTGTGGAGTATACGCTTTTATTAAATTAAGTACGCCACACAGATGTTTATTCTGAGTGTATGAAAACATTAAGAATCTCTCAGCATGTACATATCATATAAACCTTTTCTAACTTCCTTCCCTTGGCATCTTAGTTAAATTCCATCTGCTATTGTGTTGATCATTTACTATTTTTTAATTTCCCTATGGCATTTCTTGCTTTTACTCTTTGTCAAGTTAACTAATGCGTCATCAACAAATTCTACTTCCTTCCTACTTACCCTTGGTTTCTTCTTGTTAATACAGTGTTCCTTATTATCCCACCCAGGTATAGCCATATTAGCCTCTTTCCATACTTGAAACTGATCATTCCCACTCTTCACTTTCTATTCAAATTTCATAAGCAGCACTAAATCTATGATGAGATTTTTATTACTTGTCCCCATGGCTACCTAACCACTATTTGAAAAGCTTAAGGAAATTTATTAAAACATCCTTTGCAAGTCCAAATAAACTATGCTCACAAATCTTCAAAAGCTATTGTTGTTTAACTTTTATGGAGAATTATATTTGTTTACATCATGGAAAAATCCCATAAGGTCAGGTAGTCTGTGTCTCCAACTCTAGGCAAGACTCTAGCTAAACTGGCATAAAGAAAATGTTTTAATCCTTTTCTTTTTTTCTTAATAGCATTTTATTTTTTTCCAATTACATGTAATGATAGTTTTCATTTTTGTAAAATTTTGAGTTCCAAATTTTGCTCCCTCGCCTTTCTCTCCCTAAGACAGCAAGAAATCTGATATAGGTTATACATGTATAATCCTGTTAAACATATTTCCACAATAGTCATGTTATGAAAAGGAATCAGAACAAAAGGGGAAAAAACCATGAGAAAGAAAAAATAAAAAGGGTGAAAATAGTAGGCTTCAATCTGCATTCAAACTCCATAGTTCTTTCTTTGGATGTGGTTAGCATTTTCATCATGAGTCTTTTGGAATTGTCTTGGATCATTGTATTGTTGAGAAGAGCCAGGTCTATCAAAGTTGATGATCATTGCACAATGTTGCTGTTACTATGTACAGTGTTCTCCTGGTTCTGCTCACTTCACTCAGCATCAGTCCATGTAAGTCTTTTCAGGTATTTCTGACATCTGTCTGCTCATCATTTCTCATAGCACAGTACTATTCCATTACATTCATATACCACAACTTGTTTGTTTTTTTTTAGTGAGGTAATCGGGGTTAAGTGACTTGCCCAAGGTCACACAGCTAGTACATGTCAAGTGTTTGGTCTGAGGCCGGATTTGAACTCAGGTCCTCCTGACTTCAGGGCCAGTGCTCTATCCACTGCACCACCTACCTGCCCCCCCACCACAACTTGTTCAGCCATTCCCCAATTGATAGGCATCCCCTCAATTTCCAATTCTTCATTACCACAAAAAGAGCTGCTATAAATATTTTTGTACATGTGGGTCCTTTCCCCTTTTTTATGATCTCTGGGATATAGACCTAGTACTGGTATTGCTGGATCAAAGGGTATGCCTGGTTTGGTTATCTTTTGGGCACAGCTCCAAATTGCTCTCCAGAATGGTTAGATTAGTTCACAACTCTACCAACAATGCATTAGTGTTCCAATTTTCCCACATCTTCTCTAACATTTGTTATTGTCCTGTTTTGTCATGTTAGCTAATCTGAGAGGTGTGAGGTGATACCTCAGAGTTATTTTAATTTGCATTTCTCTAATCAATAGTAATTTAGAACAGTTTATATGATTATAGATAGCTTCAATTTCTTCACCTGAAAACTGACTGTTCACATCCTTTGATCATATATCAATTGAGTAGTGACTTGTATTCTTATAAATTTGACTCAGTTCTCTATATATTTTAGAAATGAGGCTTTTATCAGAAATGCTGGTTGTAAATATTGTTTCCCAGTTTTCTGCTTTCATTCAAATCTTGTTTGCATTTGGTTTTGTTTGTGCAAATACTTTCTAATGTAATGTAATCAAAATTATCCCTTTTGCATTTTCATAATGTTCTCTATCTCTTGTTTGGTCATAAATTTTTCCCTTCTCCATAGATCTAACAGTTGATCTATTCCTTGCTCTCTTAATTTGCTTGTGGAAAAAAATAAAAAAAAAAACCTTAATTTGCTTATGGAGACATCCCCGATGTCTAAATCATGTACCTATTTCTACCTTATCTTGGTATAGGGTATGAGATGTTGGTCTATGCCTAGTTTCTGCTATACTATTTTCCAGTTTTGCCACCAGTTTTTGTCAAATAGTGAGTTCTTATCCTAAAAGCTGGAGTCTTTGGGTTTATCAAACACTAGTTTACTATAATCATTGACTACTGTGTCTTATGTGCCTAACCCATTCCACTGATCCACCACTTGATTTCTTAGCCAGTACCAAATAGTTTTGATGATCACCACTTTATAATATAGTTTTAGATCTGGTATGGCTAGGCCACCTTCCTTTGCATTTTTTTTCATTAATTCCCTTGATATTCTTGACTTTTGTTCTTCCAGATGAATTTTGTTATTATATTTTTTCTATCTCTACAAAATAATTCTTGGTAGTTCAATCCTCTTCTTAAGAGTAGATAAAGGGGCAACTAGGTAGCACAGTAGATAGAGCACCAGCCCTGGATTCAGGAGGACCTGAGTTCAAATCTGGCCTCAGACACATAACACTTACTAGCTCTGTGACCCTGGGCAAGTCACTTAACTCCATTGCCTAACCAAAAAAAAAAGTGGATAAGAAAAATTCCAATATGTAAACAATTTCTGTACCTATTTGTCCCTTAATCCTACAAATATGATACCAAGACCTAATAATGTTTCATTATAAAGTTCTTTTTTTTTGGCAGAATTTTGTATAGTGTGGACTAAGGCTCTAACCATGTATGGTCATTATTAATTTCATACCTTATATTTGATTTCAAAAATCACTTCTCTTACATTTTTAATTGCTTTAAATACACACACACACACATAGAGAGATAAGCTTTCTGGGACAACTTTAAATTAAATTCTAATTATGTCAGTTCTGGGAGTTCAGTTATTTCATTCAATTAATTAGCCACAAAATATTAAACACCTACAATGTATTCAACATTTTTAGGTGCTGTGTCTGAGGTTAGATTTTTCCATGGATTCTTCTTTAATGTTTAACCTTCTAATCTAAAAGACATACTCTTTATTATTAGTTTGTTATTCAGTTTTACCAGAGGAGATACCTCCTTCATAGTTAAGATTACAAGGAAATTTACTTGGTAGGGAAAGAACACAGAAAATAAAATAATGTCCTGTGGGCCAATGCTTACAATTTTGAACATTAAATGGAGGAAATCATTAAGTGAGGGAAAAGATGGAAAATGGTTATGTTTATATCAGATATCCTTCCACCTCAGACTGTTTTGTGCCTAATGGCCTACCATACTCCACAGCAGTGTCCAATATTTAGAGTTTACTATGAAATTTAAGTAATCCACAATGTCCCTGGCTAGAAGTGCCCTGCTCAATAAGACAAAAAATGAGGAATGACCACTGTTAGATTTCTTGGCTTTAGTGTGGCAATGTCCCACAAAAAATGCATGCCCAGAGTTACCTCTTTTGTAATGCAATATATACATACAGCATACTTGCTATACTGCTCAGTCATTTACTTCTATGGCCTCATTAATATTTCCCAAGATGTTATACTTGAAGAAGGAATAACTTCTCCAAAGAGCATTGACTTGAAGTCTAGAACCTAGGGTCTAGCATTAACCTTCTCTCTAACTAGCTGTCTGATAATGAGTGAATCAGTCCACTCCTCCTGAACCCGGTTTGACTTATCTGTGAAATAAGGGAATTTGACTAGATAATCTCTCAAATCCGTTCCGAATTTAAGATTTTGTATTATACATTTTTACAGACTTTGGGATAATTGGCAGAGTACTAGTGAAAGGATCTTAGAGTTATAATCAATATTTTTTAAGAATCTGCCATTCTGCCCTGTTCAGTATTATACTATAGATCTGTGAGCCCATGAGACCATAAATGAATTACCTGAGCAAAAAAAAAAGTGTAACTTTTTATGGTAACAAAAATCTGGAAAAAAAGTGAATCCCTATCACTTAGAGAATAGACTATGGAATAGGAATAGAATAGAATACTATTACAGGGTAAGAATTATTAAATGAACTTCTGGCCAAGGTGGTTAGCTGAATGGAACAGACTACCTATCTCCCAAATACCTACTCCAGCAAAAATCTGAAATATGTATCAGGTCAAATAATGATCAAGAAATGCAATAAGGTACTAAAATTAGTTCTTCCATGCCAGAACTGCATTACAAAAAAAGAAAAGAAAAGAAAACAAAGTCAACCAGAAGCCCCTAAACATTAGGAAAGTGGGTTGTCAGCAAAGCCTAACATGAGTATAGGCAAACAAGCCCAGATTCACAACTCAACAGGCTAGATACCCATGTAGCTTGAAAGGTTAGGTGTCAGCAAGAGTAGAGGGTCCCCTGAGAAAGACCAGGGGAAGTCAGAAAGCTCTGAGGTGGTTAAACAAATAAAAGTCCTAGCCTCAGACCAGGACACTTCAGGCACCCTCTCCATTTTTTATGGAGATCAGCAGCATAAGTACCATAGACCTGAATATCCAGTATTCTGAGCCACAAAGATATAGAGAAGACCTTACTCTGGGAGGTGAATGTCAGTAGTGACCCAGGAACTACCAGGGCAAAACCAAACAGCACCAACCACACCACCCAAAAGTGTAAGAAAGGACAGAGCCTGGCCCTGGCACAAAATCCCAATCTAAGAACTGAAGTTGAAGAGATTAGTGTACTAAAGAATACACCAAAGGGTAAAAAAAAATTGTAGCTCTAAAGATTTCCAAAAAGGAATAACTACTGCAAGCAATGATTCAAAGGGGAAAAAAAAGTGTGAGTGTGTGTCTGTGTCTGTGTCTATGTCTGTGTGTGTACACATACACACGTATGTATATATACAAATGTACACACACTTTTTCCCACAGAAACTACAAGGACTAGAAGTACAACAAGTAATTTGTAAAAGAATAAAAGATCTAGAGGAAAGAATTGGTAGGAATCCATCTGTATTTCCACTATCATATCATGCCTCTTTCAGAGATACTTCATAGAAAACTTGGAATTTGAGATTTGAAGATCATTCCATAAGGTTACCAATGGCCAAAGTTTGAAAGTGGGGATGAAACTGAGATGTGATATCTATAGGAACTTCTGTGACTACAGAATTAAATTGTCCTCACATTAGAAGAACTATACAATAGGTTATGTGGAAATCAGCCTGACTCCTCAACCAATTTTCTAACAGATTTGTGCTTTTGGTCATACAAAGAACAAGACAAAGGGATGTGGAGAGTCAGGTGAGGAAGACCTCAAAGTAGATGACCAACTGATGCTTTTCAAGTGGTTTTGTCTTTAAATATGATGAACTTCATATGACCTCACTATTGTCATTACTACTACTACTACTACTACTACTACTACTACTACTACTACTACTACTA
>NW_020954550.1:29709025-29734666 GCF_900497805.2 Vombatus ursinus
TACTACTACTACTACTACTACTACTACTACTACTACTACTACTACTATATAATACCTACAAGGTACTTTGACAAGAATGTTTAAATAATGCTCTATTACATAGAAAGAAAAATAATGCATGAAGATTTTATCTATTTGTCTCAGGAAAAGGAACTTCGGGAGAACTTGGTACTTCATTTACCAAATGAAAACCAAATTTGGGAATTCCAAATCTACTACTTAATAGATTGTGAACTTGATTAACTCAAAACCATTCTGGGGCTCAGTTCTTCCTCTGTAAATGAAGGACAAGCAGACCAAATGAGAGATAGGGTATCTAAGGTCTCTTCAGGCTTTAAATCTCATGAGTATCCCACCAATTTCTCTGGGCACAAAATTTTTTTCTGCCCAGATGAACTAATTATCTGCCATATTGTGGTTCTCAAAATTTTGCCATAAATCTCTGAGCACACAACTAATTATTTTTGTATTAATCTTAAATCTAAAAGATTAGACTAGAGAGCAAAGGCACCTTCTAAATGGACACATTCTGTTCATCAGAACAAAAAGGATTCTATGCTCTTTCATCATTTTAGGCACACAATGTTCTATTTCATATTCTGATGTGATAGGTCTAGAGTAAGCGTGATTGTATCCTATTGAAACAATTTGCTTCACAGCTGAAAAGTACCAGAGTTGGCCTGCACCCCTCTTAGCTTCCTTCTAGTGTACTACTTATTTTTCTGTGGAGATAATAAGCTACGAGAGAGAATAATATACATTTTCCAAGACCAAAATATTCAAAATGTAAGAAGTCATGTAGAAGTATATATTTATTCATGGGTGTCTTAGTAAATATTTAACAACAAGCTCTCAAAAAAAGTGTATACATGACACACTCTTTTTTAATTAATTTATTTATTTTTAGTTTTCAACATTGGCTTCCACAGGATTTTGAGTTCCAAATTTTCTCCCCATCTCATCCCTCCCCCACCCCAAGATGGCATGCATTCTGAATACCCCTTCCCCTAATCTGCCCTCCCTTCTATCTCTCCCCCCCTTCTTTTATCCCTTTCCCCTTCAATTTTCCTCTACTGCAGTATAGATTTCTATACCCCATTTCCTATATATCTTATTTCCCAGTTGCAATATGACACACTCTTAAGTTTAACCTGCATTATTAACATTTTCTCCACCATTTTCTTATTTAAACAGTCAACAAAGAAATAAATCAAGCCCTGGTTTGTAGCATTCCCTTATTTCTGAGGTGTAAATGCTCACATTGAAAATTTAATAATCAGCTCTCAAGACTTCAAACTGGTTCTATCACACCCCTTCATTTATTTAACATAAAATCGAACCTAACTATATTGAATAGAAAGATTTAGGAAATGAATCAGGATGTGTTTCAACCTTTCTAAACTTGGTGAATAAACTGGGATATTTCTGTGGGTATCATAGAATCTGATAATTAGGAGAAATCTTACAGACCATTTAGTCCAACCCATTCCTGAACAATAACCTATGTATTCTACAACCTACCCAACATGTGGCCATCCAACTTTTCCTTGAAGACCACTATGAAGGAGAGACCACTCCTTCCTGAGGGAGTTCATTTTGGTTTTGGATAACTTAACTATTAGAGAAATTTTGCCTTATATAAAAATGAAATTGAACCTTGTGAATCTTCATTACTCCTAGTTTTGCCCTCTGGAACCAAGCAGAACCCTAATCTACATGTCAGTCCTTCAACTCCTTGATGATAGGTATTATGCAGCTCTTCTCCAGCCCCCACCCCTAGTTGCTTAATGGCTAGAACACTATGTCTTGAGTCAGGAAGACCTGAGTTCAAATATGGCCTCAGATACTTGTTAGCTGTAAGACTCTAAGCCAGTCACCTAACCTCTGTTTGCCTCAGTTTCTTCAACTATAAAATAAAAATAATGATAGCACCTGTCCCCCAAGGTTATTGTAGGGATCTAATGAAATAGTATTTGTTAAAAAGAAAAGGAAAGGAGGCAGCTAGGTGGTGCAGTGGATAGAGCACTGCCCTGAAGTCAGGAGGACCTGAGTTCAAATCCGGCCTCAGACCAAACACTTGACACTTACTAGCTATGTGACCCTGGGCAAGTCACTTAACCCCAACTGCCAAAAAAAGAAGAAAAAAATAAAACAAAAGAAAAGAAAAGAAAAGAAAAGGGGAAGTTAGATGGCGCAGTGGATAGAGCACTGGCCCTAGATTCAGGAAGACCTGAATTCAAATCTGGTCTCAGACACTTGACACTCACTAGCTGTTTGACCCTGGGCAAGTCACTTAACCCCATTGCCTAGCCAAAAAAAAAAAAAAAACCAAGAAAATAAAAGAAAAAGTATCACACATTTTCCCTTATTAATGCTAAATAGCCCCTATTTCAATAACTAAGGAGGCAGCATGATACAATGGAAAGAGCTCTGCCTCTCTAGCTTACTGTATGACCTTAAAAAGTCACTGAACCTCTCTGAATCTTAGTTTCCTCATTTATAAAATGAAGGTGTTGGCCTTCACTAGATGGCCTCTAAGATCCTTTCAAGCACTAAATCTATGATTCTAAAATCATATGAACTGTTCAAATTGTATGACCACAAGGTCCTTGATTTTCTTGGTTGCCCTGCTCTGGTGCCTAATTTATCTGTGTTTTTTCTTTCTTTCTAAACTATGGTGTCAAGAATTGGACATACTACTACACATATGGTCTGATCAGGGGAATATCCAGTGGAACTCTCAGAACCCTTCCTGGTTTTGCAATTTTATCCTCTCTTCAGAAAGCCATATTGTATGATTGACATACTATTGAGTTTGAAGTATGTTAAAACCTTAGGTCTTAATCAAAAGAACTACTTTCTAGCCACACTCTTCTATCTGGTGCTTGCTAAGATGAATTTTTGAAATCAAGAATAAGGCTTTACATTTATAACTGTATCTTACTACATTCAGCCCAACATTGTAATCTATCTAGAAAAGATTCAGAATTCCTTAAAATTCATTCTGAATCTCAGTACAATTGTATAATTTGAACCTAATTTTACTTTAAAAAAAAAGATGCCACACTTCTGTGGATAATTATTCTCCTTCTTCTGTCAACCACTTTTATTTAGGCAATTAGGTGGCTTAGTATAGCTAGAGTACGAGTCTTGGAGTATGGAATCAATCAATACATTATTAATACAAAACATTCATTAATCATCTACAATGTACCAGGTATTTGCTAAGCAGTAGGGATACAAAAAGGCCTGGAAGGCCTGAGTTTGAATCCTGCCTCAGACACTTACTCTGCAACCATGGGCAAGTAACTTAATCCTGTCTCAGCCTCAGTCTTCACATCTGTAAAATATTGATAATAACAGTAACTACCTCACAAGGTTGCTGTGTGGATCAAGTTAGATAAGATATGTAAAGTATTTTATGAAACTTGTGTTATATGTTTTTCTTCTAAATTATGTTTTAGCCTAAACAAAGACAGCCTCTGAACTATACGTCAGTCCTTGAAGGCTCTGTGATTCAGGTAGTATGCATACCTGTCCCTTTTCATCCACAAATCACAACCCTTCTATGACTTAGGAGATGGTATTTCAGAGATGTTATTGCCAAAAAAAAAAGTCATTTTCCTACGGTCAAGCTGGTATCGAGTCTTTCCAAACTTGGCCAGGACAATTTATAGTTCATTACCAGGCCTGGATTTAATTCTTTTAGCTCAGTAGTATCTGTGAACTTGTACTTCCGTGGCATGACCTTTGATAACCTAGGATGATTTCCACATCACAGTGAGCTATCAAAAGCATGACTTTTGTAAAGAAACTCACTCTACAGACTATGTTTATTTCTGTCCCCAATTGGATAATGTCTTCTTTCATCCGTAATGACTCCTTTCATCTCATAAGACAATTATTTCATTTCAAATAAAACATTTTAAATTGTCATAGAAAAGTCAGAGAACTTTAAATTTAATGCCAATTCTTTTTAAATCATAGACAATTAAAAATATATGTATATATATATATGTGTATACATATATATAAAAAACACTTTGATTTTTGTAACACTCTCATACCCCAGCATTCCATTACATTTTTGATCTCATTAATGGGATATTCCTTTGTTATCTCATTGATCCTCAAAAAAACCAGGAAGATAGGTGCTATTATTATCCTTATTTTACAGATAAGGAAACTGAGATCTTAAGTGACTGGCCAAAAATCACACAGGTAGAAAATTACTAGAGTAAGATTCAAACTCGGGTTTTGTGCTTCCAACTCCCACACTCTATGTATTGTGTCATCTAGATGCCCCAATGTGGATATCCCTTCTAAGGTTATAGACTTGACAATACAGCTTGGTTCTCATCCATGTCCTCCAATGATTTTTCATAGGGATTTACCCAATGTGAAAAGGGCTTTCGTCAATCACATCTTCTTGGTATTGAAAGAATAGCTGGAATATAAGGATAGTTCATAGTTTATCCAACTCTCTCACCACATGATGAGCCCATTTTTTAATCACACATTTCTTTTATTCTTTAAACCAAGACTTTGTAATGTGTTACAGCTTGCCCATGCCCACCATTAGACTCTCCATTGCCCTTTGAGTGAGCCTCAATTTCACTTATGGTTCCATGACTTATAGCAATACTATAACATCAAAAGATGGATTATTAGTTTTAAAAACAATGAGTATTACAATTTAAAGTTTAGAGGAACTTTTTAATTTGCAAAAGATAATTCAGCTCCCTTTCTTCCTGTCATTTATGTCTAGGCCAAACTCATTGTATGTTTCCTGCATCTATCTGACATACTGATGGATGATCTCTCTTAAGTTGTCCATCCAACTTCATCTGGGCAATAGGCACTCTTCATTTGCTCTATTGTATGAATGGTTAGGCAAAATTGGAATGGTTATGATGATTATCATTTAGGAGTCTCAGTAGTATTCAATGGCTTGTTGTAATCAGCACAATTTTATCCACAAACAGAAGTATCTGGAAGAAAGTCATATTCTAGGGAATTCCTCTTGAACCTGGAATCTGTGTTTGATTTCCTCCGTAACAGTAGCAAGTATATATCTCCCCCTTTTATGCCCTGTTTGATATTAACTATGAGCTTATCAAACAATATTATCACTGAGTATTTTTTTTTACCAGATCCATGATTTCATTGGTATAGGGAACTCTTGTTGAGGAGCTCCCTCTGTCAATATAGGTTGGTATCTTTGATGCAACTCAGAGACTTAGCAGACACACACAAGAGAGATGAAAAATAAGACTAGGAAATGAAGGCACTAGCAATTGGGGAATATCAGGATATAGTGGCAAGTGAATTATGTGGGATGAGTAATCATTTTTATATGGCTTCATTTTTTGTAAGAGTAAAAGTCATCATATATACTTTTACTGACAGCAGGCACATAGAATATCTAACTTTTACCAGAAGAAACCATAACAAGCTGGTGACCCTACTTTTAGTTAGTTCTCTGACATATGAGTACTATGTTTTGTGCCATACACAAGTGTTTCATTGTTCCATTGTTTGTTTTTTATTTTGTGGGTTTTAAGAATGAATAATATTCAATAAGTATGCAAAATATTTAAATGGTGGAGAGTACACTTTGATGACTGTAAGAGAGATAACATCAACATTTGGTGGAGAGAAGTCAAGAGTTTTAGTCATCTAAGTTCACAATGAAGCAGGATCAGTTACACCAAAGTGTAAATGAAAATGTGGTAGGAAAAAAATTATACTTATTATTAGAAAATGAATAATGCAAATCAGCCTAATTAATACTAAAAGAAATCAGAGGGAGTACTGACAGATGGAGATATTAAATTTATTTCTTTTCAATGTAATATAGGCTTTTTGATGTTGGATCAAAGAGAGAGAAGACCAGTAAAAGAAACAATAGCTGCTCACTGTTGCTATGAAGATTTGTCATAGACAAGACAATACAAAGAGTACTATAATACTAAAATTTGGGGAAATATTTTTACTGTAAAATAAGTGATCATAACAAAATGACATGATACTAAACATTTTAAAGATGTAAAAAGTTATAAGGAATATATATATGCATATATATATATATATATATACACACATTTTGTCATAGTTAACTTCCATGTCAATGTAGAAGGTGGGTTTTGAGCTATTCTTGAAGGAAATTGGGATTCCAAGACATGAAGTAAGAAGGGAGTATATTCCAAGGATATGGGGCAGCTAATTCAAAGGCAATAGGTTAGGAGATAGAGTGTCATTTATGAAAATCAGTAAGGCTAGTTTGGCTGTTATTGTAGTGCACATGAAAGATTATAATAAAGTTGGAAAGGTAGGTTGAATCCAGGTATGAAGGGCTTTAATCATGTAAAATAAAGGTTTATATTTGATCACTGAAGTAATCAAGAGCCACTAGAATACATTGAGTAGTGGTGTAACAAGTTCTTTAGGAAACAATTACTTTAAGAAAATAACTTTGGTAGGTGAGTTAATGATGGATTACAGTGGGGAGAGGCTAAGACAGGGAGAATAATTAGAAGACTGTTGCAGTAGTTCAGATGAGAGGTGATAAGGACATTCTACTGGGGTTGAAGCTGTGTGAACTAATGTGGAAGAGAAAAGAATATATGTATGTATTTGTGTATGTGTGTATGTGTGTATGTATGTATGTATATTCTACAATATCTTTTGATACATACATAATACATGTGTATGTTTAAATGACAAGATTTTGCAACTCGTACATGTGGAGTAAATGAAAGAAGGCAAGGATGACATAGTTTGTGAAACTGGGAGAGTAGAAGGACAGTGCCACCATTTACAAAATAGAGAATCCATTTTGTTCACAAATGTTCATGGATGGTCTAAAAGCTGTATAATTTTTATTACACCTCTGTCCCCTTTTCTGCTCATTCTGTCACTACCCCTGCAGTTAAGTGAAGGAGGCCATACAGGACTGATGGCCAATTTGGATTTTTCTTTGGCCATGGTAACCTATGAACATCAATGACCAAGTAATGAGTCTGCAATGGCTAAGTCTCTCCATGCTTACCTAGATTATCTTTGGAAAGTGGTCACAGTCTACTATTATGGCCACTCTCAAAGACTTTATAGCCTGGGAGAACCTTTAAGAGTTTGCACTCTGCTGGTATAGCCTTTGGGAACCCAGTTCACAGAATTGTACTTCAGTGTCTCCTCTTGGAATGGAAGTTATTCTGGGTTTGCAAACAATATTTTCTAATTCTTTCCTCTAGCATTCTCATTTTATTTATAAAATCATTTTAAACTCTTTTTTTTAAATCTTGCTTTATCTTCCAGGAATTCTAGTTTAATTTATCTCCAAGCTGTGTTTTTCTTTGAGGATTTGCTTGCAGAGGTTTTGGAGTCATTCTCTTCATATACACTTGCATCTTTGGTATCTCTATTACAGTAATAGTTCTTTATAGTGGGGATCTGTTTTTGGTTGTTTGTTTACTCATTCTTCCTTACATCCTTAATAAGGATTTTGTGTTAGAGCCAGGTTTTTGGCACTTCTACAAGGAATGCCTGAGCCTTGCTAGGTAGTATTTTGTAGTCTCAAGTCCTGTTGCTGATTTCTTTGCATACGGAGTGCCGTGTGCTTCAAGAATCTCAAGGAAAGCTCAGGAATGCCCAAAGTGGTCTGTTCTAAAGCAAATTCTGATTGTTGTCTCCTGATCTAACCTTTGCAGACTCATCAGGGTGATGCCACCATAGGCTTGCCCCTGGTTGAAGTTCCAGCAGATTGTTATAGGCCTCAGTCTCTTTCAGCTAGCAGGAAGGTTTGAATTCTCTGCCCCTGTTTCTCAATTGAAAGTTTTAGATGAAGCCAAAGGCTAAATCCAAGACCCTGCTCTAGGACCAGAGCTATGTAGCTTCTGCTCTCTTCTGTTCCTTATCCTTGCCAAGTATCACTAAATACTTTGGTCTGTTACCCATAAGTTCAGAGGCCCTCCTCAGTCTAAACTGGATCTCATGACCTAGCTTTAGAGTATAAGAGACAGAGCTGCCAGTTGGCTCCTCTTCCATTGCACAGTGTCAAGACTATCCTGGGAACTCTTCTTTCCATAGTAGATAACCAAAAGCCCCAACTCTGCAAGGTGCCCTGCTTGTTAGATCCTGTCTTCAGTGTCTACAAATCTCTGTCCATTTCCCCATGCTGACTTGGGCTAGAAAAATGACTCAAGGTGATTTTATATTTTGATTTTCCAATCAGAATGTAGTCTAGTGTTCTCTCTAGGTTTCCATTGGAGTAGTTGTGAGGGAGAGCTGAGCTGTACTTTTTCCTCCTGATCTACCATCTTTGTTGGTCTCACAATCACAATGTTATTTAAATATAGTTATTTTATATTATTTTTTTATTTCTTGAAAAGGAAGTACAACCTCACTTAGAGTAATCAAGCACATTTTTTCACCAAAGCACCCAACCTCCATCAACTTAATCAGTTTATGCATTATCCATAACTTTTTAAAAACTGTACATAATGCATCTGATTTGTGGAAATGCATTTTGGGAGAGATTCTTATCAATCTATTGTTTTTTGTGTCTACCATGTTATAAGGCTTAAATGAGATAATAAATCTAAAGAGCTTTGTAAACTTTAAAAAAACTGCATGAATGTCTGTTGTTTTTCTTGTTCTTATTACTTGCCTAATGTCAGATGGAATTATATGGCCATACATCTTATAATAACTATGTTATTGTTGAAGAGAAAAGACCCATTCCTTTTCTGGCAGAACTTTGCTTGAAAAAAAGTCCTGGTCATTTTGAGGTCTTTATATAGGGTGGATATTTGTTGTCTATTTGAATATTTTGCTTTGAATTAATGATTAAGGGAATCTAGAATTTTAATATGCTTGTATTTTCTAGTTGATTGTTTTTGGTGGCTCTAATTGGATGATATGGCATTCCAATTTTCTCCTGTGTTTACTGTCTAGGATAAACTTCTGATCTTTCTTTTGAGTCTTTCTGCAGCTCAACAGCTTTCTCAAGTCACCTCTATCATGGTGGTTTTAGATACTTGTCTGTAGGTGTTTTCTTCAATAACTTCAACTTTTTCCTCCTGTGATTCTTTTTTCCCTTCTTTATATTTTTTGTAAATTTTTTATTCATTTAAACTTAAATACAAAATGAGAAAAGAAAAAAAAGAACATTTCCATGTACACACTGAACATGAGAGGATTCAATATGAAACAGTAAATTTCCATTTCAAGAAAACCTATATAAAAATACTACACATTGTTTTCAAAGCTACCCAGCTTTTTTTTGCTTCCTTATAGATTTGCTTGTTTTCTCCTATGCACTTTTTACTTTTTTCTCCTTCCCCACTTTAAAGAAGGCTACAATTAAACGTGGATATATATAGTGATATATATATAAATAGATAGTGTGTATACATTTACATAGATATATATAAACAAAGATATACATATACTCACACATATATACATACACACACATATTTATGCATATATATATATATATATTTATTTATGTACGACCATACTGTGAATTATTTCCACTTGTCATCTTTTTCTCTGGAGATGGATAGCATCTTCCTTCATAGGTCCAAGTCTTTCCATGTTTTTCTAAATTGACCAGCTCATCATTTCCTATATCACACCACTATTCCAACACATTTTATCTAAGAGATTGTCCACGAAAGTTTTTCCCTAATTTTCTGCATTCCTTCTATTCTTTGGCTACATTGGTTTTATTTATATAAAACTTTTCAACTTAAAATAATCAAAAGTATACATTTTGCATTTCAACAATGCTTTCATTTTAAAATACCTTCTACACTTCTTAATATGCAGTGGCCACCACACATGATGCTGAATTTAAATCGAGAACTGTTTTTATACTTTCTGTCAAATATTATGGAAGAAAACATTTGTTTAAGATATTTATAGCAAATATCAGCTTTTAAAAATTACTCTGTTTTGTTATTATTGGTCTGTGAGGTAGACTTGTGACATAAAACTAAAAAAAGTCTTTCAAAATTCCAGTCTAAGTATGCCCATCTTTTTATTCACAATCATTCTGAGACATCCATTCTGTTTTCGTCATCTGTTTCATTAGTAAATGGAATTTCTGAAATTTATGTTGTCCCATGACCTCAGGTTCTTCAATTTCTCCCCTTCAGATTTTAGTAGCTGCTTAATTTCATCTCTTACTGTATCAAGTTGGGTTTAGGTACAAAGTTATTTCTTTTAAAAATAAATTTTATTCATATCTTTTGTATTTATATCACCTAAGTTACCACTTGTATAATTCTCCCTTCCTTTTTCTCAGGGAGCCATCCCAGCTTAAAACTTTTTTTTTTCAAAAAGAAAAAGAGAGAGAAGAAAAAACAAAGCAGCAAAAAGTGAAAGCATACTTATATTCAGTCTGTTTCATGCGCATTTGTGGTTGACCTGCTCTACAATGCCACCCACCCTGAAGCATTTCATTTCTGATTTGTTCTGGTGTGTCTTGCCTTCTTGTGGTACTAGAACATGAAGGAACACAACTTCTCTGTGGCAAACTAATCATCCTGATGGTTTTGAGGTAGGCCACCATGCAACTCTCTGCCGCTCTGTTTTTTGGCATCTATCCAATGGCTAAAATGTTCACCTATTCACTGATACTGTCAGAGCCCAATTTGTCATCCTTTCAGGGTTCTGACTTTTAGAGCTTTGTAACTACCATAGAAGTCTTGGGGGAAATGAGGTCCCTTCTGTATATCACACTGCCTGGCATTGTCCTACCCCACCCTCACCCCCATTCTGTCTCATGACATGGATAAATGATTGAGCTTTGAAGGGATAATGATGAGAAAGATATGATGATGATGATGATGATGATGATGATGTCATTATTATCATTATCATTATTAAGCAGTAAGAATAGACACTGGCCTTCCTTGGCCAGTGTGAACTAGGATTTTCAACTCTTGCTCCTACTTTTTCAATATATAAAGCACAGGTGGTTTGTTTGTTTTGTAATAAGAATGTTAGGAGCAGATGTTCTTGATTGGCCAATTACTCCATGAAGGAAGTAAACCTTTATTGGGGGGGATTGTAAATGTATTAAGGATTGGTATTTCATTGAGTCTAGGTACCTGTGTGGGAAATTCAACATGGTGACCTCTGTTGGAAATAGGACATGGTTCATTGATAGTCTATATTAATGAGTTTCAGCAGCTATGAGCTATTTGGGATGATGAGATGAGATACTTTGGAAATACGTAAGTATAGAATTATAGAATTTGTTAGTTGGCATTTGGTTCTTGTCAGCACATTAATAGATTTCCCAGTCTAACTCATGGGTCATCTGGAGGAAAGGAGAAAAGTGGTAACTCAGGTTTGTGAGTACATACAGGAAATACCTAGAGAATAACAAAGTGTCTCCTACCTATGCAATTGTGGGCAGTCTTCCAGGCTAAAGCACTGTCATGGGGTCAGAGAATGGGATTTTAAATTAAAGCTATAAGTAGCTTTTGAAGCCAAGTCAAACTCCCTTATTTTACAGATGAGAACATTGAGGCTCAGGGCATTTAAGTGACTTTTCAAGGGCCACTAATTAGTAAATGACTGAAGAGAACTTGAACCCAGGTTTTCATGACTTCAAGTCTAGTCCCCCATCCATTAATCTTGGCTTCCTTTCTCATGATCTTTGCTTTCATTATGGTGCCTCTAATCTCCTCATAAATGTAATCAATAACCCTCCTGTCACATTCTTACCTATAAAGATATGTATGTTTATGTATGTACATGTATATGCACATATACATCTAAATACATGTACATGTATATGTGTATACACACATACACACATCCTCTTTTATCACTCAAACTATCCTAGTAATGTTATATTCAAGGGGGAAAGCATCTCTCTTAAACTTAGTCTTTAAAAAATATTTCTATGATTTACTCAAAAGTGTACTTATGTTCAGGGTGCCAGTGCTCAAGGGGAAGTTGTAGATCGGGGCAAGAAAACTATGGCCTGAGTGACAACCCCAGGCCTATTTTGTACAGTCAGCAAGGTAAGAATGCTTTTTATTTTTTTAATTTTAAAAAAGTAATTTTTAAAAACTTGCTGACCGTACAAAACCAAGGAGGGGGCTGAATATGGCTTTCCATCCTCAGTTTGGTAACCTCTGTCCTAGATTCAAACTAGGGAACAGGATGCAAGGGGCCAGCTATGCAAATATGTAGGTATGGGAACTTTTGTGTATCTGTATTTTCAAAAGAGCACTGTTTGTTCAAAAAATGTTAAAGAATTCACAAAAGCAAATCCTCTTTAAGACCCCAGGTTTCAGGCAATGGGAGGGTGAGGAATGACAAGATTATGGCAACAAATTTGCTATAAGCAAATGTAACATAAGAACATGGCTTTAGGCATAGAACGGACCTTAGAAGTTATCATTTTAGTCTAATCCTCTTTGATAAGGAAAATGAGAATCAGAAAGACTAATGACTTCCCCAAGGTATAGGCAGTAAATAGCAGAGATTGGATTTGTACCCATCTGTAAAATGTAAGCACTGCTACCTCTAACAGCTGTAATGAAGAAAGCTCTTTATTAATGGTCAAGTGCTGTAAAAATTAGTATCTTTATCCTACAATAACCTACTTATAATACCAAGAAGGCCTCTAATTAGTGATTTTTGCCCCCCAAAAGTATATAAAGTCCCCCCCCACAGAGCTAAATAAGTCCCCCTCTAAAATGATTACCTCATGAACAAAAATTTATCACCTAAGTTTCAGGGCATGGTGTCTTGGGTTTTTTTCATGTTCTTCTTTTAGTAGCCCATGAACCAAACAACTTCCTGGAGTCCTTTCATTTCTTTTACTGAGCTTAACATCCTTTCTCATTCAGTTTGGCCACTTTTCCAGTGTCTGACTTTATACCACTTCTATTGGTATATCATAGACTCATATCATAGTATGATATGGTTATAATATATCATAGACATTATAGAGTTGACTCTTTGTTTTTTTGTCCAAGGCCTGTGGTGATTGCTTTAGTTCATTTTCATCAAACTACTTGAACCTAAGCTGATGAGTGACTCTTCAAATTGGACTCTTAAAGGACCAGACTTACCTTAACAAAAAACAGTATGTGGTATAATGGAGCAGGAGCCAGAGTTGGAGTCAGAATACCTAGCAGCACTACCACTTACTAGTTCTGGGGTCCTGAAGAAGACATTTTACATCTCTTAAGTATCACACTTATTTACAAAATCTAAGAGTTGGATTAGATAATCACTAATAGTTCTTTATGGGCAGCAGAGTGGTACAGTGAATAGAGTGCTAGACCTGGAGTCAGGAAGACTCATCTTCCTGAGGTCAAATCTGACCTCAGACGTTTACTAACAGTTTGACCCTGGGCAAGTCACTTAACCCTATTTGCCTCAGTTTCCTCATCTGTAAAATGAGCCAGAGAAGGAAATGGAAAACCATTCCAGTATCTTTGCCAAGAAAAGTCCATATGGGGTCATGAAGAGTCAGACATCACTGAAAAACAACTGAACAACAAAATAGTTAATCAGTCTATGTAACAGTACTCATCCAACATTTTTTTTCTTTTTTTTGGCCTAGATTTGTGATTCAGTAGCATATAGAACTCTTGCTGTGATAACATTCTCTACCAATGAAAATAAGCAATTCCTCTATAAAATTAGTTTCCTGGGACACAGAAAAGTTAAATGTTTTGCCCTAGGTAATAAGATACTCTGCTAGAGCAAGACTTAAAAGCTAGGTCTTCTTCACTTCAGGGATAACCGACTAACCATTATGTAGCACTGTTCCTCAAGAGTTATTCTATACAAATCAAATAAATTAATATCTTCACAGGGATCATATAATATAGGTGCATTGTTTTGTTTTGTTTTGTTTTCAGCCAAAAGGAGGGAAAGTTTGTAAGGGAAGTGTCATTCTACAAAGTTGCCAGACATGTTTATGGTTAATTTTAAGCTCCATCAGTTTGGGATCATATATCTCTGATAAGAAGTTAATATTCAAGACATATAAATAATGAAAATAAATAAATAACATTATGAGCCATTCTTTAATAAATTCATCAAAGAATATGAAAACATTTTCAAATTAAGAATTGAAAATTATTGAACCCTGTAACAGTTTGCTTTAAATTACTAATAATGAAATGCAAATTAAAACAACATTAAGGTTCATTTCATACCCAGAAAATCAGCAAAGACGACAAATGATAGAAACTTTGCATGTCAAAAAAAGTTGCAAGAATATAAATGAAATAATAATAAACTGTTGGGGGAGTTGTGGATTGGAATAAATGTTCCAACCATTCTGGGAAATGATTTGTAATCATAAAAGAAAATTTACTATATCTTTATATATATATATATCTCATAATCATACAAGAAAATCTACTATATCTTTATATATACATACATGTGTGTATGTATATGTATAATATATGTGTGTGTGCATGTGTGTGTGTGTGTGTGTGTACGTGTGTATAAAATATCTTCCATTCCAGAGATCTCACTGCTGGTCTTATACTGCAGTGAGGTCAAAGACAAAAAGTTAAGTTACATATATATCAAGATATTCATAAAAGCACTTTTGTAGTAGCAAGGAACTGGACACAAAATGCATGTTCTTCAACTGGGAAATTGCTAAATAAATTGTAGTATATGAATATCATGGAATAGTATTGAGTCATAAGAAACTACAAATAAAGGAATTCAGAAAATCATGAGAAACTTATATGAACTTATATAGAGTGAAGTAAGCAGGCCTAAGAAAAAATATACAGGGAGAATATTCACATAGGCAGAATTGTGCAACAGAAAGACAACCTCAAAGCCAGGAAGACCTAAGTTCAGACCCAGCTTCTGACACATATTAGTTGCGTGACCCTGAGCCATTTAAATTCTCCATGTTCTAGGCAACTTTCTAAGTATAAATTGCAGAAAAGGTGCCAGTCTGCATCCTGCTTTGGTAGAGAGAGATTTCTCACTGGCAAGGTCCATATGCCAATAATTTCCTGTTCCATTCCCCATTCATATACCCATATGGATGTATGGATAGAATGAAATGGGGACAGGAGCATTTACATGATTGCCAATAATAGCGGCTGGCTCTGTTCTTCTCCTTATGGCATGAAGAGCTTCTGGCTTAAGATGGGCACTGCAGGAGGTAGGATCAGTAGGCTTAAAGCAAAGAGGTCAGAGAACAAACTCATACCTTGCAATTCACTGGCACTGTGAATCATATGGACTGTGTAACTTTAATGGAAGGGAGTTGATTCTCTAGACAGAGGACTTGAATTCTTTCCTTTCTTGAGGCTTTAACCTCAGGCCCCTGCAGAAGTTGGTATTCACCACTGGGGTGGGGAGAGAGGGGTGGTAGTTAACTCCAAGTTATTTCCCAATCATTGCAAGATTCCTCTGTCTGTGGTAGTGTTACAAGTGTGTAACTATATTGGTTCCTGGTGAATCAGAGAGGATGGTATTATTACACTCAGGTAAGTGTCTTTTCTGCATTCTTTGTTGTGTGTAATAAGTTTGCTCTATGTTCCATGTTGGAATTGAAGACACTTAGATGAGAGCAATAAATGACCCTGATTCTCAGAGAGGAGACATTCTGGATAGGAATAGGAATTATATAGGATATTAATACTGACAGTTATTTTGGTCTAGGTAAGTCCAGAACTTTGGTCATGGGTTATATACACATACATACATACATACATACATACATATACATATATATGTGTCTTTAATTGTCATACTTTACATTTGTACCTGATTCATTGATCTGTATAAGGAAGAAAAGGGAGAAGGAAGAATTAATTCACATTGACATAAAATTAGAGCCATGAAGTTTCCATGAGAATTAACTAGCATTATTGGTAGTGAATATATATGTCCACCAGCCTAATCCTAATTGAGATATATCTCAATATAGCACTAATTATCTCATTGTTATGACTCTTGCTTTGCTACATAATGAAAATACTTCTTTAAAAGTATCCTGGGTGGGGGGGGTGGTGACAGGCCAAGATGGAAGAGTAAAAGCAGTAACTTGCTTGAGCTCTCCCCAAACCCCTCCAAATGCCTATAAAAATGGCTCTAAACAAATTCTAAAGCAGTAGAACCCCACAAAAAGACAGAGTGAAACAAATTTACAACCCAAGACAGCCTGGATGGTTGATCAGAAAGGTATATCATGCTGAACAGGAAGAGGATCAGAGTTTGGCATGAGCATGCAGGCAAGGCAGGCCTCAGCAAACCTGAAGCAGCCCTCAGAGGACTGAATTGTGGGCAGTTGTGGCAGTTTCCAAACTTCTTAACCCAGGAACGCCAAAGAAAACTTAGAAGGTCAGTGGGAAAAGTCTGTGACTGTAGTGAGAGAGAAAGAAGAACAGTCTCAGTCCCAGTCTCTGAGCTTGGCCCCGGGGCAATGGCTGCTTTCAAAGCTTCCAGCCCACAGACAGAGGGGAATTGAGTGACTGATCAGAGAGGGATTGCAGGGGTCTCTTTGCCAGTGCTGAGGCAGGAATCTCTAGCTTTGCCCTGGATCTGGGTGGTGGTCCTGGGGTGAGGAGGAGTGCTGGCATAATGGAGCTTGTAGTGGTGGTGGAGAGGAAATCCCCCTCACAATTCCAAGGCAGAAAAGAGTGCTTGTGGTCACTCACAGACAAGAGCCCAGACAAGAAAAGCAGTAAACACCTTGCCCCTTATCATACCACCTTGGAAAAACTGAAAATATAAATTTTCTAAGGACTTGTAAAGGTCCTTAGAAGGATCTCTAAGAAGAGCTGCACAAAACCCCTGAAGCTTGGAACAGTACATTCTCCACACTGGAAGCAGACCTCTACCTTAACAAAAAGTTTATAACTCAAATGATTGCCTGGGATCATGAGCAAACTGTGCAAAAAAGTCAGACCAGAAGATCAAAACATACAACAAGAAGAAGACAATAAAGTCAAAGTTTCTACATCCAAAGTCTCCAAGAAAAATATGAATTGTTCCCAGCCAATGGAAGAGATCAAAAAGGATTTTGAGAAGCAAGTAATAGAAGTTGAAAAAAAACTGGGAAAAAAAATGAGAGTGATGCAAGAAAATCATGAAAAAATAAGTCAACAGCTTGCTAAAGGAGACCCAAAAAAATGCTGAAGAAAATAATACCTTAAAAAATAGCCTAACCCAAATGGCAAAAGAGGTCCAAAAAGACAATGAGGAGAAGAATGCTCTAAAAAGCAGAACTGGCCAAATGGAAAAGGAAGTCCAAAAGTTCACCGAAGAAAATGCTTGCTTAAAAATTAGAATGGAGTAAATGGAAGCTAGTGACTTTATGAGAAATCAATACATTATAAAACAAAACCAAAAGAATGAAAAAATAGAAAATAATTGTGAAATTAATGTGAAATATCTCATAGGAAAAACAACTAGCCTGGAAAATAGATCCAGGGGAGATAATTTTAAAATTATTGGACTATGTGAAAGCCATGATCAAAAAAAGAGACTAGACACCATCTTTCAAGAAATTATCAAAGAAAATTGCCCTGATATTCTAGAACCAGAGGGCAAAATAGAAATTGAAAGAATCTGCCAGTCACCTCCTGAAAGAGATCCGCAAAGGAAAACTCCTAGCAATATTGTAGCCAAATTCCAGAGTTCCTAGGTCAAGGAGAAAATATTGCAAGCAACCAGAAAAAAAAAAAAAACATTCAAGTATTGTGGAAACACAATCATGATAACACAAGACATAGCAGCTTCTACATCAAGGGACTGGAGAGTTTGGAATATAATATTCTGGAAGTCAAAGGAGATAGGATTACAACCAAGAATCACCTTCCCAGCAAAACTGGGTATAATCCTTCAGGGGGAAAATGGGTATTTAGTGAAATAGAAGACTTTCAAGCAATCTTGATGAAAAGACCAGAGCTGAACAGAAAATTTGACTTTCAAATACAAGACCCAAGAGAAACATGAAGAGGTAAACAGGAAAGAGAAATCATAAGGGACTTATTAAGGTTGAATTGTTTGCAATCCTGCATGGAAAGATGGTATATGGAACTCATGAGATCTTTGTAGGGTAGTTAGAGGGAAAAAATTATAAATATGTGTATATATATATATATATTTAGAGAGAGAGAGACAGAGAGACAGAGAGAAGGCATAGTGTGAGTTGAAGATGAAGGGGTGATATCTGGAGAATAAAATTAAGGGTTGAGAGAGGATTATACTGGGAGAAGGAGAAAGGGAGAGGTAGAATGGGATAAATTATCTCACATAAAACAGACAAGAAAAGGCTTTTATAGTGGAGGGAGTGGGGGAAGGTGAGAGGGAATGAGTGAATCTTATTCTTATTGGATTTGGCTTAAGGAGAGAATAACATACACACTCAATTGGGTATGGAAATCTATCTTATCCTACAGGAAGATGGGGGGGGAGGGTACAAGAGAGTAGGGGGATGATAGAGAGAAGGGAAGATTGGGAAAGGGGGTAATCAGAAACAAATACTTTTGAAGAGGGACAGGATCAAAAGAGAGAATAGAATAAATGGGGGGGATAGCATGAAGGGAAATATACTTAGTTTTTCAAGACATACTACTATGAAAGTATTTTGCATGACTACACATGTATAACCTGTATTGAAAGTTGCTTGCCTTTTCAATGAGGGTGGGTGGGGAGGGAGGAAGGGAGAAAATTAGGAACTCAAAGTTTTAAAAACACATTAAAAAAATATTTTCACATGCAACTGGGAAATAAATACAGGAAATGGAGTATAGAAATCTATCCTGCCCTACAGGAAAATAGAAGTGAAAGGGGATAAGAGAAGGGGGGGAGATAGAAGGGAGGGAAGATTAGGGGAAGGGGTATACAGAATGAATGCCATCTTGGGGTGGGGAAGGGATGATATGGGGAGAAAATTTGGAACTCAAAATCTTGTGGAAGTAAATGTTGAAAACTAAAAATAAATAAATTTTAAAAAATAAAAATAAAAGTATCCTGAAAGCCAATGATGACTACAGAGAGAACACTAGATTTGAAGAGGGGTATAGCCAATTTTCAATAATTTTTTTGTCATATTTCATCTTCTATTTCTGTGTATAAGCCTCAAATTCTATGTATAATTGGAAGTATCTCTTCCCTAGGGAGTCTCAATTCCAAATAGAGGAATAGGAATGGCATTAGGGCCAATTTGGTCTCAAAAATGTGTGGATATTAAAAAATCCTTCACTAAGTCTGATAAAAAAATATCAAGAATAATGCCATATTATAGGAACTGGGCTCTTATTTTTAATTACTAGAAATTATTTGTAGCATGGCAAAGAAAGATGGATTTTTTTGGATCTGTGTGGGTTTTTTTCTATGTACTTTAAAAAAAAAGTTGTGACTTAAAGGATAATAGAAGAGATGAACACACTTCACAGACTATTTCTAAATCCTTAACATATTGTATGCATTATAAATAATATTAGAAAGAAGATACCATATCATAATGCTCCAAGTATCCATTTTGATCTTAACAAAAATTCAGAGAATTTGTTAATAAACATGCATCATGATTAAACAGAATTTTTTCTTTAGTGCATTTGGAGTTGGCTTCCCAGAAGCAGTTCAACAAAATCTTAGGAGGAAAATAACAACAAAACTAAAAAACCTCCTATGCACAGTTGCACTCATAAGCATAAAAACAAATATATTTCGGTCTCTGAAGTACATACTATATTCTAACATTTAAATTCTACAGCGAAATTTTAAAATGAAAGGTTTGTTTTTTTCTTCATGGCTTCAAATTTGAGGGGGAAAAAACTCCACAATTGTCCAAAGGGCAATATTCCAATTATTTATGGCTTTTGTTTTGAAAATGCCACCACAATATACAAGCAATAAAAAGAATAAAAAATTTAGTCCTGGACCTAATGTCAATCTGCAATCTGGGCAGGGACCATGGTGCTTTGATGTTGGTTTTCTGGAGCAGAAGTAATCAATACAAGTGTTCAAAGGGTTACAGGAGCTGTGGTGGTTTCCAGACTTCTCAACCCATGAACACCAAAGACAACTTAGAACGTCAGTGGGAAAAGTCTGTGATTGCATTGAGAGAAGGAGCTAGATCTCAGCCACCCCCAGGGCTGCGGCTGTTTCCTGAGCTTCCAGCCCATAGACTGAGGGGGAATTGAGTGGCTGATCAGAGGGGAATTGCAGGGATCTCTTTGCCAGTGCTGAGGCAGCAATCTCTTGCTTTACCTGTGCTTGGATCTGTGTCACAGTTCTGAGGGGTGATCCTGGGGCAAGGAGGAATGCTGGTGTGGTGAAGCTTGTTGTGGCTGTGGAGAGAAAACACCTTGCCCCTTTTCATAGCACCTTGGAAGAGCTAAAAATCTTCAGGTCCCTAGAAGTATCTCTGAAAACAGCTGTACAAACCCCCGAAGCTTGGGACAGTACATTCTCCACATTGGAAACAGACTTTTACCTTAACAAAGAGTTTAAAACTCAAGTAATTGGCCGGGATCATGAGTAAGCAGCGCAAAAAGAGTCAGACTATATTATCTTACTTTGGTGACAAAGAAGATCAAAACATACAACCAGAAGACAATGAAACCAAAGCTCCTAAATCTAAAGCCTCCAAGAAGAATATGAATCAGTCCCAGGCCTTGGAAGAGCTCAAAAGGGATTTTGAGAAGCAAGTAAGAGAAGTAGAGGAAAAACTGAGAGTGATGCAAGAAAATCATGAAAAACAAGTCAACAGCTTGCTAAAGGAGACCCCAAAAATACTGAAGAAAATAACACCTTAAAAAATAGCCTAACCCAAATGGCAAAAGAGGTTCAAAAAGCCAATGAGGAGAAGAATGCCCTAAAAAGCAAAATTGGACAAATGGACAAAGAAGTCCAAAAGCTTACTGAAGAAAATACTTCCCTAAAAATTAGAATACAGCAATTGGAAACTAGTGATTTTATGAGAAATCAAAACACTGTAAAACAAATCCAAAAGAATAAAAAATTAGAAAACAATGTGAAATATCTCTTTGGAAAAACAACTGACCTGGAAAATAGATGCAGGAGAGAGAATTTAAAAATTATTGGACTATCTGAAAGCCATGATCAAAAAAAAGAGCCTAGACATCATCTTTCAAGAAATTATTCAGGAAAACTGCCCTGATATTTTAGAATCAGAGGGCAAAATAGAAATTGAAAGAATCTACTGATCTCCTCCTGAAAGAGATCCTCAAAGGAAAACTCCTAAGAATATTGTAGCCAAATTCCAGAGTTCCCAGATCAAGGAGAAAATATTACAAGCAGCCAGAAAGAAACAATTCAAGGATTGTGGAAACACAATCAGGATAACACAAGATTTAGCTGCTTCTACATTAAGGGACCGCAGGGCATGGAATATAATATTCCAGAGAGCAAAGGAGATAGGATTACAACCAAGAATCACCTACCCAGCAAAACTGAGTATAATCCTGCAGGGGAAAAAAAATGGTAATTCAGTGAAATAGAGGACTTCCAAGCATTCTTGTTGGAAAGACCAGAGCTGAATAGAAAATTTGATTTTCAAATACAAGACTCAAGTGGAACATGAAGAGGTAAACAGGAAAGAAAAGCATAAGAGACTTATTATGGTTGAATTGTTTACATTCCTGCATGGAAAGATGATATTTGTAACTCATGAGATCTTTGTCAGTATTAGGGTAGTTGGAGGGGAAAAAATTATGTGTATGTATATATAGATAGAGATAGATAGATAGGTAGATAGATAGAGGAAACAGGTTGAGTTGAAAATTAAGGAGTCATATCTGGAAAATAAAATTAAGGGGTGAGAAACAATTATACTAGGAGAAGGAGAAAGGGAGAGGTAGAGTTGGATAAATTATCTCACCAAAAAAAACAGAAAAGAAAAGGCTCTTACAGTGGAGGGGAAATGGGGGAGGGTGAGAGGGAATGAGTGAATCTTATTCTAATAGAATTTGACTTAAGGAGGGAATAACATACACACTCAACTGGGTATGGAAATCTGTCTTACCCTACAGGAAAACGGAGGGGGGGAAGGGGACAAGGGAGTAGGGGGATGATAGAAAGGAGGGAGATTGGGAAAGGGGGTAATCAGAAGCAAATCCTTCTGAGGAGGGTCAGGGTCAAAAGAAAGAATAGAATAAATGGATGGGTGGGATAGGATTAAGGGAAATAGAGTTAGTTTTTCACAGCATGTCTACTATGGAAGTGTTTTGCATAACTGCACATATATAACCTTTATTTAGTTGCTTGCCTTATCAATGAGGGTGGGTGGGGAGGGAGGAAGGGAGAAAATTTGGAACCCAAAGTTTTAAAAATACATGTTTAAAAAAAATGTTTTCACATGCAACTGGGAAATAAGAAATAAAGGAAATGTGGGACAGAAATCCATCCTGCCCTACAGGAAAAATGAAGGAGAAGGGGATAAGAGAAGGGGGAGAGATAGAAGGGAAGGCAGACTAGGGGAAGGGGTATTCAGAATGCATGCCATCTTGGGGTGGGGGGAGGGGTGAGATGGGGTGAAAATTTGGAATTCAAAATCTTGTGGAAGTAAATGTTGAAAACAAAAAAATAAATAAAAATAAAATAAAAATAAAAACATAATGTTGTGTCTATACTTAAACTTCCTCAGTGTAAGCTGTATAGTATCACCCTTGCTGCACTGCAACATCTTCAAATGGTATTTATAGAGAATGAAGGTTGACATGTCCCTGTGATCAAATCCAATACGCATTTATTAAGGACCTTTTATATGCAAGGCCCTATGTATGCAGAAACAAAATGATAATCAATCCCTTCCCTGTAAAAATATAAGTATCTTATGATTATTTGAGAGGGGGAGAGCACTAGTAACTGGGGCAATCTGGAAAGGCAATGAGTTCTGTTCTCCAGGACCTTACATTCTAGCTAATGATTATTAACTTTAATGAGAAATATATATTCTATTTTGTTTAAAAAAGGGGCGGGAAGGAACCCCTCCCCATATTTGAGTGATAAGAGGAGAATAAATGAGAAACAAATGAAAAGTAGTCCATTTACTATTATAATCCGTATTGACTGCTCTCACAAGCACAGATGTGGAAATCCCACCTGCAGCTGGGCCACATTCAGGCCAAACAAATGAGTCCACCAGTTATGCAATGTAATATGAGCCACTCATAAAGGACTCGATTTTGTAATCCTTACTCAGGCAGTTATTGCTTTGAAGTCAGTGGACTGAAATCAGGAGTGGGCTATGCCTCCTTCACATTCATGTTTTCCCAACAAAAGCAGGATTTCACCCTAGATACTGAAAGGCCTATATGAAATATTATTGAAAACATAATTTTGACACTCACATGGCAATTTGAGGACTACCCAAGGCTAATGATCTTTTATCTGAAGGACTCTGGAAAAGGATCCTATTGTCTACCAGTAAGGAAATAATGTGTATATGCACAACTAAGCCCTCACAAATAATGACCTCTGGCCAAATAGGTTTGGGAGATTATAGGTCAAGGTGATGGGAGAAGGAAGGAAGAAGAAAATAGGAAAAGGAAGGAAAGAGAGGTCAAAAAGAAACAAAAAAAAAATAAAAAGTAATTTTTTTGAGTTTGAAGAAAAGAGGAAAAGTATCCTTCAGAGTGTCCCAATGAAGAAATAAATGTATCAAGAATCAGAACAGGTGGTTGTGAATCACAGTCCAGTACTTACTACTTGTGTGACTTTGGATAATTCACTTAATATCACTGGCAGTCAGTTTACTCATCTGTAAAATGAAGACTAAACTGAATAAATTCTAATATCCCTTCCAACTCTGAATCTAGAATCTTAAGTACTAAGTTGTTGCTCATACGTACTAACAACAATTAATCATTACTTTCTCTTTCTCCCTGCTCTCCCTATCCTGCTAGACAAGCAATCTCTCCTTTTATTCAAACTGTTTCCCAAAATATAACCAATTCCAGAAAGCCATCACATAATTTCAAAGTTGAAAGCAATAGCAGCTGCTATCTAGTTCTACTTATATCCATACAAAAATACCTTAAATGCTACCAATAAGTGGCCAGGCTTTACTTGAAGCTCTCTCTAGTAAGGAAGAACCATTTTGCTCCAAAGCAGACCTGTGGATAGCTCCAAATTTAGGGGTCTATTGAAGCCAGCACAATTGGGAGAGCCAATTGCTAAATTTTCCATATGAACATTTATACCTCAAAAATTGGCAAAAGCTGAAAATCAGGGCATATCTATTGATTGTTTAGACTTTAGAAAGTAATAGAGAAAATATTAGTAATACAGATTAAACTTAAAAGTGTATCACATGTACATTATTTTCCCAGAGAGCCAGATGTTAAACATTTACCAGCACACTCCCAGCTTCAATTGGCAAAAAGTTTATCTTTACATCAAGCCTCAATTTACTTCTTTTCAACAATGACCCATTGACCCTCATTATGCCCTCTGGAACCAAGTAGAACAAATCTAATCCCTCTTCCATGTTTGAGCCTTTCTAATATTTGAAAAAAAGGCCATCATATCCTTAAGTCTTTTCTTCTCTAGGCTAAACATCTCCAGATACTCCACTTGATCTTCACATGCCCTAAACTCAAGGTCCTCCATCATGCTTATTGCCCTCCTCTGGACATTCTCCAGCTTACCAATGTCAAGATATTTCTGATGTTCAGCTGTTACCTGGTGTGTTAAGCTATCTCTCTCAGCTTTCTGTCATCTGCAAATTTGATGATTGTATTATTAATGCCTTCATTCAAGTCATTAACAAAAACATTAAATAGCACAGGAACAAGCATAGATAGATCACTGTTCATTTTTCCCCTCTGGTCCACTGTTCCAGGACTTACAAGTTCTAATTTGATCTTTCACAAATTACCCTTTAAGCCCTTTATGTAATTTTTCTTAACCTCCTTGCCTGATACTCACCTAAGCACATATTGTATACTAATATTTATGTGGTCATATTCTAAATTGATTTTATCATATTTGTATACCTTATTCATCTGAATCAGTACTGTCTTAGAAATTAATGTCTTATACTTCAGGGGATTGTCTCTAATCCTTTTTGGTGCACAAAATAAAATTTACACTGCTGATTTGTGGTCAACAAAACATGCCCTTTGAATAGTTTTTTTCTAGCAATAGTACTAGTTTATACTGAGACATCCTTGTCTCTTACTCAGTTTTCTTTCTGTATCATGTCACATATTTATAAAATAAGTCGGCTTAGGTTAGGATTACCTAGGTGTGTGAACCAGCTTAAACAGGCTCTGAGACCCAATTATTGATTTCTAGCTTGAGACTTTACACTTCACAAGTTGTCAACTGCTATGAATCGAGGCTTGATTTTTTTTTTGTGTTGTTAATTGTCTAGACTTAAGAAAATGTCAGTAATGCAGATTAAACTTAAAAATATACATCCTCCAACCCACACCTTGGTCATTAAACTTTTACCAGCACATTATTTTATTGCTATAGAAATACTTTTTGAGTTCAACAGAAGTACAACAGAAGGCTCAGGGAATGAAGACTGGTGACTGAAAACTAATAACAACAATACTACTACTGCTGCTGCTGGTGGTAGTAGTAGTAGTAGTAGTAGTAGTAGTAGTAGTAGTAGTAGTAGTAGTAGTAGTAGTA
>NW_020954550.1:29734676-29759117 GCF_900497805.2 Vombatus ursinus
TAGTAGTAGTAGTAGTAGTAGTAGTAGTAGTAGTAGTAGTAGTAGTAACCTTACTAGATCCTTGTGTATAACCCATGGCTATAGAAAAGAATGAACTCTATTCTCTTGCTCATCAGTTCCATTCTCTAATTCAGCTAAAGAGACAGAAAGAATATTTATCTTTGAACAATATCGTTGAATAATTGTGTTCAGACAATGCTTAATGAGTGTTCCTGATGAGACACAAAGTTCAAAAGCTCAGTTTTCCACTAGAACTAATACTTTTCAACTTTAATTCTCTTCTCCTGCCTGCTTCATTTTGCATTCCATTCAGCATTTGAATGTAGAATTTATAAATCTCAATGATATTAGACTTATTCTTAAAGGTTCTTGACTAGAAATGGAATTTAAGAACTACTATTCTAAAGACTTGAGTGATATTAAGTAAATTTAATTGGATATTCAGAGGATACCTCATATTTGTGTTCTCTAGGGGAATATGATGGTGTTCAAAGGTTCATCAATGTGAATGTTGACTTTGCTGAAGATGATGGCAAGAAAAAAGTATGTTCAAGCAACATACAAGTGAGGAAACTGGCAAAGTGGAGTGGAGGGTGTGTTTTGGCAGGTAGTAGGAGATAAGTTCAGACAGATGAGATGGGTCCAGGTTACAGAATATTTTGAATGTTAATAAAGGGATCTGGGAATTGTACTGAAAGATAGTAGGAAGCCACTTAAGGAGCATAATGAAGTGATGAAAGTGGTGTTTTAAAGAAATTATTCTGATGGTAGTATAGCAGATGGATTAGGATGAAATAGAGATAAATTACTATTTTAGTTATCCAAGAATAAATTAATGTGGTCATGTACTAGAGTGATGGCAGTGAGAATGGATGGATAAAGCCAAGAGACATCTTGAAAGAAGAAATAGTAGAACTTAGTGACTTCTTAGATGAGAAGTAAAGGTTATGATTCCATGGTAGGGCTCTGTATAATAAGCTAACCTAGGATGATCACCTGAAAACTCTTTGGTTGTTCTGGTTTCATCTCACACAAGGAATAACTCTGTAGAACCATACAAGGAATACAAAGAATAACTCTATAGAACCAATGCTTACTCCTGTCTTCCATAACTAAATAATTTGATTGTAAGTTGTTTACATTATAAGTGGGACAAAGAATTGAACTTTTTTCTGGCTTCCAAGCAGGAATTACTCTTCAATTTCTTGCTCTCACTACCTACTACTTCAATCCCCTTAAATATTCTAATCATTTCAACAAAACCCATTTAAATTCCCAAACCACTCACCAAAACAAAATGCCCCCAAAAGAGATTCAGGGAATGGAAGGTTCATGGCATTCCTTTTGAGATCAATGATCTTGGCTATTTTGCTATGGAAAGAGCAGATGCTGGTTCCTTTTTTATCCTCCTGTTTTGCAGCAAAATGAAATAATTTTATATTTCATCAGAACAATAGATTCAATTATAAGTAGTGACTCCATTGATGCACTTTCAAACTGTTTTGTTTTATTCAGCTCCACACATTCCTCTGCTCCCCTATAACCCTTAAAGGTACACTTCATAGAATTTTACAGATGAGGGTAGGTGGGAACTTTTGGTCATCAATTAGAAATATTTAACTGTGAACCTGACTAAGAATGACTTCTTAATGAAAAATAGGATTTAGAAATCATTTTGTTTAATTCTCTCCTTTTAAAACAGATGAGGAGGTTGAGACCCAGAAATATTAAGTGATTTGTGCAATGTTGCTAAGGTTGTTAGTGGCAAAGCTGGGGTTTGAACCCAGGTTCTCTGTTTCCAAATAAAGTGCCCTCACTACTATAAGCCACAGCTATTTCAGGGGTCTGTGGGAAGGCTTTAAGCTTGGAGGACACCTTCACCTCAACAAAAATGAATATTTCATAAAGGAAGAAATAGGTCTTACTTCAAGATGTTGTCATTCCCAAATGCATATACCAGTTAAATTCTTTCCCAAGCATGTGTATATTATCATGTAGATTCAGCATTAGGATAAATTAACTAAAAAGGACCATATAAAAGCCCATCTCTACCAATAAAAAAATGTTCCTAACTACTATAAGCAATTACAATTCAAATCTTTTTTAGAAAAGTAGTTTTTATCTGAGATTTTCCCTTTATCAGTTGTCACTCATTTTTTTTTGCATTTTACTTCATTTGACTGGAAAACAGATTATGTACTTGTTTTGTTTAATTACATTTTTTAAAAGATAGTAATTTTTATCTAGTTTGGATTTTTGGAAATAAGGTTTGGACTTTTTTTTTGAAGATGTATGAAGTCACTTTTTAAAAATGTAAAAACATTTCATTAAATCTATTTTTAAGTACAGAAATCCACTAGCAAAGACCAACAATATCTAGAGTATTAGAGGAATAAATACATCTGAGATTTATATAATACTTCACAGTTATAAAATACTTATCTTAGTTAATTCTGTCAATAATCATGTGAGACTGAATTTAAAAAATAAGCAGTTCATGGATAACCAGCCAAAGCATTCATTAGCTAGTGGTCAATTTTTTGGTGATATGGCTCTCCATATGTGGCTAGGTAGGTCCTCAGACTGCAGTCTGTCACTAGAAACATCCTCATAACATTTCCATCTTGGCAGAGCCTAACAACTAAACATCCCTGCCATGCCAAGTGGAAGAATCAATCTACATTTTAGGTGAAATGACTTATCTTCCATAGATCTTGAGCAAGCCTGTATACTGTGTGCTGAAATAGAGAGTATAAACTAGGTTCAGATCTCAGCTCTTTTACTTATATCATGTATCTCTCTGAGTTGTCTCTTCTGTAAAGTGAAGGGGTTAGACTAGTTAGCCTCAAAGTTCTTCCTTTTTTAAATCCTGTCATCCTTTTAAATGACTTCAGTAACCTAAAATGACCTATTCTCTATATTCTTCTCGATAGATCCATTTTCAAAGTCCTTTCAAGCCCTAAATTTTTTTTGATTCTATAACTTCACCCAAGGTGACTTGAACCCAGGTCTTCTGACTCCAGTACTATAACAACAACAACAACAACAACACTAGCAGCTAGCATTTATATGCAGCTATGTTCTAGGCACTGTGCTAAGTACTTCACAAATATTATCACATTTGATTCTCACAACAACTCTGTGAGGTAAATGCTATTATTATCATCATTTTACAGTTGAGAAAACTGAGACAAACAGAGGTTAAGTGATTTTGTCCAAGGTCATACAGTGTGTGAGGCAGGATTTGAACTCAGGTCTTCTTAACTCCAGGTGCAAAACGCTCTATCTATGCATGATGCCATCTAGCTATTCCTTCTACTACATTCTATTGTATTTATAAAATTTGATACTTAGATCCCAACTATAAATACTGTGTTTGTATTAATGATAAGAGTTCCTCAGACCCAATAAAAGAAATGCATTGCTTGAGGCTTTCATTGATCCAGAAGGAATTAGTATTAACCTTATGTTAAGTATCTTTGCAGGACAACACTCCAAATGCATGAAGGAGACACAACCAAAGAAGTAAAGAATAGGATCTGTGGTACCACTATATATTATGTGCAGCCTTCTAGTCTTAGACAAAACTTCCATGAGGAATCTCAAAATTGTTTCATTGCCATAAATTTGAAAGACTCTGATGATGTTGTTTTGGGAAAAGGTGGAGAAAAGCAGGCAATGTGTTTATGCAGTTGGTTAGATTTGGAATTGCTTAAATAACTATACCCAGAAGAGCAGCTGTTAATAGTTCAATATTATCTTGGAAGGAGTTCTCCAGTAGAGTCATCCAGGGATCTGTGTTTCATTCTATGCCATTTAACATTTTGTATCAGTGAGTTGGATACAAGCATACATAGATGGCATATTTATCAAGTTTGCATATGAAACAAAGCTAGGAGAGTGAGTTAACATATAGGTGAAAGTCAGGATCTCAAAAGTTCTTGATGGGCTAAAATATTGGGATGTCTCTAATGAGATAAAATTTAATAAGAAGAAACAAAGTCTTATGCTTGGATTTAAAAGCTCAACTTCAAAAATATAAGATGAGAGAGATGTGGCTAGAATAGCAGTTTATCCAAAAGAGATCTGAGGGTTATAGAGGACTGAAAGCTTAATGGGAGTCAGAAGTGCAGTAAAAGAAAACAAAAGGCTAATGCAATTTTGGCCTATATTAAAGGTGGAAGAGGCAAAAAAAAATCAAAGACTGGGGAAGCAGTGGTTCTACTGTACTCTGCCATAATCAAACCCCATCCATAATATTTCAGTTCTGAGTGACACTTTTTAGTAATAGCATTGATATGTAAAAAGTATCCAGAAAAGTAATACCAGGATTATAAAAGATTGCAAGAGCATGTCATATAATGCACAGCTGAAGAAAATGACACTATTAAGCCTGAAGAAGAGAAGACAGTGGGGACATAATAGCTATCTTCAAGCATGTAAAGAGTTGTGTCATGTGGAAGTGTCTCAAGGAAATTACCTTTGGTTTTTCAACTTCTCTTCAAAATAATTTGTCTAGAGGTTCAAAATAAAATTCCATGTCATCTTGTTTAATAATAGGTACTAATAAATGTATTAGTATGTATTGAACACTGAAAACTTGTGTAGTTGTTCATTCTCTTTTTAGTCTATCTAAAGTCCTACAAAATAAAATGCAAGAGGAAATTGGATGTGGAAAGTTACATTTTCACAGCTGTCACTTAAAACTTAAAAAATTTTTGGAAGTAGGATAGTGAAACAGAAAGAGCACTAGACTTGGGGTCAGAACATTGTAAGGGTTCTGACTCAAATATTATCCAGGTGACCATAGGTCAAGTTCTTAACCTGAGAGCCTGGACTCAGGATTTGGGGATAAATTACAAAGGGTCTGTGAACTTGAATTTTTAAAATAAAAAAAGTATTTTCACTAATCTTTATTTTCCTTTGTAATCCTATATATTTTGTGCATTTAAAACATTATTTTGAGAAAGGACCCATAGACTTCACTAGACCACCAAATGGGTCCATGGCAGAAAAAAATTCAAAATTGTCCAAAATTAGGCAAATTACTTAATCTCTCTGGACTTTAGTTCCTTATCTACAAAATGGGAACTGTAAGACTTCTGTACTTGCTTTACAGCATCATGGTAAGAAAAATGTTTTGTAAATCTTAAATCTTATGTAAATGTACACTATTATATGCTGTGTTTAGATTTCCCTGGACAACTACAGTAAAAGTCCAGAAGACAGTGTCTTCTAACTCAGGCTGAGTGTGAACTTCACACACACACACACACACACACACACACACACAACAGACCTGTCAGTATTTATAGAATTTTAATGGTTAATTGAAAACCAAATAATTGTTTCCTTTTCTTCTTCCCATATTAGGAAATGCAACACTTCCAAGTCCTAGCCTGGTACAATGACTTTATACCATTCTGTGGACTCTTTGGGGAGATATAAAGTCCTAGGGAAAGCATAGAAGAAGGATGATAACACATTTATTGTAGCATGGGGTATTTCCAGAGGCCCAAAGAAATAATTTACAAATGGTGAACTTGGAAACTAGTTACTAAATCTTCCACTATCGAACCAGAATTGAAGCAACTTTGAGACCACATGGTTAGAGCAGAATGGACTTCAGATACTGTGGAAAGCCTGCTCAGGGGAGGAATTCTCTCCTCTGTAACCAATGACAACATCCTCAGCAGCACAATGGAAACAGTGATTGGCACTAATCCTGGGCAGCAGGTTGTTAGACAGATACAGTTAGGAAAAACTGGATATAGAAAATTATGGCATTTTCAAGGAGATGCCCCAGAGTTTGAGGATGTGGTTCAGTGGTGGAGCATGTGTATTGTCTGTAAGGCCCTGGATTCTACTTCTGCCATCTTCATCTACTTTGGAAGACAGTAAGGTATGATGGAAAAGAAAGAGAAATGGATTTCAAGTCAGAGAAATTGGGTTTAAATGCTGACTCAGCTACTTTCTACTTATCTGACCTTAGGCAAACTCTTTAACTTCTCTGGGGTTCAGTGTCTGCATCTATAAAATGAGGGGGTTGGACTAGATGAATTCTCAGGTATTTTCCAGTTCTTAGTCTATGGTTCTACAGGAAGAGAATTCTTTGAGCCAGAGCCAAGGCATGATACAGGACTGGCAGGGCACTGATGCAGAGAAAGGCAGAAGCATTTTGGAGGGTCTCAAGGGACCTTTACCTTTAACTTAATCAATTCCTTGAAGACCTTTGAATCAAGGATTCAAATCTTTGCAAGATCCTCAAATGTTATTTTGGTGGTTCTGACATCACTTATCTGTGTGAAATTCCTCCATATCACAGGGAATAGCAAAAATTATTTCAGACAAAGCAATGGCAAAAATAGGCTTAATTTAAAAAGATGAAAAGGAAAATTACATTAGGCTTAAAGACATCATTGACAATGATTTAATATCAATACTTAACACAAATGCGCCAAATGGTGTACAGTTACATATTTAAAGAAAAGTTAAGTGAACCACAGTGAGAAACAGACAGTAAACTATAGTAGTTGCAGAAAACAATTTACCCCTTTTAGACCTAGAAAAATCTAATTAAATAAGAAAGAAATTAACATCCTTAATAAAACTTTAAAGAAGTTAAATACAATAGATCTCTGACATTTAATCAACGGGAACAGAAAGGAGTATACATGGCACCCTTACAAAAATTGACCATGGATTAGGACATAAAAATACACAAATATCACAAACAAATGCAGAAAAGCAGGAATATTAAACACATCCTATCCTGACCACAATAAAAAAAACATATTCAACAAAGGGCCATTGAAGAAAGGATTAAAATTCAATGGAGACTAAATGACAATTCTAAATAATCAGTAAATTAGAGAACAATTATAAAAAGTATAAAATTATAGAACAATTATAAAAATTATTGTAGATAATTTCATCAAAGAAAATTATGACAATGAGACAACATACTAAAATGTTTGAGATATAGCCAAAGTAGTCCTTGGGGAGGGAATTTATGTTTTTAAACACTTTCACCAGTGAAACAGAGAAAGAACTGACTAAAAATTTAGGCATGCAACAACAAAAACTAGAAAACCAAAAACTTTTAAAAAATCATTAAACACTAAAATATAAATTTTGAAAGTTAAAGAAGATATTAATCAAATTAAAAGAAAAAAACATGAACTAACAAATAAAATCAGGAATATTTTTAAATGGAAAAATAAAATAAACAGTTAATTTGATTTTTAGAAGAGAGCTGCCAGCATGAAAAAGGAAAAAGATAATTCACAACTGAATAAAGGGAATTATTAGAAATTATTTTATCCAACTGTATGCTACTAAAGTTGACAACTTAAACAAAATGTATGAGTGTTTTAAAAAATATATATCAAATGACCAAATTAAACAAACAAAAAATAAAAAAATTAACTCAATCTCAGAAAAAAAGAAATTGAAAACAATAAATGAACCTCCAAAGGGGGAAAACAGGAAGAGACATATATATATGTGTGTGTGTGTGTGTGTGTGTGTGTGTGTGTGTGTGTGTGAGCCCACATGTATGCGTGCATACATGTATATATACACATCTATAAATATACACACATATACATATATGCATACATATATACACATATGTTTGTGCTTAGACATATAGATAGAAACCTTGTTTTCTTTTATATAGAGAACTCTCAGATAAGGAAATTCTTTTCAGAGATATAGGTTAGAATTTTGTGTGAATTGAACATGAAACATATGTTTATATGCATATATAATATACAGTTGTATTAAGATAATTATAGTCTGTTCTTAATATGTAATTAGTAATTCTGTGGCTGATTAAACTCTATGTGGTCAAACAGTATGTCAGAGGCAAGACTTGAACCCCCGTCTTTGTATACTAACACACATGTACCTCTAAATTCATCTGAACTTGGTTTGTAACAGTCCAGTAGACCACATAAGGAACATACATTTTAAAATGAAAGCATTGAACTAAGATTTGATAGATAGACAACAAATATGGTATAGATAGATAAAGTCAGCAGTGCCTTTGGCACCACTTTATTTTACAAATGAGGAAATTGAGTCTATTTTTCCAATGTCACACAGGTAATGTGTGTATGTATGTGTATGTTCTATTTTTAGAAAAACTCAATGTCCACAGTTAGGTAGATAGTATGTGGAATGACATATGACTAATGAAGTTATTACAAATCATGCATGTCTATAGTCATAGACTAGGGTAGCCGTACCAATTTGATTGCTCTTATTTGTAAAGAATTCATTCCCTATTGGAATACAGGCATTTAACTATCTTAGCTAAAATGCAATAATTTAGTATGGTAGGTGTAGCATGCATCATGCCTTTTACTAATCTGAAAGTATTAAAATTAATATTGCTGTAAAGAGGTTTTTATTGTACTTGGCTGAGAAACATGCATTATGAAAACTATTTCTACTTTATTGTCTTCTTTCTTAGAGTGTGGTTTGATGCACAGAGAGCTAGCCTCAGAGCCAAGAAGGCCTGGGTTCAATATATTGATACATACTGGCTGTGTGATTTTGGGAAAGCCACAACCTCTCAGTGTTCTAGGCAGCCTGATAATACTATAAAATTGAAGAGAAGGTGTTGAACTCTACTGGTGGAGAGAGTTTCCTCAAACTGGGAGTTCCTTATACCAATGAAATAACAGTTCCATTCCCAATCCCTATCACTATCCTATCTTTCTTAAAAGTATTATGCAGTAGTTATTTAATATTGTTTAGTATAATGTTCATGAATTAGGATAAAGTTAATTTTTGGATGTTAAAGGTTTCAGATTAATTTTATAGGGTCATCAGACTTAGAGGTACAAGAAATCATATTTTAGTCTAACCATATTGTTTAACAAATGAAGAAACTAAAGCACAGTTAAGAAGGTTAAGAAAATTTGTCCAAGATCACACAGGTAGTAAACAGCAGAGCTGAGGAATTTAAACCCAAGTGTTCTGGCTTTAAATACAGAAATTTTTGTGGAATTGCAGAATCTGAGTGAAGGAACATTATTATTGGGCATCTAGTCTAACCCATCCATAAAAGAAATCCCAGGTGCCAGAATACACTACTCTGGAGACAGTACACTCCACTTTTGGACAGCTCTATTTGTTAAGAAGTTTTTCATTGACATCAAACCATAAACAAACTCTCTTCTGAATGCTACAGCAAGGTGGTAGTTATGAAACTGACACTATTTTGCTGGATGCTAATTTCCACATGGACCTCTCAGTTTGCTGGAATACATGCAACACCAAAAAGTTAAAATGAAGCAACTACATTTACAACATATTTTAAGGTTTACACAAATTATTTCATTTGATGCTTACAAAAGTTTCATGAGGTAGATATTTCTGGCATTATTATTCCCATTTTACAAATGAGGAAGCCAAGGCTCAAAGGTTAAGTGTTTTATTCAGTCAGGGTTGCATGGCTAATAATCACAGTCCAGAGTTTCCTACCCTCAGGTAACAGGCCCATTTCCACAATGCCACATTGCCTCAGTTAGCTACTAGCTAGTTGTTTCAAAAGGCAAATAATCTGAGACTCTCCATAATACAATTATATCTTTTTTTTTAAAAAAAAAAAGGTAGTGTGTTCCAATAACAGAATAAAAATCATAGGGATACTCTCTAGTAACTTATGTAAGGAAAACTACAATAGGAAATTTTCATTAAGGGGATTTTTTCTTTTTACAATTTTCTTGATGGTATTTTATTCTGAAAAAAAAAAAACCTTCATAACCAGTGATTTTTTTTTTTATGTATTTCAAAGGAAAGTGACTTGCCAAGCAGCTGCATTCATGTCTTTGGGCAAGCTAGGTGGCCCATTGGATAGTTCTGTGTGCTTGGATTCAGGAAGACCAGAGTTGGAATCTGTCCTCAGCTCTGTGACCATGACCTACTCAGTTTCAGTGTCTCTCCTGTAAATCAGGGGAATGAACTGGATTGTTTCTACTGTCCCTTTTCCAGCTCTAAAACAGAGAAAGATTTTAAAATATGAACTCAAGTAATCTTCCAGAACACACACCAAATGCGTTATCTGGGAGTTTGAGGTAAAGAGGCTAACTAAGGGATTAGGTTCAATTTAGGAGAGGCAGAGGAGGCCCTTAGAGGTAACAAGGGCAAAGGTATGGGAGGACACCATCAGGGAACCTGTGCCAGGGCAAATTAGGCTGTAGATTCTGAAACATCCCCTTGACATAGGCTTCTCAGCAGCTGTGGGAAAAGATCTGCTGCTGAAATTCAGCTTGGAGGTAAAATCCCACCCAGATGTGATTTCCAGGTCCACTTCCCCCAGAACATCTCCCCACTTGCCATGCCACATTCCTTTAATAGAAGATGAAGTCTTTCATTACACAATTAGAGATAAAAGGCTTAAAATGCAAATGTTGGTTCAGATAACACATTAAACTCATCAAGTACAATCAGTCTGATTGTACAATCAGGTAAGTATAAACTCCTGCTATGAAATCCTTTTGCTTTGACAGTGGGGGAGGGGGTAAAAAGAAGTGAGAAGCATTGAGTACCTGAAGTGAGGAAAAGGGTTTCTACCAATGACCAAGTAGAAAAGGCACAACAATCAGAGACTGGAGACACAGAAAATAAACCTAAAATCATGGGTGTAGAGTGGGACTCAAGAAAGGGATTTCAGAGATTACCTAACAGATTACTTTTGTTTTACAGATAAATAAACTGAGGCCCAGAGAGGTTAAGTAATAGGTAGTAGAGATGGAATTAGAATTCTGACTCAAAACCATTGCTCTTTCCACCATGATATGCCATCTCACCATGAACTTAACTGTACCAATGGCTGAGCTTATTTAAATTGGTAAGGGACAAATAGAAGCCCTGTGAGGTAAGAGATAGATAGATAGATAGATAGATAGATAGATAGATAGATAGATAGATAGATAGATAGATAGATGGCAAGATGGAAGTACACAGAGATATATGCATATATATTTGACAGCATGCACTTGTGTTTCTCTAATTATTTCTGAAGATTTTTCTTTTTGTTGTTTTAACTATAGAGAATGGGTTCTTGACCTTTTCGGTTTGTCATGTATCCCTTTGAAAATCTGATGAAAACTATGGAACTCTTCACAGAATATTGTTTTTAAATATATTGAATATATAAGATTACAATGAAAACCACTTATATTAAGATAGTTATAAATTTTAAGTTCATAGACTCCAAGTTAAGGACACAGAATACTCTACTGGAAAAAAAAAGTATCAAGGTAAAAGGATAATGAGTTTTTTTTGTGCAAAGAGGGATATTTTCATTTTCCTAGTCACATTTTCATGCTTAGAAAACAATATTAGCTCCAGAGATGAAAAGCAGTCAGGATGCTACAGAGTTAGGCTTAATTTTGGACTTTGCAAAAACCTTTACTTAACTATTTGACATAATAGTTATTCTTCTATTAAGTCTGAGGCTTTGTGCAAATGTGTCATCAGATGCTCAGAAAATTTGTTAATTTGGAATCCCTGACTTTCCAAGGTAGTAGACCTCTCCTAAAGGAGAACTCTATACCACTAAGAACAGAGTCTATGAAAACCCTAAATGTATCTTATAGTATGTCTCTGTCCCTGTTCATGATGTGGAACTTTGTAGAAATTTCCTCTTTACATAGAATGTAGTAGTAACTGTCAATAATTACTATTCATTGTTCAATAATTAAATGCAACTATTTTGTTAACTCTCTTTGATTAATGTAGAAGCCTAAACTTGTAACTGAAGGCAAGGTAATTGGCTTCAAAGAAATTCAAGGACCTATCCTTAAATGTAAAAGTATGTATGGGGGTTGAGAAAGAAAAAGGGGAGGATACAGAATGTAGAGGAGAATTGGAAAAAACATACTTTTCTTCTGCCTGATCATAATTATTACCTTGACACCTTAGAAAGGGGATTAGGGATGGGAAAAGAAAAGGAAAGCAATAGAGAGGTTTATTAGGATAAACCAAATTAACCAGGAAACCTGAATTCTTTCAGATCCCAGTTCTGCTACTGAGCTCTTATGTGACTAGATAATCCATTTAAATTCTCAGAGCCTCAGTTTCCTCAACTGTGAAGTGATCGGTTTGAATTAAGATGACTTCTAAGGTTCTTTCCTACTCCAAAATACTATACTTCTAAAAGTAGCATCCCAAGGTGCTGGGGGGAGGTCACTAAAATCTTGAGTGTATACATTGCTGCAGATTATAGCAGATAGAATGTTGGATGTGGAATTAGGATGGCCTGGGTTCAAATTGTGCATCAGACATGTACTAATTTCACAGCCCTGGGCAAGTAATTTCGGTTTCCTTTCTAAAAACTGAGGTGGTATTAACAAGAACAAGATTTAGTACCTCAGTAACAGGGTTTCAACTCAACACCCTCTGCAATCCCTTCCGGTCTTGAATCTAGAATTCTATGATTTCCTTCTACCTCAAGACTTGAGTAACAAACAACTGCAATCAACACATCATTCCCATAAGATGTTAACATTTATAAAAAAAAGAACACCTCTTACCCTAGATTGCAATGTGAGTAGACTGTGGGTCTTCATGCATTCGAGGAGGGTTCAGCTTCAAAATGAGCAGTTCCTATATTTTGGGACTTGTACTCTCTAGGGTTGTACCATTGATTTAAAAATGAGGACTGCAGATGTCTACATAGACCAGCTTGTCTAACTTTCAACCTGAGTTATTATTATTTGTAGCAGCTTACTGACACTGCCAATAACATCACAGTTAATAGAATACACACACACACACACACACACATCTTGTAATTGACCCACTGATAATTCTGTACAGCTAAAATCATCCAAGAATGACAATCCTGAAATGTCTACTTAATGAGCAGAAAAGCTACAGAAGCCCCTAGTAGTGTAAAACCAGATTGTTTTTCAGCTCTTCATTATTTACACATTAAGGAATATTTATTGGCTGCAAAAATCTTCCTGAAAACATTCTAACTTCTCAAAATACAGTTTTGCAAAAAGAGACATTTATTCTTTTGGATTATGGTTGGATCCAAGATGATTGAATAGTTCAGGGTCCAAGGATGATACATGTATAAACCTTCCAGGGTTTGGAGGAGGGAGAGGGGGGAAAAACCAACTATTTTAGAGCAAACTAGTAGGTACCATTCTAATTGAGAGCTTGTACTGTCTTTTTCAGACTTAGCAGAGAAACAATTAATAAAGGAACCCATTAAGGTCTGATTATTGCCGCTAAAAAGGGAGGTTGAATTTCAGTCCTTTGAAGTAACTGAGAATGATTCAGGCCTCATTACAGAGATATAATCTACATTCATACATTTATGTTAGTGATTCAAATCTATTGGGAGAGATTGAATTCCGTTAAATAGTGCATCTTTCCTGTGGAACTTTTCTCAGGCTTTCTCAGGCTAACCTAAGAGGTGACCCAACAATACAAAGTAGTGGGGTATTTAGGGATTTGACTGTGCTATAAAAGAAAGGCTATACAGAAGAGAGAAAAAAGAATGAGATATAATCTAAAAAGCTATGTCAGCTTTTCATTTGGGCTGTTTTGTAAATGCCCTTCCTGTCATCACACAGTAGAGAAAAGACTCTAAGGGCATTTCACAGAATCCTAGTACTGGAAGGGACCTTGGAGATCTTCTTGTACAACCCCCTCTCATCTCATACAATCCTTTTTACAGGTGAGGGAACTGAGGCTCGGGGAGATAACTTGATCAAGATCACACAATTAATCAGTAGCAGAGCTGATGCTTGAACTTAAAAAATCTTGGGTGTGTGTGTGTGTGTGTGTGTGTGTGTGTGTGTGTGTGTTTTAAACTCCAAGTTGCCATCCTATTAAACACTGAACCTGGAATGGACTGATTTTAATATTTTCTTTCTGAAGATGCTATTTGGACATAAACCCTAACATTGAAACAATTGGACACCTCAAGTTGTACTTTGGGAATATAGAACTCCTGTACATGCATGTTGGAGGTGAAAGAGATCTCCATGGAAGGGGAGGATGGGAGATGAGGTTATCTGGCCTTAAGAGGGGAAAATTAAGTTTTCAAGCAAATGACCACAAAACTTCAACAATATTCTTGGTTCCTAGTGCAAAGAAACTCTTAAACAATAATTTCCCATGTTTTGCAACTTTTGACAACAAGGAGCATTATTTTATAGTTTCATCAAACAAAACATTTTTAAAACACGTAGTTTTGATTTAGCTGTTGATTCAAACTTTGGATTCAACTGTGCTGCTGGGTTGAAACTCAAGTCCCTTAGAAACTCTACACTCTGTTTCAGGCATTTGTCACTCTAGGTATAAAACAGTGAACTAGGAGACTGAAATTAGCATTCTGGGTCATTTTAAAGTCACCACGCTTTAATTAAAGAGCAATATTTGGTTGACGCATGTTTTTTATTTCCTTCACGTTCCAATTATTAAACTACAAAAATCAAGTCTAATTAAATTAAACCCAACAATCTTCTCTGGTGTTTACCACACTATTGAAATCTTATGAATAAGTATTTGGAGGACCATAAACAATGCAATTAAAAATACAAATTCTAGCATTAAACTGTTTCAACTCCAGCCCTCTTAAATGCCACCCTGGAACATAAACATATAAACTAAACTTAAAGCTATTTTTCAAATCAGTAAACAATATAATTGAAAATCATTTCAAATTTCCTTGTGAAGTTAATATCATTTTCAGAACTGGATTGAACATTTCTTTAGGTATTTTATGCTGTTTGTAATGAAAATGCTCAATTGAGAGGTGCAAGCTATTTTTTTAATTGCATAAACCATAAAGATTTTTTCCTTCCTAAACGTCAGCTGTTCCCAAACAACAGTCTTTTGACAGAAGGTTGACTTTTATTTAACGAATTGCTCGTGGTTAGCTAAGTAGGCTATCTGAATGGTAGATATCCAGCGGACATCCTAGTACTACTGGGCAATCTTGGATTCCTTATTACGAATAACAGAGACCACTGCAGCATTTTATGAACGGATCAATTTCTAGCGAAACTTTTCCCCAGTTCGGAACTGCATTCTTCTTTACCTGACATGTTTGTATGGCAGTGAGTACAAACCTTGAAAGGTCTAGGGGAGGAATAGAACTGGGAGAAAAGGAAAAGGGGGGCGGGGAAGGAAGGGGCAACTCCTTTTAATGACAGAGTTTGTTTTAGTTTGTTTATTGTAAAACAGAGTTCCTTAAACATTAAATTTGAAGATGGAAAAAAAAACCGCCCCTTTATGGCAAAGTGCAAAGGAAATTGCATAGAAAACAGACAGCAAGGCATTCAGACAGATTTTATGGTAAAATCTTTGCAATCCCAGTAAAGTGCCGTTTGCTTTGAAGTGCACGCGTGATTCAGTAAATGACTCATGTTAGCAATTAGAAATTGGTCATTTGGGTCCCTGATTTCATTTGAGGCAAGAGAGGGGCGACTTTAAGGGGGCCGATAAATCTCTCTGGGCTTAAAAGGCAGAGCGAGGCTAAAGTGTGAACTTTTTATTTCAGCAACGGAAGCGAGAAATCAGTGATTCATTAAAGCAAAGACCTCCTTGGAAGCTGGCAGAAGAGGAGGAAAGGAAACTAATTATGTCCTCTGTGTCCTCTTTTTTTACCCCCTTCTTTTCCATGCTCGCCCTGACCAGGGTAAAATCTGCTTTTGAGGGTTTGTCGGAAAAACACTTTTTTCCCCTCTCCCCCTCACCCCCTTCTCAAAGCGAGAACGAAAAAAGTCAGCAAAGCAACAAACTCCAGGTGGCTCTCAAGCACTTCACTGCCAAAAAAAAAAAAAAAAAGACTTACGCTAGAAAACAAGGCAGAAAGGCAGAAAGGGGCTCCCTAGAGGGAATTGGTTCAGGCTGGAAGAAAGCAAAATTAGGAAGGCATGAGTATACAACGCACGCTGGTGGCCAGTGTGCAGAAGAACGTTTTAGGAGCAATTAGGGAGAGTCAAAGGAAGCAGCGTCTCCTCTTTAGAGGCGAGGAAGGATAGCGGGTATGCAGATCCTGCCTCTAGTTCCGCTGCAAAAGCACGGTTCTCTCCCCGGTGCTCTGAATCTCCCTAGCTCTCCGTGTCTCTTTCCCCCACCCCAACCCCCACCCCTTCTTTCCTTTCCCTCCGTTTCTCTCCTCCCTCTCTCTCCCCCTGGCGTTCTCTCGTCCTCGCGTTCCCTACTGCAGAAGGTTTCAGATGTCCCACCGCTGCTTGACCCCCCCCTTCCCCTCATCTCCCCATCCTGGCAAATAAGGTTTGACCACCAGAGGCATATCCCACCTCTGGCTTGTAATCATTGACATTTGGGCTACAGCCTTCAACCTGTTTACAAGCGGCCTGGGGAGGGGAAAAAAAAAAAAAGACAATCCAAAACACCAATCACCACCACTCCAAACAACAAGTTACTTTCTGGAGGCTTTCAAATCAACAACTACCTCCACCACTAAAAACAGAAAGAGAGAGAGAAAGACAGAGAGAGACAGAGAGAGAGAAAGAGAGAAAGAGAGAGAGGAAAGCAACCACCGGCATCAAACTACAGCCTTCAGAGCCCACAACTCGGAAGGAACGGGCTTCTTTCTGTCTACAGCTAGCTAACTGGTTGTGAGGCTCAGGATAGAACGAACAGAAGGTGCTAATCTCCAGAGGGGCTCAGGCATCCCCCTCCCCAGTCCCCACCCCTATTCTCTTTGGGTGTTGTTCACTGTGCTGTCATCTGTTTATTTTTTTCCAGACTTTTTACCCCCATCTAACACGGTGAAGAAAGGAATGAAGAAGAGAACAAAGTAGCTACTGGAAAATCTTGGGTGAAGGAAGGAAGATAGAGGGCCACCAGCAGCAGCAGCAGCTACCACTGCCACCCAAGTGACACCGCTTCCTGGGAAACTACATAGGCAGAGAACAGAGGATTTGAGAGAGAGAGAGAGAGAGAGAGAGAGAGACAGAGACAGAGAGAGACAGAGACAGAGAGAGACAGAGACAGAGACAGAGAGACAGAGAGAGAGACAGAGAGAGAGACAGAGACAGAGACAGAGAGAGACACAGACAGAGAGACAGAGACAGAGACAGAGAGAGAGAGACAGAGAGAGAAAGGCAGCCAGCCGTTCAGAGGTGATTTGTGCCCCTGAGTTATGGATGTTGGTGCGTTCACTTCAGGCCAGATCACAGCTCTGAGGAAGAAAGCCAGCAGCAGCCAACAGCAGCTTTCTACTCGCATTTTACCGGGTTTTACCCTTCCAGTATGTTTCTTCTGATGAGACATTTTCTAACGCCGAGAGTTTCAGTACAATGTGGAAATGGATACTGACACATGGTGCCTCAGCCTTTTCCCACCTGCCCTGCTGCTGCTGCTTCTTGCTGCTCTTCTTGGTGTCTTCTGTGTCTGTCACCTGTCACGACATGGGCCAGGACATGCTGTCACCGGAGGCCACCAACTCTTCTTCTTCCTCTTCCTCCTCCTCTTCCTCCTCCTCCTCCTTCTCCTCTCCTTCCAGTGTGGGGAGACATGTGCGGAGCTACAATCACCTCCAAGGAGATGTTCGCTGGAGGAAGCTGTTCTCTTTCACCAAGTACTTTCTCAAGATTGAGAAAAATGGAAAGGTCAGCGGGACCAAGAATGAGAACTGCCCATACAGTAAGTAACGAATGCAATCTTGTCCTCTCTCCCCAACCCCACTTTAAAATTATTCACCCCTCCAACCTCCACGGGGGGAGAAATCTGTTCCAGATGTGACCCGCTAAATATCGATGTCCCCAAACCCCTGTAAAATGATTAAGTAAAATAGTTTCACGCTGGAGACCCCCCATATATATCAGGCTGAGGACACCCGCTCCTTTCTTTTTCCTCACTCTCCCCACCCCACCCTCAGCTGGCTTGCTCGGGAAACCCCCACTATCAGAAGAAGGGGAATCTTGTTGTGCCTGCAGTTATCTGTGTGTGCTCCCTCTGCATGCATCCATCCTCCTCCACCACCACCTCCCCCCCGCGTTTGCAGACAGACCTCTTCTCTCTCCCCTGTAAATGCTCTAGGAAACAAATTTTGTTTCTGTTAGCTGGCAGCCTTGCTAAGAGTTTTGGGACGAGCTACCTCAATCTGAAAATAATTACCCAATGTCAATTATAGTGGTTTTATGGGAAATTTTATTACAGAGAAAGAGAAGTTTGATTCCACTCTTGTCGTTTCTTCCCACCCTTAGCCCTACACCGCCCGCCGCTGCCCCCACCCACCCACCGTAGGAGAGAAAAACATTGTTTTCTGGTTTTTATTTTTGTGTGTCCCTTGTGTTGGTTTGAGTGGTCGCAGTCCATGAAGTTAACTTTTAAGGCACCACTGCCGCTATTTGTCTACTGCCTGCCTTCTCTCATGGTAACATGATGCTCTTGTCTGCATTGTCAATAGCATATGGGCCGCTTTGTGGTGTCCTGTCGTACTCTTTTCTTCAGAAACCTCTCATGTTGCACAGCTATACTACAGCAGCATTGTAAACATCTGGGACTGTCTTTTCAGAGACCTCACACACATTTCATTGTCATATTTTCAAAGTAAAAGGCACAAAAGTCTGTTTCCATGAATAGTTTACTCCATAGAGTGAACTTTTCTCTTCAGAACAAATTATGGAATGGGATTTTGGTGAGGTGTTTTGATTCTTATTGGAGAGGTGAGAAATTAATGTGTACTTTCTTCAATCACTCTAGAAATGTCATTATTATTGAATTCACTTCCTTTTCCAGTCATTTTCAAATAGTTGCACTTGGAAATTGCTAATTGTTATTTGAATGGTTCCCAAGTGTATGTTATGGTACGTTGAAAACAGTCAATAACTTATGAGATCCAAATCGTTTTAATAGTTACACTTGGGGGGAGGGCAACAAATAGCAGGTAGTGCCTTTTGTTCTTGTCTTTTGGTAACTCCAAAAGTAATGTTTCTCCAGGTTAAACATCTAGGGTAGGCAGTGGTAGCGATGATTGAGGGTGGGGTGGGAGTGACAGCTTGTCACACTAAGAAGAAACTTATATTAGAAATGTGGGTGGACAATGCTTTCCTAAGTTGGTTTTTCTATACACATACATGTGCATGCACGTGCACACACACACACATTCTGTATATATATATATATATATATGAAAAGATGAATAAATTTGTTTTCTAATAAACTACCCCAGTTGCACATTTTCTCCTTTAACTTCTCTTCCTCCCTTTTCCAAACCTGTTTTCATGTTATGCAATTTATTAATAAATCTGAAGCTTTAGATTTATGGCTATAATATAGAAAGTGCCAAATGTTTCACTTTCATGGTTTTTTTTTCAGCCTTCTGATTCATAGAAAGTGGTTTTGGGTGATGTCATGTCGTAGTAAGGCTGCATGCACTAGAAAGTCATTTGCAACCATAATTCTTGAGATGATGTTTATAGTCTTGTCTGTTTTCCACCAAAATTTTGACTTAACACCAGTGTGTGCTTGAAAGATAAAATAGTTGTGGTTTTGTTTACATAAGACTCTAGGGGGAAAGCTGTTCAAACATTTATTGACGACTGAGCATGGACTCCTCCCTTGTCTACCCTCTTGTCTTATGTAGTATTTTTCTGGGTTTTCAGCTCACAAAGAAAATTAAAGGGTGAGTGTTTATCTTGAGCGAACTCATTATATTAAGGCACACTTTCTTTGTCACCAACTCCAGCCATGCCAACTTTGAGTGTCTTTATGATGATATATAAGGGGATCCTAGCAGAGTTGCTTTAAACTTAAAATTCAGAGGATGTCTTAAAATCAGTCTTTTCTAAGAGAATGATCTGTGCTATTAACCATTTATTGGTATGACTCATCCAGGTCTAAACAACTCTATTTTGTGGTGAACCATTTCCATTTAAGGAGAAAAATAAAATTTGATTGGCTTTTAGAAAAAAGGGAGGGGTGGTATTAGTAAATGAAGTCATCTAAACTAGCCAAAGTGTAGCCATGTGTTCTACCTGTGATTGATAAAACTTAACAAGTACAGGATGCAAGTTATCAACTTAGGGGTTTTGATAATAGTTTTTATTTTATTCTTAGTGGTGCAAATGAAGGGAAAGAAAAAAGTTGAAAGGAGATCATTTTGTTAAATTATGTACATACAGTTTAGTCTTTCCAAGAACATCTGTATCAAAACATTACAAGTGAAAAGCAGAGGTTGTACAAGTCTTAATTTCACATGTGCCTGGGTAATCAGAATGTTGCCACAATTTCCAGCTGGCCTGATTCAGCTGAAGGGCACAGTGTCATTAAGATATTGTCTAAATGTTGTGTAATTACATGTGAAGAACTAACTTGTGCCTTGCCTACAGGCGAGTCAGCCAGCCCACCAAATGGTAGCCTGTTAAATATTAGGGTATCTAACCTCTGAAGTAGTGTGTCAGTTCCTTGTCCAAAACCACATTTCAGTAACATTTTCCTAAACAAGTTATTAATTACTCACTATTCACAAAGCTGATCTTTTAAGATTTGTTTATTTGAAGCTTAATTTTCGTTGTTACTTTTGACCCTAGTGATATGACTGCTAAAATACAGTCACAGCTTATCTTAGAGGTTACATGCCTGTGATATCCTGGGTAATTAAACAACTGTTTGAATGGCTCTTTGCCAGCAAAATACTAGCAAACAAAAGACAAGTAGGAAATGAACCACAAGTATGGCAAAAGCATATTTAAGTTTCTACCTTCAAAGATAGTTCTAAGGGCCTGAATCATGCTAAAAATACCACATGGGCTAAATAAGGGCTTTCTCTGGCTAACACTTACCATCTTGGTGATTGGAGATGTTTAGCTTTTGTGCCTTGTGTCTCTTCGTGCTTATAGAATAACAGGAATGGAGATGAATTATGTCTCTTCTGTCAGAAGTCTGGGAAAGCTTGAATAATTTAAAGTAGCTGTATTGTGTCTGTCACTAGATATGTGCAGGCTAGTTTAGGGTTTGGTTTATCATTCTTTACATCTAGAGCTTTGCCCTTGAAACACAACCACTCAGCACTAGCTCTTACCTCAGAGAAAGCCTGGATACAGCTGCTCACCCCTCTTGCCCCAGTGCTGGCCTGAGAGGCTTATTTCCAGGAGGGAGTAAAACAGCTGAAGGCTTCTCCTGAGACAATCACTTAGAGAAAGGGGAGAGAGAGTCCTGGGGAAAAGCAAATGGAGCTCTCAAATGAGTCTTGATAAGCCTACTGGCCTCTTGGAACTTTCTATCAAGGTATCTCAACAACTGAAAGCCATTGATTGTCCGTAGTTAGCTTAAAAGTATTGTTGGCTTCCCTCCCCTTTCTCAAAAGAACTGACTCATTTCAAGAAGAGAATTTCTTTTTGCTGTGAACACAAATGAGATGCACCCTGGCAGCATGTACAGAAAGCCTGACCCAGACACATACTAACTGTGTTACTATGGGCTAGTCACCTATTCAGTGTCTCTTGGCCAGGCTATTCTCTAAAAAGATTACTGAAGAGTTGCTGATTTATATTAGTGGAGAAATTCTCAACACAAGTGACAGCACAGTCCTAGACTTGCCTGCCCCCCTCCCATTTCTCAATCTCCCTCGCCTCTGTCTCTGTCTCTGTTTCTCTCTCTTTCTCCATCTGTCTCTCTCTCTGTGTCTCTCTCTCAATACCTCTATTTCTTTCTCTCTCAATGTGTTTCTCTTTCAGAATGTCACTGTAGTAGAAATGGTATCTCATTGTTCTATACATGCCTTCTCCTCACCCCTTAAGGCATAATATTCAAGGCATAGCTATCTAGAGTTCGTCAGTGCTACTCTAGTCTTCTGGTAATATTTTTCACTTCTATGATAGAAGAGTTTTGACATATAATTGGTCCTGGATGCACAAACAATATATAGACAGATCAATCTCACTTATGTTAACTGAGGTCATTAGGAATACATGGATACTTAAGGAAAAGCCACTAATTTCATTGTCTATAGTAATTGTTTACAGCTGACAGCCAAATGTTTAATTGTTCCCAGGTGTAATAAAATAATTTGATTCTGAATGCCATTGGGAAATCAAGCTGTTATAAGAATGTCTGTTGTCCCTCCCTGTAAGTTGTTCTCTGCTGCACAGAGAGCTGAGCTGAGATTAAAAGGTTGGATTTTAATTCTTTCAAAATAATTTTGCCACAAGAACATTTATTTTCTCAGCTAAAAAACAAAGACAGTTTTCCAGGATAAAAGTTTCCCATGCTTCCATGGTTTTTAAATTAGGACAGGCACTTACTGTTAGAAGTTTATTTTAAAAAAAGGGGGGGTGGCCAATCATTCCTAAAGAAAATAGGAAGCTATTAATGTTTCCTGATAAGGACTTTTGGGAAAAAATCTGAGGAAAAACAAAACTTTACACATCTTTATGACTTCATTTGGTGTCTCATTTATTTCATAGTGTTTTCTAGAGTTCAGTTACATAATTTATAACCAGCAGTGTTCAATCACGAGCATGGAGGATTTATGAATGTGGAAGGCACTGTATTATTTAATGTTTACATGACACTGTCCTGTTACCTTTAATGCATTCCCACCATATAGACCCTCCACATTGATAGCATTATCATAAATCTATTAAAAATGTACAATTGGAAAGAGCCTCCTCTTCATAAACCTGATTTATCACCACCTGCTGAAAGAAGCCTAAGAAAACATTTGGTAAGGATCACAGTGCTGATAGAAAAAGAATACAAAAAGAGATTGAGAGAATTTTGAAACTCCCATTTTGAGGTATCAGTTATTTCAAGACTGAAAAAGCTCTCACATTCTTTCCTAGGGAAGTTGCCTGTGGTTTGAAAACAGGTGTTTTTAAAGGGATGTATCACAGAACAATAAAATTGATAAAATATATCAGACATCAGATGTACTTCTCTTTGAAAGCTGAACTGCCACCAAGTTCAGGTTAAAAAAAAGCCAAGCCACATTTCCTATGAAGTACTGTTAAACTTCCTGTGAATTATATTAATGATATTTTATTTCAGAGGAAGAGTTAGAAATGACTGTGAGTTTTAAAATTGCTGGAAAAGGGTATGCTAGTTTATTTTAAATAAATCTAATATTCCTCAAATCTATAAACTTCTGTTGAATACAGTTCTTCTCCTATGAGCCTTAAATATCAACACACATAAAAAAATCATGCCAATGATAGCCTCAATTTTTTTCTAGAAGTATAAATCTATATTAGTTTAAGGTGATTTGAGCTCATGTAAAATCAATTCTATGAGCTTTTTTGAAGTGGAGTAAGTCTGTGGAGAATAATTAATAGCTATGTGACAGATCCTCTCTGGGCCTCAGTTTCTTCACTTGTAAAATGAAGTGGTTGCACTTGACCTCTAAGTTTCCTTTCAGCTCTAAATCCATAATCCTCAAATGACCTTCTTGGTTTGAATTCCATTTTTTTCAATATTATTAGCTGAAATTAGCATAACAAGTTTACATGGGAGGAAAAAAAAACTGATACCCTTCTTTCCAGATAAGGAAAAGGTAACACATTCACTTGGAACAGTGAATGTTCCAGTGGGATGCTTATGTGTGCTATTTTTTTTTCATATTTGAGCAACCATTCAATATTTCCTGATTATAGTATAGCCAGTAGTAAATGGATTTGTCTTTATTTTGTGGTAAATCCGTGCTTTATCCCAAAGGACATTAATCTCATATATCATATTAATTTTTTTTAAGGTTCAGAGATCATGTAAGATTTAGAGCTAGATGGAATCTAAGAGACCATTTATTTACATTCTTCATTTTACAAATGCTTTACATTTTCCATTTGGACATTCTTATTTATTTCTCCGGACTATTTCCTTTGACCAGGGCTGTCTACCTGTCCTACTATTGCTAGCCAGCACAATGTATGGAGGTGCTTTATAGTATATGACAACAACAATAAGAACAAAATAAGATAGAAAAATGATTGAAAAAAATTAGTCTGGATCATGGGAAGCCATCATTGACTATAGACCATTGAATTAATCATGAAGAAAAATGCTGGTGAATTTGGGGATAAAAGTAGTTTTAAAATTACAGATTTTACACAAATAGAAAATTTCAAGACATCTCAATGGGAGCCAGGTCACATACTAAATAATGGCTCTAAAGGCTCCCTTGCTTTTAAATCAGGTCCCTTGTGTTCTTTCTTTGAACACTGTATTCTAATTGGAACAATAAATCAAAGAAGACACACCAAGTAGATTCCCATGTAAGGTGGACAACTGGACAGTGCTTTTATGCTGCTGCTAACACGTGCATCCAATTACTGCTTGATAGATTCATAGCTCTGGCTGTAAAACATTGCCTTATTTTATAGTTCACCTAATAATTCTTTAGCCAAAATCTGTCCACATTTACCTATAGCTAATCTGTCAGCGTGTGTGTGTGTGTGTGTGTGTGTGTGTGTGTGTGTGTGTGTGTGTGTG
>NW_020954550.1:29759127-29845158 GCF_900497805.2 Vombatus ursinus
GTGTGTGTGTGTGTGTGTGTGTGTGTGTGTGTGTGTGTGTGTGTGATCATTAATGAGGAATTTTCAAACATCTGACATGCTTCCCCCAAATGAATGATGACATGGGCTAATCTTCTAACTGTCCATAATGTGAGAAGGAAAACAGCTCCCAAATCTGAGCTTCAAATAGTTGCCATCAATGTCCCCAGGTATAACTCAATTCTGATGATTGGAACTTTAGTGCAAGACTAAAGACTTCAAATTGGCATGTACTTACTTTTGCTAATATTACTTTCCTCCAAGGACGTAAGGTTAACATGCTTGATTAATTTAACACAGAGATTATATGAGTTTATCCTTAAAACTCACTCTGACGTATTCCCCTTGAGTGGAAGGTCAGAGTGGATGATCTCCAAGGTTCCCCTACCAGCTCTAAAATTTGGCTCTATGATCTAAGGTGACGACACTTTTACAGAGGCTTTAAAATTAAAAACTCATCAGCCCACTTTCTAATAGTTCTGTCTTCAAGTGCCTTAACATTTAAATCAGGAATCAGCACCTAGTGGCACTGGTATCCCTGAGTAACTGAGGCAAATGTTATTTATAATAACTCTTCCTCCACCCCTCCTATCTCCCTCCCACTGTGAGATCATTGATTTCGAGCTTGAAACGACCTTAGAGGTCATCTAAACCAACCCCCTCATTTTAAGGATGAGGAAACATGAAACTGTATCTCTTTGTCCTTTTTTCCTAGTCTTCAAATTTTCCTCTTCTATCCTCTTCATACTCTGGACCTGTGAATTAAACTATTGGGCCTCAATTGATCTTAATAGTGGCTCTGAGTACTGAGCAGATAATAGAAATTTAATTAGATAGTATAGATAGCTAGGTGGGGCACTGGATACAGCTACAGGCCTAAAGTCAGGAAGATATCTTCCTAAATTCAAATCTGGCCTCAGACACTTATTTGTTTTGTGACCCTGGGCATGTCATTTAACTCTGTTTGCCTCAGTTTCCTCATCTGTAAAATGAGCTGGAGAAGGAAATAGCAAACCACTTCAGTATCTCTGCCAAGAAAACCCCAAATGGGGTCAAGAAGAATTAGTCACAACTGAAAATAACTGAATAACAACAAACCAGATTATAGACCTTTAATTTGGAATACCTAAGGCTTGACTGTAAGCTCCTTGAAGGCAGGAGCTGTCTTATTTCATCTTTATTTCCCTAGGACCTAGTACATACCTAAATAAGAGAATGAGCTGGGATTTTTCACTTCTAGTATGATAACTCCATCCAACAAATCAGATAACAAACTGTCCAGGACTTAGTAGATTTGTCCTAGATAGTTATCTGACAGAGGTTAAGTGATTTTCCCTGGGCTCACCCAAAACATAAATTTCAGAAGCAGGATTTAAACTCATCTTCCTGATTACAAGCCCAGCACTCTGTTTAATTTGCCATGCTGATTCTGCCTAGTATATAACAGAAATTTTGTAGCTGGTGCTTGAATTATTTGTTGAAATGAATTGAATGACTTTCTATTCTTATTAAAAATATCTAACTAGAAATTCAGTAGCTTCCATCATGGTCTGCTTCTGTTTAATCTCTGCCTCATTCTACAAGGAATTTTAGCTTGATTCTTCTAAGAATAGAAATTAGACTTGTGACTTCACTGGTATAAGGAACTCCCATATTAGGAAACTCCCTTTACCATTACAAGCAGGTAACTTCTCTGTTACTTATAGTCTTAGAGAGTTTCCTGAGGCACTAGGCAGTTAAGTAAATTGTCCAGGGTCACACAAGCAGTAAGTGTGGATATTGAGACTTGAACCTATGTCTTCCTGCCTTTGAAGCCAGCTCTCTATCCACTGGTTATTCTATAGCTCATATTGTTATGGTACTTTACTTTCTCCAAAATCACCCTATTGGAATTGTGTTATAACTTTTATTGCCCTCAATTTTATACATGAGAGGGAAAAAAAAACAGTTCAGAGAGGGAAAAGAACAAACTGCAGGAAAGTATCTTCCATACATAATCCCTGTCAATGCCAGAAAAAAAATTCTTTCAATCTAACAAATATTTAAGTGATGTCTATGTGCAAGGCCTTGTGCCAGGCCCTTTCTTGCTCCTTGTAAATTCCCTTAGAGGCTCCATTCTCAATCCTTCAGGAATTTATGTTACCTACTCCATTTCCTATCATACTCTGATACTGCCATTTTGCCAATGGCATTTCTAGTAACAGAATGTAAATACGATTTAAGGATTCAAATAAATTCTTCTTACCATTTTAGATATAAGCAAGTAGCATATCTCAGACAGTAAATGGTATTCCCAAAACTGATTTTTAGCTCTTATAAGTTGTAAATTACAGGTTTGTTTTTGTTTAGCATTTTACATCAAATTTCTCTGAATGTCATTGGTTTGTTTGAATCCTGTACATGTATGTGTTTGGTGGGAGAGGTTGGGAGTGAAATCTATTTTCTCACTGTGAACTAAGCTATGAGCAACTTTGTATAATAGAAATAGTGCTGGGATTGGAGTCAAGAGAGACTCCTGGATATAAATGCTAGCTATGTAAACATTTTAAGCTTCAGTTTCCTCTTTTATAACATGGGGTTAATACTCATAGTACCTACCTCTTGGGATTGTTGGTAGGCTTAAATGAGGTAGAATACATGAAGTGCTTCGCAAATTTTGCAACACTAAGTAAAATGTCAATTATTATTATTATTATTGTAGAGGGCTGGGCATGGAGTGTGCTCTAAGCATGAATCCAGCTCAGACGTAAATGTTATGTGTTCAAATGTTCAGAAGATCACAGAAATCTATGGTAAGTAGAAGGAACCTCGGAAACAATTTAGTCCAATGCCTTTATATTAAAGATAAAGAAACTGAGTCCCCAAAAGGTTTAGTTTAATTCAGGTATTCTTAAGCTGGCATCTACAGACTGAAGAGAACCCAGGGGTAGGGTGAACTCAGAATTTTAATATTTTAATAACTATGGATAGAGTGCTAGACTTGTAGTTAAAGAAGACTAGTTTGAATCTTGTCTCAGTTATTAGCTGTGTGGCCTTGGATAAGTCATCTGATCCTCTTTAGCTTCAGTTTCCTCATCTGAAAAAAATGGGGATAATAATACTTACCTTTCAGGGTCATTGAAAATTAAATGAGATAACATGTAAGTGTTTTGTGAAGATTAAAGTGCTAAATAAATGTTTATCAGTAGTAGCAGTGGTGATGGTGGTGGTGGTGGTAGTAAGAGTAGTCATAGTCATCATCTGAGCAGCAGCAGCAGCAGCAGCAGTAGTAGTAGTAGTAGTAGCAGTAGCAGTAGCAATAGTAGTAAAGTTTGAGAAATGTACCAGGAATTCAGAGGAAGATTTGATCAGTGAGATCTAGGATGTTCTGGGATGAGGGAGACAGTCCCACCAGATATATATGACATGATTTTGGCATTGAAGGACGAGCATGCCATAGATGAATGGAGGACTGGGGTATGTCAGGTGGTTGGACCAATTTGTACAAGGTACGTAAGTGAGTGTGTACTTGATGATGAGGCAATATGAATATACTGTTGGCCTGATTAGAAGTTTTCAATACTAATGTGTCACACTTAGGAAGGTGTGCTACCTTACAAAGAAAGCAGAAACAAAATGTACTACAACTATATGTCAAAAAAAGTTGAGTTATTATGATGGTGAGAGCTTTAATTTTGGAATTTCCCGATATTTCAGACCTTAAGATTTCAGTTGGAATGTTGCATTAAAATAGTGTTTGCATCCAAGTCTCTTTTATTTCTGGAGGGGGGAGGGAGAAGAAAGAAAAAGAGAGCAGCAGCATTTTTGGAAATAAAGCTATTAGCTTTGGAGGGATTGAAACATCAAAAGTACACAAACTTTGTACAAGTTCAGATTTGGTCAATTCAAGCACTTGTACTTGGTGGGGGGTGCAGAAAGGGAAGGGAAAACATTCATGAAAAGAAGCAATTGGAAAATTGGCTTCAATCTTCATTCCAAAGACATTATGTCCAAGAGCTCTTGGGTGTCAGTCCATCATTGAATCAAGAGGAAACATACCACCTACTGTATCATCGATCCAACTGCTTTCAGTTTAGCAGCTCAGCTTTCTCTGTAGACCAGTCTTTGCTTTACTTAGTTTTGGTAATCTGAAGAGATTAGTCATAGGTAGTAGCCTACAGATGTTTTTCATGCAGAAGTAAAAGTCTGAAACGTTTTCTGAAATAGCCTGTTGGTGTGATAAAGAGGGAATATTTATACAACTGGAACTATTCCTTATAATAATTAACTTGATCATGAAGGAAATCCTTTTAAGTCTCTTAGGATCTACTAGTGATTACTACATTTCCTTTATTTGCTGGGAGGCAGGGTAGAGGCAGTGGTTAGAGGACTTGCCATAAAGTCATGAAAGCCTAGGTTTAAGCCTTATCTCTGACAACTACTATCTGCATGACCCCGGGCAAGTACCTTAGCTATTGCTGTTATTCTTTAGTCATTCAGTTATGTCTGATTCTACATGGCCACATGGACCATAGCACAACAATACTGTCCATAGAATTCTCTTGTCAAAGATACTGGAATGGTTTGCCATTTCCTTTCCCAGTGAATTGAGGCAAACAAAGTTAATGACTTGCTTACTGACTAGCCACACAACTAATAAGTGTCTGAGGCCAGATTTTAGGTCAGGTCTTCCTGACTCCAGGCCCGGCACTCCAACCACTGAGCCATCTCATATACCTTAGCTATGCAGTGGTATAACTCTCTAAGACTTTAAGATAGAGACAAATTGTATATCAGCATCACTAGGGGATACTTCCACCAAAATTTTGTCACACTGAAAACACAAATCCAGATAAAAACATGTTTGAAAAAGACTCTAAATCTTAGAATAATGAAAAGGGCCAAAAAAAATGAAATTGCCTTGTGTTTGCATTACATTTGGTGGGTTTACAAAACACTTTCACATACAATCTGTTTTGATTCTTACAACAACAACACAGTGAGGTCGACAGGGTAGGAGTTATTCCCAGTTTGTAGATGAAGCATATGAAGCCTAGAAAGGGTAACATGCTGGGATTCACTGGCAGCCCAGAAGTAATGGGGTTGGGAATTGGGGAAAGAATTTCTGACTCCTAGGTTAGTGTTCTTTCCACAATATCATGCTGCCATTGAAGGAAAAGATTTACTATTTGCCTACATCCTGGGAAGGTAGGGTAACTCAATGGAAAGAGTGTTGAAGTAAGAATCTGGAGATCCACATTTGATGTTTAATCCAGTTTCTACCACTTTATACCTATGTGACCTTAAACAACTTATCTAATCATAGCTTGACTCAGATGCTTAATTTGTAAAAAATGTCCTCATATTTGTAGAGATGGGTTTCATATCTTACATGTTTAAAGGCAAGATGATTTCTTGAGGCCCTATCTAGGTTTTATAATTCTAAGGACTTCTAAAATGTATTGTCTGTCCTCCCCTCAGTCATATCTGGTTCTGTCTGATTCATTGTCTATGCTATGGCCTCATTTGGCCCCATTTCCTAGTGTTCAGGGATCTGGGAGGACGGGAAACCTTGCTGGTGTCAGTCAGGTTGGAGAGAGAGAGAAAGTCAGAACATCTTCTAGGGATCTCCCTTCTCAAGCAATGAGCAATTCTGCTCATTGGTCATTGACTTCAGACTGTTCTTGTGTATCATCATCACTTCCATGAACATTAATTTAGTACTGTCATGTTAGCATCTCTGGGATTCTACATAGAGAAATACCTGGATAATAAAAACTTCCATTTATCCAGCACTTTACAAATCATACAGCCCTTACAACAATCCAATACAGATACCATCATCCCCATTTTACAGATGAGGAAATTGAGATGCCAAGATGAGGAGATTTGGTCAAAGTCACACAGATGGTGTCAGAGCTGTGATCATAGTCTTTCAAGGCACTAATAGAGTCAAATGTGTTGGCTACTGAGTATGGATTAGGTGGGTTTCTTGTCTCTGCCACATGGGACATGGCATTTATTTACAATGATACCCCAGAGCTGAGCTCCTTAATTTCATTTTTGTCATGGTCTATTTTGGCAGTCTAGTGAGGCCTATCAATCCTTTTCAGGATGGTTTTAAGTACACAAAATAAAATATACAGGACACAAAATTATATTAATATTCTATCTATATATATATGTAATAATTTATTATAATTTATTCATTGACTCTAAGTTAAGAATCTCTGATTAGAGGATCATCTACAAATAACTCCTTCATCAAGTATGTCGGTGACTGATAGTAGCAATGGCTTCTTATCCCAGGGCCAGCAGCTTTCTTTGGTGAAGGAAAGAGAAACAAGTATTCATTTTCTTATTGTAAACTCCTCAGCTTCTAGGGCTGGTATGAACATGGTCCCTGTGGTGAAGTCCAACGCTGTGCTCAACAATAGACACAGCTGGTTGTCTTGATGTTGCAAAAAAGCTTCAAGCCTGGCTCTGGTGCTTACTAACTGTGTGACTTTGGGCCAATCCCTTGATCTCCCTGGCTTTTGGTTTCCTCATCTATAAAATTGTGATATTAATATTCATCCAGGGTTATTGCGAGGAAAGTGTTTCATAAGGCAATGTCATCATGAATTCTCTAATTATTACACAGACACCAGAGAGTATTCAGCATTTTAAACAAGAGGCAAAGTTGAAAAATGTGGACAAATTCTCCACAAGAGCTTTACCACAGGAGAAACAAACTATCATTGAATGGCAGAGGTGGTTCATAAATTAAAACTGCAAAGTGGGGAGAGGACAGAAGAAGTAAAACAGACTACCTCAGCCCAGGGCACTCCAAGTAGCATATTACATTCCTTTCCTAAGCAGAACCCAGAGGCTGCTTTATTCATGAATGCACTCCTTGCTTTCCTGGTTCAGACTAGAGCAGCACCAATTGGGAGAGGCAGAGGGGAAGTGGGGAAAGGAACATTTCTTCAGAAAAAGAGAATTTTTTCCTTTTGCCCCTTAGTTTTGATAGTATTTCCCTCAATAATATGTCAAGAAAATTTTTAGCATTCATTTTTACAAGATTTTGAGTTCCTAATTTTTCTCTGTCCCTTCTTCCCCTTCTCTCTTCCTAAAGTGGTAGATAATTTGATATAGGTTATACATTTGGTATCATGTAAAACATATTTCTGTATTAGTCATAGTTGTGAAAGATGAAACAGGTCAAGAAAAAAAATGTGAAAAAGAATAGAGTAAGTGAATGAAGTATGTTTTGATATGCATTCAGAGTCCATCAGTTCTTTATCTGGATATGGATAACATTTTCCTTTGTCAGTCATTTGTACTTGCTTTGGATCATTGTGTTGCTGAGTTATTCATAATTAATCATCACACAATGTTGCTGATAATGTATACAATACTGTCCTGGTTCTACTCATTTCACTTTACATCAGTTTGTACAAGTCTTTTCAGGTTTTTTTCTGTAATCTGCCTTCACAATAGTATTCTAGTACATTCATATACAAGCTTGTTCAGTCATTCCCCAATTGATGGATATCCCCTCAATTTCCAATATTTTGCCACCATGAAAATGGCTGCCACAAATATTTTTTACACAGGTAGGCCTTTTCCCCTTTTTATGATCTCTTTGAGATACAGACCTAGTAGCAGTATTACTAGATCAAAGGGTATGACAGTTTGGTTGCTTTTGGGCATAGTTCCAAATTACTCTCCAGAATGGTTGGATAGGTTCACAACTCCACCAACAATACATTAGTGTTCTAATTTTCCCACATTCTCTTCAACATTTATCATATTCCTTTTTTGTCATATTATACAATCTGATAGGTATGAGGTGGTACCTCAGAGTTGTTTTAATTTGCATTTCTCTAATAAAAAGTGAGTTCGAGCACTTCTTCATATGCCTATACATAGCTTTGATTTCTTCATCTAAAAACTTCCTATTCATATCCTTTGACCATTTATCAGTTGAGGAACTGTAATAGTTTTCAATCAAGATATCCCAGAAATCAAACTTAGTTGGTATCCAATCCTAAAGTGGTTCTCAAAAGATATGTAACCAATGGAACTGATAAATATCACAGCTAGTGGAATGATAGATGATCCAGTATGCCACAGAATGAGCCATGAATTTCTGGACATGGAAAATTTGAGAAATTATTTTGCAAGACTATACTTATTGATTATGAGTTTTCTTTTTCTCTTTTTCATTATTTTATTTGTGGGGAGAATTGGTTGGAAGAAGAAAAATAAATGTTTGATAATTGAAAAAAAATGTAAATTAAAAGAAAAAAAACAAACAGACTTTTCTCCATTAGATTTCTAAGTAGCAGATACATACCTATTGGTATTCCTGCAAAGACAAAAATAGAGAAATAAGTAGATACTTGTCCCGGTCTTAGTTGGGTGTACCTCACATGAGACCCATCTATACAACTTTTGAAAGAGAGAGAGAGAGAGAAAGCACAGTGAGGCTCAGTACTGTTTTACTACCAGGGAAATGGAGAAGATCCATATTCTCTTGGAGCTGAGAGGTGATTCTGCCTGCTTATCTGCCTGTTTTTCTTCTTGCTAGATAAAAGAAAGCAGAGAGCTTAAGGGGATAGTAAAATTGTTTCTGCTCATCAAATGGAGTGAATAGCTTAAGGACTTGAGTAGCAGTCCTGTACATCCTTAAGGTCTTCCCTGTCCTTCTCGCCTACTTAGGTTGTGTATAATAACCTTCCTTCTTGCTAGGATCTTTCTAGGCTCCCTTGGGGGTTGGTGGTCAAACCCCTATCTTTTACATTTCAGACCTTATGTGTCAGATATGAATGATGCTGGGGCTTGTTTCTCTTTAAGGGACTGATCAGTGCAAAACTGAAAATACTGGTTAACACAAACCCTATGTATCAGATTGGAGTGTCATTGGGGGTTGCCAGTTTCAAACCAAGAAGGCTGATTTAGCAGAAGGCCGACTCTTTATTCTAGTCTCATGACCCATTTCTGAAACCTGCTTCTTCACTGAAAGCTATTGAATTGGTTGGACTGAAGTAGGGGATGTACATCAATATTCAAATTCATGAAGGGAATGAATGTTTTTAATCAAGTTATGAAAGTACGAAGGATAGAGTTATAGAAGCTCAGAGTTGGAAGGATTTAAGATGTCATTTAGTGCAACCACTGTTGGAGTCTCCTCTGCCATACTCCTCATCAGCAAGTCTTTGGTGAGGGGGAACCCACTACCTCTTAATCATAGCACTAATAGCTCTAATTGCTAGGAATTTTTTCTTTAAGTCTAAATATGCTACTTTTTGATTTCTATCAACTGAGAAAATTATTTTAATTCCTTTTCCTTATCCCTTTGAAGACAGCAGTGGTATACTTAATAGATTCTCACTTTTCCAGATCAAACCTATCCAGTTCTTCCAACCATTCATATGGCATGGACGTTAGAAACATCTGGGTGGTGTGGTGGACAGAGCACTGGGCCTGGAGTCAGGAAGACTGGAATTCAAATCCTGCCTCAGTTATTTACTATCTGTATGACCCTGGGCACAGGGTCTGACTCAGTTTCTTCAACTATAAAATGGGGACCATAATAGCATTTATCCTCCAGGGTTGTTGTGAAATTTAAATGAGATGATATTTTTAAATCACTTAGCACAATGCCTGGCACATTATAGAAATTATTGTTCCCTTCCTTTCTTTTGTCATCCTGGTCAGTGCCTACTCTGATCCATTTTTGTCAATCCTAAAATGTATCATTAAGTGCTGAATACGAAATTCCAAGTATGATCTGAAAGAAGTGTCATAGAACTATTATTCGAATGTTATACAGTGTCCCAAAAGTCTCATGACAGCTTTAAGCTCTAATAGCTTTAAACTCTAAGCACTTAATAAAGCTTAATAACTTTAAACACTAACTCTGACTAAGCTTAAAGCTGTCTTGAGACTTTTGGAAAATCCTGTATATGCTCCTCAGTGTAGCCTAAATTCATCTGAGCACTGTTGCTGCCATGTTGCACTGATGATTCGTACTGAACCTGAAGTGCACTAAAATCCCCAGATAATTTTCACATTTGTAATAGAAAATTACATTTATAAAGAAATTTAAAATTTCCTAAATGCTTTCCTTCAAAAACTTTTAAGGCAGGTATCATCATTTTGGAATTGTTTAAATGTGCACTCATGGTCTTATACTTTTATGGTCAATTTTATTTTGTATAAGACTTTACATTGATCCTTACTTACTAAGTAAATGGACCTCCAAAATCAATCACATGAAAAAAATTCCCTTTGGAATCTACACATAAAAAAGTCTGAACAGTAAGGACTGGATTTCATGGCTAGAGAGAAATGGTGAAACCATCCTCCCATTGCCTCTGGAAGTAGAATAATGGGGATCCTATTACAGCTGAAATACCAAGCACTTTATTCTGAGGATAGTTTCTGTCAGAGCATCTCTCAGGCCAAACTCTGTTGCTGGGGCAGCTCTCATGTTGTATGTCTTCTATTTTAGTGGAGGTGAGGCATCCATTTGAGTGTCAGGTAGCAGCGATTAAGCCGCCATGTTGAGATGAATGAAGATTGGTTTCATCAAAAAAAAAAAACTTTTCTCTAGAGACAGAGCATTCCGTATGATGCTGAAGAGAAATGAATAAGGTGTTTTAAAAGAAATCTTAATTGGAGGTGGATTGAAATATAATACCCAAATCTACCTCAGAAAAATTGGTAGTATTCAGGGACTTTTTAAAACTTATTTTTCTTCATCATTCTTCATCATTATTTTACCTCTAAAGGAAAGAAAAAATATACATTTTGAAGGCTATCTCATCTATCATTTCTGGAAAAAGAAATCAAACTAAACAAAGGAGAGTGAAAGAATTAAGTCTTCTTCTAAAAATGTTGAAGGGCACAGTGTTTCTCATCCAAAGAAGCTACTTTCTGATGACTTTCAGAATCACAGTATCTCAAATTTGGAAGGTACCTCAGAGGACATACAGTCCACTAATGTCTGTCTGAGAACTTCTCCTCGCTAGCATGTGGACCAACCCTCCACTTGAAAACCTCTAACGAGGGAGCATTACTTCTGGAGAGAGTGTGAAGGAGCCTTTGATTGATCTGAGTGCTTTTGGTTAGGTTTGTGTTCTTCTTTTAAGGTATGTCAGTTTGTGGATTGGAGAGCATAGAATCTTAGTGCCTTCTACAAATGCTAGTTTTTTCAGTGAAACTGAATGGAAAAGGGAAGTTGGGGCATGGAGGACAGATTCCCAGCTTCTTCTCCCTTTCTGCCCAATGGCACTGGAAAAATTGTGGGTCTTTGGCCTAGATTCAACTACTGTCCTGCTTGTGGTGAGGGCTCACTTGGATCAAGGGTGATAACTGCATTGTAGAATCAACATAAAAAGAAATAGCTGAAAAGGAATGAACATAAGAAGCTGGAGCCTCAAGGAATAAGTAAACGTAATTGGTCAGTCACCACCCCTTTATGACAACTGTAAAGTTTCATTTGGATTAAAATTTTGAACAAGGAATTCTTAGCCTCAGCCAGATGTTCACTTAGCTAACACAATAATTAATACAACAGTTCCAGTAAACCAAGGCTTTGGGCTATTTCTTGGCATTCCCTTTAATAGGATTTGCTATCTCTCTGTATTAAGGAAACAGGAGGGAACCTTAACTTTAGAACACGGATCCAGGCAATGTCAGCTACAGTCTTGGGAGCTTTTCCATCCATTTCTTCCATTTCCCCATGCCACAGACAGGAATTTTAATTTCTGAGAAATTTAACTGCTCCAAAGAAGAATTATTGCAGTGACATTGTTATATAATATTTACTATTGAAAAAAATCCCTTCTACCTAATATAATCTGTTTATATGTATATATATATAATATATATAAACACACATGTATATACATATACATGTACACAATGTATATATGTATATATTTATGTGTACATGTACACACATACACACACATGCACATATATATGTTATATATAGTGCTTTGTAAATTTAAGCACTATATAGATTAAGCAATTATTATGATTGTAGAGTACTAGATTTGGAGTTAGGAGCATAGATATAAATCCCACCTTAGACACTTATTTTATGAACAAAGGATCATGAGGTCATGGATTTAGAGGTGTTAGAGTCTTTAGAAGTCATTTGGTTCAATCTCTCTTTTAAAGTTGAAGAGATAGAGACCCAAAGAGCTTCATTTTAACTCAATAGGAATAAATATGTATAAGGGAAATATTAAAGTGTAAAATTGCACAATGACTTTTGGTATGCCCTGTATTTATAGCTTTGAATTTTTACTGTCTGTATGTTACTGGTATTTATGCTCATTTCTGAATGGTATTTTCATAGCCTTTGTTGCCTTGTGCCTTTTGAAATTCACTGCTTTCTATATTTCTCCAATTTATCATTCTAGATAAGATTACTTTCATTTTTTTAACCAGGGGGTCCTAGCCAAAGGCCCGTGAATTTTTAAAACAAATACTTTGATAATATTTCGCTATAATTGGTTTCCTTTGTAATCTTATATATTTAAAAATATTCTGCAAAGGATTCATCTGATAGCTAAAGTGGTTCATGACACCACCCAAAAAGTTAAGAACCTTTTATTTAAATATACAAAATGGAGGTCAAGAATGATTAATTTCTTTTTGAAATTTCTACTCGATTGTTAGGTGAATATGCCTTGTTTAAGAACTGTTTTTGTTTCTAAATGTATTTGTCAGTGATTACCCCTAAGAATGGGGTAGCCAGGCGATACAGTGGAAAAAGCACTGAGCTTCGAATCAGCAAGACTCATCTTCCTGAGTTCAAATCTGGCCTCAGATATTTGCTAACTGTGTGACCCTGGGGAAGTCACTTACCCCTGCATGCCTCAGTTCCCTCACCTGTAAAATGAGTTGGAGAAGGAAATGACAAGTATCTTTGCCAAGAACCACAAATGGGGTCACAAAGAACCCTCAAATTAAAGGACTTCAGTTTTAATCCTGACTCTGCCACTTGCTATGTGACTTCTAGGGTCCCTGAACCTCGCTGGACTCAGCTTCCTCATCTGTAAAATGACAAATTTGGGCTAAGTATTTTACAGAGCTTTTACTCTGTGATCTTAAGGAGAAGAATTTGAATCCTACTTTTTTTCAGTTTTTTGAATCCTAGTTTTACCAAAGCCTTTGTGATGTTGAGCAAGTTACTTAACCCCCTCAATTTTCTTGTCTAAAAAATGAGGGAGGAGTGGACCAAATTCATATTGTCCTCCCAACCTAGCCCTAAATCATATAAATCTAGGAATTCAGTCCAACAAATATTTATTAAATGTTTATGCTTATTCCTGACGCTAGGAAAAAAAAATCCTGGCCCTCAAAGAGCTTGCATTCTACTATATACTGATTGCTTTTATGTAAATTAATATTTCTCTAGAAACTTTAAAAGTGGTTGAAACCATTTGGTCTGGAACATTTTTAACATTTCCCCATTCTGTCCCCATCTCTCCCTCCTATCCCTGCACCCCCTCTCTTCAGCTTCCCTTTATGTGTTGTCTTCACCTACTAGATTGTAGGCTGCTTGAAGTTAGGGACTGTCACTTTCTCTTTGTGTTTGTATTCCCATCACTTAGCACCATGACTGGCACAAAGTAAGTGCTTCATAAATTCTTGTTGAGTTGTTGACATTTTATTTTGATGAAATATTGATTTGCATCAACTATAAAGAAAGAGTTTGTTTACAGAGAGGTAACTAAGAAAGGGTTTGATCAGGTCACATGTAACAAGTTCCAAATAAGTGAATTCTGAATAATTAATGCTTTATTTTAAATTCAGATAGCTTATCCCATTAGCCCCTAACATCAAAAACTAGCCAACTTCCTCTATCTGTCCAAAAGTAGTCAATAAGATGACATTATATTGGCATGATATATTTTGTTTTTCATACTGCCTCCAAAAAAAAAAAAAGAATGAGATAAAATAAATCCAGGTACTATTATTGCTTTTGTTTTAAAATGCTTTGGTTAATTGAGCTTTTATTATTTGTTCATGAATAACCCAAAGCTAATGATGTTGTAATTCATGAAGGTATTACTGCACATATCTGTCAGTCGTTAAGTTTGTAGTGAGTTTTAACAAACTAGTCAACAGAAACACATGTTTATCCTTCCTTCATATATCACTTGCAATTTCTAAATTTTGACATATTCTGCTTTTGTATAACCTTAATTTCCAAGTGTATGCACCTCTCTTTATCCCATAAATCATCCCTTGCAACAAAGTATTTTAAAAATAAGAAAAAGAAAAAAAAAGCTTCAGCAAAGCCAACCAGCACATCAGTGGAGTCTGACTCTATGCGTATTCCATACCTATAGAATCTTACCTATGCAAAAAAAGGAAGACAGGCACATTTTCTCACCTGTTTTCTGGGAATGCAGCCAATTTTAAATGTTGGTATCTAAACTATTGGCTAATGTCAAAAGTAACTATTAGATTAGCCTGTAGCATCAGAAATGTTTAATAAACTGGATAATGTCCCTGTGATACAGAAAACAGAGGAAATAGTTTTTTGCCCTTGTTTGATTCCTATATCAGACTAAAGTTGGGCTACCTGGGACCATAGACCAGCCTTGCAATGAAAGTAGTAGGTCATTACTAAAAATATTCTAGGGATCGTCACCTCTTTAACGCTGCTCTTGCCAACTAGGTGGTAAAAGGGCAAGGAGGATGTAAGCAGTGGTTCTTAACTTTTTTTTCCTTTTTGTCATGATCTCCTTTGGCAGACTGATGAACCTTTTGTCAGAAAAAAAGTTTAAATGTATAAAATAAAATACTTTGGATTACAAAGTAAACCAATTACCTTGGAATATACTTAAATATTAAAAAAAAGTTCAAGGACCCCAAGGTAGGAACCCTTGATCTAAAGGTATATGGAGTTCATATTGGGAGGTGGAGTCAATGAACTGGGAATACAGAGGAGAGCAGGGAATAGGAAGGTTAGATGCATAGTATTAGGATGGGCACCATCTGCTGAGGATTCCCTCTGTCAAAATGGATATTGTGTCCAGCCAGCCCTGGAATGGATTTACAGATTCCTGTTTATGCTTACTCAAATGGGGCAATCTAGCATAGACCTAGCCAGGACTGTTGTTTTGAGGCTGGGCTGTATTGTGGATGAATTTAGGTAGAGATAATATTAGCTCTACTTTGGATGGATATTATTTCCTTGCTGTATCTGAAAATAAGGTCACAAGAGAAGAAGGCCCTATCAATAAAGTGGAATCCCCATGGAAGACAAGATGGGCAAAGCAAATGAAGAGAGTAGAGGTTCCTGAGTCTGAGAGGAGGTGAACCTGAGTGATTCAGAAAAAAGAAAGTGATTCAGAAAGCTAGGAGGCAGAAGTAGGAGGTGATTGGAGACTGACTCAGTCTGTGATTTAGAAGGCTGTAGTACTGCACTCAGGCAAACCCTAAAAGTGTCCATACTTTTCACTGAGAGGAAGACTATTCTAGGAGTAAGTTAAAACATATGCTAATGTTTGCCCCCTGGTTAATGGGAGAGGTTTACAAATGAATCTGAAATCAATTCAATTTTTAACTAGATGGTAGATGGGTTTTATAAGACGAAAAGATACTTGCTTGAGTTTTTCTTCTCCCCCTGTAATATCTTTATCTCTCACCCCAACGTTTACCAGGAAAAGCCCTGGATGCTTCACCCAGTGACCATTGAGTAAACAAACTTTTAGTGAGTCAGAGCCCCTCCCTTCTTTTCTTTTTTCCTTTTCTTTAAACCACAGGAATTTGTACATGAGCTTCCTGCCTCCCGTGAGCATTGGCAAGAACTCATCCCTCCAAGTGGTCACTTGAGTTCACAGTTAAGGCCTCCAAAGCTGGGAATAAGAAGTATTGACAAAATCCTATTCCCTTCCTTTGAAAGTACTTTGTTATATATATTTCTCCACAATAAATAGGCACTCATTCATACTTTGTAGAAAGTGATTTCTTCTTTCAATGTATGTATTTAATACTGAGGTAAGCTTTCCTCTTCCCTTCAAGTTGGGGCTGCTGTCACTATGGCAGAAGGAGCTGGGATCCATCTTGGGTGTTCATGTATATGCAAATGAGGGGGTCTCTTCCAGTGATATTGTTGCCTTCTTCTATAGCCATAAGATGAAGTAGGCTAAACCCTGCATCCCCTACAGCTCTGAGAAATTGTCTACAAAATAAGGGTTTGGTATTGTTAATGGAGAATTACTAACATGGAGTGCATCCTCTGTGAGGCCCTATACATTTTTTACTTTTATAATATTTTTCTTTGTACTAGAGACCTCACAGCCATTTAACAAGATTAAGAGAATATGCACAGATGAATTTGGCAGAATATAACAATCGACATTAACCACAATCTGCAGCTTATTAGTCTGTGACTGCCATTGTGCTGATCAACATAAAGCAATAGGGTTGGGTTTTTCAAAATCTGAAATGACTTTATGGGGTTTGAAATAATTTGTTATATCCTGCTGGGTTTTGTCTCCTGAGGCAGTTGGCAAAATGCCTTTTCACCCTTCCATTTTGTTCTGAAGCATTCCCTGATTTTAACTGTTAAAGTGCTAGAAAAATTTCCCCATCTTTATGTTATTTACTAGGGAAAACTCATTGTGAATGATTTCCTTTGGTGGGATTGGTTATAAAGTAAAGGCATTCCATCCTAATTACACCTTAGCCCATTATACAATGTAGTGCCCTACTTATCTTAAAGGCTTTTACTATTTAGTATCTTTTACTCCAATTGACCATTAAGAAGAATTCAAAGAATTCAAAATCACCCTCATAGTGGAGGAATTACTTCAACTGATCAGGATAAAAAATTAGTGCTTGGAATAAATGAACTAAGTGAATGGAACATGCATCAATATCATCTTCCATGTTCCTTAGCCTCATATGAGTATTTCTAGATATCTTTAGGTTAAGGGTTCTTTACCTTTTCTTGTGTTATGGACCCCTTTGGCCATCTGAGTAAGCCTATTGATTCCTTATCAGAATGATGTTTTAAATGCATAAAATAAAATACATGGGATTACAAAGGAAAGTAATTATATTAAAATACAGTTATCAAATTATTAATAACAGCAAAACAAAACAAGGTTAGGAAATCCCATCCCAAATCTGATGGCTATACAATTAAACCCTAAGTATATGTACTTACTTGACTTTATCTGTTTGGGCTCTGGCAGAAATTGCTGAGCATGTCAAGACATCTGTCTGAGAGTTGGAAAGGACGTTAGCATCTTAGATCCAGTGTAACCCCCTCCTCTAATAGTGATAACTCACACTTATGTAATGTTTCAAGGTTAGCTTTCTAACCTAGATCTAACCTTGTTCTTATATACTATGTGACATTTCCTCTCAAGAATCTACTCTCTACCAAATGGTAGCCCAGTTTTTGCATAAAGGTTATCTATTGAGGAAGAGTTAGTAGCCTCTTGAGACAGCCTATTATGCTTTGAGTCAGTGCAGAAGGTTAGTTTTTCTTTACATGAATCTAAATGTGCTCCTTTGCAGCCTCATAGACTCACAGAGCTAGGCCAAAAGAGATATCAGAGATCATTTATGTCAGCCCATAGCTGACCGAGAATCCCCAACACATGGTCATCCAGAGACTATCCACTAATTATTTTGGCAATTCACTCTATTTTTGATTGGTAGAAAGTTTTTTTTTCCTTATTATGAGCCAAAATCTGCCCCTTGAAAAATGTCCACCCATGGCTACTAGCAAAACAAATTGAATCCCTCTTCCACAACTGCCCTTCAAATATTAAAATATACCTTGTAAGGCAGGGCTCAAAGAAGAGGCAGACGTCACAGGAAATGACAAAAAATGGTGGGGGGCAACTGATCCTAATTTTCCAAGTCCAGTATTTCAGAGACTTCTGTTGCATTCTGTTTTAGGGACTAGAAGAGATTAATCTATATTTCTCAAAGGGTTTCAGGATTGATGTTTTTTAAATTTTTTATTCATTTTGAACTTAAATACTAAAAATATTTTCCATGTACACAGCATAAAAACAGGATTCAATATAAAATCATGAATTTACATTTCATAGTTTATTTTTTAAATGTAATAAATACTACACATCATTTTCAAATCTACCCTGCTTTTCTGTGCTTCCTTCTTTTGTTTTCTGCTTTGTACTTTTTATTTTTTTCTCTTTCCCTCCCCACCCTACCCTGGAGAAGGCTGCCATTATACTCTCTCACACACACATGCACCATACTATACATCTATTTATCAGTTCTTTCTCTGGATGTGGATAGTATCTTCCATTATAGGTCCTTTGCAGTTGATTTGAATATTTATAATACTCAAAATGACTTAGATGTTCAAAGTCATTCTTAAAACAATATTGCTATTACTGCATACAATGTACTCTCTTGTTCTCACTTCACTTTTCATTATTTTTCTTCTTTCTTTTTTTTTCCTTTTTAGGCAATTGGGGTTAAGTGACTTGCCTAGGGTCACAGAGCTATTAAGTGTGAAGTGATTAGTGTGAGACCAAATTTGAACTCAGGTCCTCCTGACTTCAGGGCTGGTGCTCTATTCGCTGTGCCACCTAGCTGCCCCCACTCTTCATTATTTCATGCAAGTCTTTCCATATTTTCCTAAAATCAGCCAGCTCATCATTTCTTATAGCACAGTAATATTCCAAGGTTTGATCTTTGATTGTAGTTGTTGTGTTGTTGTTCAAACAACTTTTTTTTTTTTATAAGAGGCAGTGTGGAGAAAGATCTGACCAGTAGTCAGGTGTCCTAGAGCTGAATCTTGGCTCTGCCACTCACTCACTTTGTGACCATGAGTAAATCATTTAACTTCTGTATTTTAGTTTCCTCATCTGTAAAGTGAGGGGATTGGGCCACACATATTCTAAGATTTTATGAGTCTTTGCATAACTGAAACACACAGATGTAAGTTGTTTACATTCCTACCAGCACAACATATGGACATTTCTCACTTTATGGAATAAATACATGTCAGCAAATTAGTTTATAAAATGATTTTCTGTCAAAAGAATCTTATTTTGCATCTAAATTAGTGTATGAGTTTCTATGGAAAAACTTCCAGAGACAAATTTGAAAACTTGGTAAGGAAGGAATTAATAATAGTTAATATCCTTACACCACAATGGGCATTGTGGTATTTTAATGGATTTTTCCTTCTTGGAGTTGTAGTCTTTATACTTGTGACATTCTTTTCTTTGAGGTACTTTTTTTCTTCCTTTTTTTTTAAAGCTTGGGTTTTGCAGTTGCCCAACTATGACTTTGGCCGCAGGAATTTTTTCCACCTCGGGGGATCTTTGTACACGGGTAGCTTCCAAAACTTCAGTCATTTTCTTTCTCATGTTTGGGTGTTTCTGCTAACTAGACTGTAATACATATCTTCCACAAGAGACTTTACCAGCAAAAAAAAAAAAATTAGTCAATTAACAAAAAATCATTGTGCTTATTATATGGCAAGTACTATGTTAAGCATTGGGGATACAAAGAAAGTTAAAACTACATAGTTCCTTCAAGGAGCTCACATTCCAATAAGGGAGACAACAGGAAAAACAAAACAAAACGAAAACTAGATGCCTAAATCATATATACAGATTAGAGAGGAGATAATCTCAGAAGGGAAGGAACTAAGAGCTCCAAGTGCCTGGGAAAGGTCTGCTGCAGAAAGTGGGATTTGAACTGAGACTTGAAGGAAAGCTGGATAGGTATGGAGGGAGAGCATTCCAAGCACAAAAATTAAGTTGTATGGATACTTTTTGTCTTCATATCATTACTTCCAGCTATGACACCCCTACCACTTTCCCTCTACCATTAATTGATCCATCTATTTTAACAAAGAAAAATAGTTAAATGTCTGGTTTCCATATAGACCCCATTCTGTTCCCTCAGTCCATCCTCCCATACACATACCTGTCTTTACTGAAAAGGGGAGGTGCTTCATCATCCCTTCCCCAGGACCACTATTAGTCATTACAAGTTTTGATTTAATGTTCTTTCCATTTAAATTATTGGAATCATTGTTTATATTCTAATTCTACTTACCTCACTCTGCATCAGTTCTTTGAAGTTTTTCCATATTTTTCTGAATCCCTCACCATTTCTTAAGGCACAATAGTATTCCATTATATTCAGATAACACCAAGTTGTTCAGCCAATGGGCCACCACTTTTTTCAGTTTTTTTTTTAAATACCACTGCATATAAAAAGAGCACACAAAATTAGAAATGTTTGGCTAATGCTAAGCTATTCAGAGACACCACAGCCTTTCCCTTAAAAAGCACTTCTAAACAAAAATTCATTTTGTAGATGTGATGACTTTTCCTGTGATTTGATTCGAGGATATAATCTTTTTGAGTTCTTTAAAGTTTAATTTAGCTCATTTAAATTCTGACTTTAAAGATTGCAAAGCATTTTACAAACACTGTTTCATTTGATCTTTATAATAACTTTATGGAAATCTCTGTTATCCTCCTTTACAAAAGATGAAATTGAGGTTAAGTCACTTGCCCAAAGTCACACAGCTAGCAAGTATGTCAGAAGTAGGATTTGAACCTAATTCTTTCTGCTTCTAAGTCCAGTGGTGTATCCACCATACCAGAAATAAAATTATTAAAGACTAGGTACTGTAGGTCTAGATTGATTATAGTTTCCACTCACTGAAGCCATCAAAGATTGTAGAATGAGTAAGAACTATTTTAGAAAATGACCCATTTTGCCCTTTTAGTAATTGTCTTTGCAGTAAATTTTAACCCTCCTCATCGTATATCAGATTTTGGTATCCCTCACTCTAATAGTAGATGTGTTTGCTGCTTTTGAAGGAGAGTTGATCTTCACAAATCATGTGTCACAAGCCACTAAAAGTGTCAGAATCCCACAGCAGGTCCTTGGTGGCTTGTTAATCTCTCCTGTTTAAAGGAAACAGGCTAATTCACTTAAATATAATGAAAGCCATGCCTGCCATAGCCTTTTTCCTCAAAGAGTGTCAGCCCATGCAAGCCCTGCCTTCTTCACTTCCTTGTTTGACAATTAAACATGAAACTAAGAAGCAATGATTTCCTTAATACTTCCACATCTGAGCTTTTTCAGATGTCACATATGTGAAAAATGTAGACTGAAGGTTTTTTGCATTGGAAAAATATACGAAAGAGCCCCGCCCTCCTCCCCCAAGCATTCTCAACAAAGTATAAAAGATAAACCTGGTTATTTCTTGGGTAGACCAGATGTATGCATAACCTCTTGCCCTCATTATTCTAATTGGTTTCCATTAAGGGATTGGTGTTGGGGGTAGGGAGCTAAAATAGTAAGAAAAGAGATAGTGACAACCTGTGATTTCATTCCTGCAGGGAACTCCCAGGTGGGAAGAAAACTCCTTCTACCATTTTGAGGTCTTCTCTTCAAAATATAGTCTTAAAGAGTTTCCTAGATCCCTGAGAGGTCAAGTGATTTGCCCTGGGTCACATAGTTAGTATGAGTCAGAGAGAGTGGGACTTAAACCCAGATCTTCCTCTCTCCAAGGTAAAATAAGTGCAGTACTAAACAAAAATAAACTGATATTAAGGTAAAATAATGAATTTTTCAACTGGATTTTCTATTTATACCAAAGTATCAGACTGTCCTCAAAACAGCTTGTGAATAATCTTCTCAACTGGATCAGGTACTAGTTCCATTTTTTTTCTCTTCTTTTAACAACAACAACATCAATAATAGCTAACATTTATATATCACTTATTATATTGCAGGCTCTGTGCCAAGCACTCGACAATCATTATCTCATTTTGACCTTGTCCATTTCAATTGCTTATGTATCTGGGCATTCCAAATCAAGAATATGATCCAATATTGAAAAAAGAAAATCTCTTCGTCCTAACCTATGCATCCAAAAGTATGTTCATAAAATCCATCATTATATAAACTTTGCAATGTTAACACTGAACACTCACATTCTAATCAGCTCCTCTAGTTAATGAAGCTGGCTCACTTGGAAGTTGATTGTTTCTCCTGCTGACTTTTTCTGGTGGCTTTAATTGTGTGCCTAATTTGAGATCCACATGATCCTGACTGGTGCTGTACTCTGAAGCTTCTTGGAATCAATGTTATTCTCATGACAGTTCACCTTTACATATGACTTCAAGCTTACAAAGCAGCTTATAATGTGGGTCCAGGCAAAATCTATCTTATGAATAAAACTGGAGTAAAACTGGGAATGAGGTGGAAATCTGCCATAGAACATGCAGGATTTTATTTTAAACATATGTATTAATTATAGCTCAGAATCTTGAGGGTGAGCACTGGAGTTAGGACAGAGAAAGAGAAAACAATCTTCTCTGCAAACATATTATACATGTTCATCATGATTCATATTGGAGAAGGAATTTGATAGACCAAGAAAAGGGATGATACAAGAAGAAAAGGTTTGGAGTTTCCTTTTGTGTATGTATTTCAATGTTTCTGGAATAGTGAAGAAAATCAGGATTTAAGACAAGAGGAAAAGGGTGAGAAAAAGGTGAAAGAAAACATCGTGACAGCTAAATTGAGGAGATGAGCTTTAGGACTAAATGATAAAGAAGTCAAAATGAGACATAATTTTGTAAAGGGGGGGTCCCAAATACAACCCAAAATAAAGCAATTTGGGATAACCTACTAAAAACCTGCTACCTAATATCATAGAATCAGAGAGAAGACTCTAAAACGGACCTTGAGAAGTAATTTCATTCATCAACCAAGATTATGATTAAACCATTTTAGATGAATCAGATAAAGAAATATCTCTTCTGTTTGCAAAGTGGTGGAATGTTAGCCCTGAAGTCAGGAAGACATGAGCTCAAATCCAGCCTCAGATACTTATTAGTTGTATGAATTTCAGCAAACCACTTACCCTCTATCTGCTCATTTTCCTTATCTGTAAAAATGAAAAAAAAAATAACAATGCCTATCTCCTAGAATAAAAATAAGATAATATTTATGAAATATTTTGTGAATCTCAAGGCATTGTGTTATTTCCAGAAGAAAAAAAGTACTGAGATAGTATACTTTTATAATAACCTCTTTGGGAGTTTAGCTATCCTATCAGGATCCCTATTCTCATATCTACCTTAAATCACTCCTGTAGCTTAAATTCCTTTTTATTTCTATACTCAAGGCTAAATTGATACTGAAATTACATGCTCAAGAACCATAAGTTTCCATTTAATAAATAAAATCCCTGGAGATTGTGGCACAGGATTTCTATGTGAATCCTTTTGGATAAACAGGGTAAGAGTGTTGGCTGAATTCATCAGGGATAAAGGACCTTATCCAAGAATTTGGGAAGGGAGAATAGGGACAGATCCAGGTTTTTCAATAATTCTACACTAAAATCCTACTTTATTGCCTTAGGATTGTGTGTAGTTGACCCTTCACAAGCTCGATCATGTTCCACAAAAATGTAAAGATCATTTTTTTTTAAATATAAAGATCTTGAAGGTCTTCCTTTCCTTTTTTCTTTTTTTCTTTCATTTCCTTTTCCCTTTCTTTTCTTTCTTACAAAACTCCCTTAATTTCTTATTAAACTTCACATATTTTGAAATGGTTTTCTTTTTGAGGAAAAAAAAACCCGATAGGTATAACATATTTCAAAGACTATATTTTATAGAGTCACAATATGAAATCATATATGCCTTCTCATTATATTCTTTCAATCTGAAAATAGCCAAAATGCAATGGAAATAGGGACTTAGGGCTTGTGTTTGCCCCCCTCAGAGTTGCAGATATAAAAACAGTGTGTATTACATCTCTTAGAAATGAATTTCTTAGTAGCTTAGGTCAAATGACTGGGCAGTTTAGAATATACGTTTTCTTTATATTGAAAAGAGAGCTCTATTATGCTGGTGAACCTGATATTAATGACCAGACTAATATCAGGTTCACCAGGTTGTTCATTTCTCATGTCCTTTTTCAATTTTCAATGGACCAGTCAAGTTTAAAGTGGCCAAATCCTTCACACTGTATTTTCAGTTTTTACCAAACATCTTTTCTATACTACCAGAGGCGTGTGTGAAGCATTTGTTGTGAAACTCCAAACTCTGTGAAACCTATTTGGTCCCAGGTTCTCACAGAATATTCAAAGCATCCAGGCTTTGTTGAAACTGCTTTCAAACCCACAAATCTGTTTGTCAAAATTGTTCATTATTTTGTTCATCTGGCAAAATGTGAATGCCTCATTGGTTCATTGCAAGTGTGATTTAACTTCATTAGGAAAGATCAAATCTGATCTCCTGGGTTGCTAATTATTTGACTTGACCACATGGAAATAGCATGGATTTCTCTGGTGACATTTCCAACCTGGTATAAACTGTATGCTGGTTTTAGCTGATTGGTCATTTTGGATTTATATATTGAAAAAAGATGGTAGTTATTTGTTTTCTTTTATAAATGTAGGCCCAAATGTGTTTACTCCTGCTATTGAAAAGGACAAAGAAAACAGAAGTTGACCATTCTGTACTAGAAAACAAGAATTTGGAAAATAGTTATGCTCAAGAAAATGGTTTTAGAAGGTTTGGGGTTTTTTATGCTAATAATATTTTGAAATTGAAATTCTATTTTAAAAAAAGCTTGTTTGCATAAAATGTTGGAGAGGCATTCTAAGAATGCAGCATTTAAGTCTAAGAACATAGCTGCCTGGAGAGGTAGTACACAGTATGGTACAGAATGATGTCTTAGACCAAACGCCAAGCATTTATTAAGGACCTACTAAGCTCTAAGGACTGTGCAAGGCACTGGGAAAGTGGAACCTGCCCTCCTACTAAGATTTGAGCTTTGTAGGAAGGTAGGGATTTAAGAGGCAGAAATGAGAAGAGAAAGCATTCCAGGCATTGGGAATAGCCTGTATGAAGGTACCAAGATGGAAAAGTGTAGCCAGAGATTCATACTCCCTGAAGACAGTAGTATAAATTGACTAAGAGATTAGCAAGGAGCAGAGTGAATAGATTCAACTTGAGAGAAGAATACTTGGGTTCAAGTCCTTCTTCTGACAAAAACAACTTATGTGACTCTGGGCAAATTGCTTAACTTCTCCATATCCCAGAGAACTCTCTAAAACTGTAAATTTTAGACTGATCTGCATTGATAGGGGGAGTTTCTACACCAAAGATATCAACTAAAAAACGTCTACCAAACATACCTTTAAATATATGTTGTTTTTGAGCTAAAATTTCACTCACAAAATATGCAAAACATTGGTAACTAATAATGGTAAATTAACTCAAACAGATATAATTTATATGATAAATTTAACTTACATAACATCAAATTAACTCATGTACAATCATGAGATAGAACCAAATGTCCACCCAGAAAGAAGACTGGAACTTGAGTTTCTTCATCTATGAAATAAGATGGTTGGGCCTGATCCATAGTATCTCTTACACCTCTCAATCTACAATTCTAATTATTTTAAAATGATGCTTGTTGTCAATTTGGTAAAGATAAGTCCTATTAAGGAGAAAAATAAGTCAGTCTTAAGAAAAATCCTGCCACAACCTTTTTGAGACTATTTTGCTGCACATTCTGACTACTCCTAGATATTCACCTGGGATGAAAAATGCTTGAGCCTATTATTATGACTACAATATGCTTTCCTTGAGCATTCTAGTAAAAAAATATGCTGTCATCTCTTATCTTGCTTCATTCGAACCTTTTCTATACACTTCATTTTTTAAATGTAACTTGTATTTTATTTTATTTTTATTAAATTTAATAAGAATTTGTTTGTTTTCTCCCCTTCCCTACTAACTGAAGGGAAAAAAAGGAAAAACAAAACCCATGTAATATAGTCAAGCAAAATAAACTCCCATATTGACCATGTCCAAAACTGTGTGATTCATTCTGGACCTTGAACCCATTTGCTCTCTAGATGGATAGCATGGTTCATCATTGGTTCCCTGGAATCCTGCTTTATCATTGCATTGAGCAGAGCTTTCAAATCAAAGTTGTTTATCTTAACTTGTAGATATTTTCTAGTCATTGTCTTCTGTGTTTCTGTCTTGAGTTTCCTTTTGACCATAGTAGTTCTTTATGGCCAAACTCTTTTCTTGTTGACTCATTCTTATGGCCTATTTCTTGACTTTGGACTCTATGTTAGTGCTGGGCTCTGCTAGCTTTGGGAGAGGATATCTGGCCTGAGTTTCTGACCTTCTGCTATTTTCACAGTTTGATGTGGGGGCCTGATTTTTTTTTTTTGGTGTTCCCAAAGTGATATGATCTGGGGAGAAGTCTTTTTACTGCCCTTCTGGCTGGCCTGAGCACTGCAAGTTCCTGACCCACTTTTTTATCTGTTGGCTTATGTTTGATGCTTTCAGTCACTGAGCCCCTGGGAGGTTCTACAGGTTCTGAGCAATTGAATTGATGGTTCCCTTTCGGTCTTACTCTCTTGCCCTGGTTATTCTGCAGACTTATGGGCTGGGCTAATGGCTAGAACTGAGTTATTGCCCTGTTCTTAGACTCAGAGACAGACAGATTTCTAGAAGTTGTTCTTTGCTCAGGACTCAGTTAATCCCCACTTGCTAATGAACACAGATCCATCCTTGATCTGTGATCTGGAGCTGAGTAATGGATAATAAAGAAAGGGAAAAGACAGTCCTTGCTCTAAAGGAGCTCACAATCTAATGAGTGGGACAATATATAAGCAATTATGCAACTGTATACAGGATAAATTAGAAATGATCAACAGAAGGAAGGCACTAGAATTAAGGGAGATTGGAAAAGGCTTCCTGTAAAATGGAATTTAAAATTGGAATTTTAGCTGGGACTTAAAGGACTCTAGGTGGCAGAGATGAGAAAGGAAAGTATTCTAGGCAAGAGGAATAGGTAGTGAAAATCCCCAGAGTTGGGAGGTGGAGTGTCTTTTTCAAGGAACAGCAAGGAGACCAGTGTCACTGGATCACAGAGTATGTGGGAGTGTAAGATGTAAGAAGCCTGGAAAAGTGAGGAGGGAAGAGGATCAAGTTATGAAGAGCTTTGAATGCCAAACATTGGTTTTTATATTTGATTCTGAAGGAGATAGGGAGCCACTGGAGTTTAGTGACTAGGAGATAACATGGTCAAACCTGTACATTAGGAACATCACTTTCACAGATGAATGGAGAATAGACTGTAATAGGAAGAGACTTGTAGCAAAGAGACCAACCAGTAGGCTACTGCAGCGGTCCAGGGGTGCCAAGGGTGAAGTGTGGAAGTGCTGTTCCAAGGTAGTGGCAGTGTCAGAGAAAAGAAGGGAGCATGGGTAAGAGATGTTACCTATAAGAGAAGGTAAAATCAACAGACTTCAGCAACAGATTAGATATGGTGGGTTAGAGAAAGTGAGAAAGGAGGATGATCCATAAGATCCTGGAAGACTAGAAAGTTGGTGGTACCCTTAACAGCAATAGAGAAGCTAGGAAGAGGGGAGGATTTGTAAGGGGGGGGGGGCAGATAATGAGTTCAGTTTGGACATGTCTTTAAAATGACTAAGGAACATCCAGTTTGAGATGTCCGCTAGAAAGTTGTAGATATGATACTGGGAGATCAACAGAGAGGTTAATTCTGGATAAGCAAATTAGAGAATCATCAGTGAATTCATCAGAGTTAGTGAGATCACTGAATGAAATAATATAAATCAAGAAAAGGAAAAGGGCCTTGTAGCAGATAGAAGTCTAGTATATGGGGTATAGTAACTCAAGAAAAGGATAGGCTATAGAATCCCTCTACTAGCTTCTCTGTTCTTGATACTGGCATCAAATTGGGTTCCTCTGTTACAACTGGGATGGTTAATGCAGGTTCAAGTATAATACACTCTCTGGTTTTTATTTCCCTCTCCAACTTATTACTTTGCTCTGGTTTAAAATGTAGTACTGCCACTGTAGCCTCAGGGATTGTCCCCCGGACTCAGTATTGAATGAATCTATTATATTCATTCTAGACTAACTCTACCTCTATCCACTCACATTCCACACACACACACACACACACACACACACACACATACTTCTAGTGCTCCCTAAATGATCACATAGCTCAGGCTAGTGGCCAAAAATAATTTTATGCACCAAAAAGGATGTATTGGAATGTATAAGGTTAGGTAGGGGGAGTAGAAGTTTATTAGCAAAGTGAAAGTAAGCCAGCCAGAGAAACATTGGAATGCAGGCAACAGGAAGAGCTTCCTATTTGAGATACTGAAGAGGAACCATTCATTTGTACCTTCCCCTCAGGACCAATTTAGTTGGGAGGAAAGGACTAGATTTTGTGTGAGATTGATTATCTCCCACCTGGATACAGTGTATGATACTGTTTCTATACTGTCAGCATCATGGCTGTGGTCACCAGTTCTCCCATTCCCTTTTGATGCAAGTGTTGGGGAGGCTACAGTTGCTCTACATGTTCCTCTTCCTCTAGATCAGACATTCTCAAACTTATTTGCCCTACTACCCTCTTTAAAAAAATTTACTCAGCACCCCCCCTGGAAATCTACTTTCTTTAACCCTTTAATGTTTTTTTTTAAATTTGCATCATTTCAAAAAATAGAAAATACCTTTAAATGGCACATCTTAAATTTAATAATTTATTGTAAACGTGTGGTTTTTTCCCTGCATTGAAATTTTGATGATGCGATATTGTGTTATGGAACCATATCGTATCATATTATAAACAAGTCATTACACACACATATTCATGCCAATGCATGCTGGACTTTCTGACAGTGTATGACCTGCTCTCCTGACAATACTTGCTGGTTAAGACCTATGGGCAGACTTGACCACTGATCAGTTATAACTTGTATTTTGTGTATTTATTTGGAAAATAATGCAATCGCTATGATTTTAACCCTCTTACAGATCAGATGAAACATGTACGGATGGTTTTTCAAAATTTTCTTTTCTTCTCTTCTTTCCTTATGATTCCACTGCCCCCTTATTTTTATTCAATGCCTCTCCCAATTGCACCTGAGGCTACTTTTCAACCACCTTTTTCAACCTTTTCAACCCTTTTCAACTGCCACCCCCCCCCCAGTTGTTCCCCAAGGAGGTGGTATTGCCCACTTTGGGAACCTCTGATGGAGACCGTGTCCCTTCCTCTATTACTCTGTGCCACTCTCTCCTTTTATTCCCAAACCATTGCCTTGAATTCATCCTACACAAAATTCAATTACATCCAGTCTTGCACAGCCTCTGGAGTTTTTGTTATTGTTTTTTAATTAACATCTGTTGCAGTGTTTTCTGAGATTCCTGTGCTTTGAAAAGGCAGATTATACTTGCACTAGTTGTTTAGATGTTGTCTCCTCCATTTGAATGGAAGCTCCTTGAGGGGAGGAACTGTGTTTTTAGCTTTCTTTTTATCCCCAGAAATTAGCATTTGATGGGAGTGACTAGCACTTGATAGAAACTTAATAAATGCTTATTTACTTCTTGACTGACTAACGAATGAGATAATATATTTAAAGCACTTTGTTACTCTTAAAATGCTATATAAATGTTAAGTATAATGCTTATAATTCACTACTTGTAACTGAAGAAAATCACCACCTGGTGGTCAGACTTTTCATCATGAGCCTCTTCCAAACTTGGCTTAACTAGTCCTGAGACAACAGGTATGCAATCTTTTGCCTGACCTATCTTTATATTCTAATTTTTATTACATGATTAATTTTTATTATTAAATTTGTTGTTTGACTATAAATGATAATTATATTAAAAGTTATATAGAATTTTTTGGTCTACAAAGCACTTTTCTCAGAAGCTCCCTAGGAGAAAAGTAATATAAGTATTATTATCCCCATTTTACAAATGAGGACACTGAAGTTACTGTGTCCAAAGCAGAATTTTAACCTAGTCTCCTGACTCTAAAGCCAGCACTCTGAGTGCCCTGAGGGCAGGGACTGTATTTGACTCCCTCTGTGTATCCACAGTACCTAGCACAACTCATTGCTCATAGTTGTTGTTGTTCAGTTGTTTCAGTTGTGTTGACTCTTTGTGACCCCATTTAGGGTTTTCTTAGTAAAGATGTTGGAGTAGTTTGCCATTTATTCCTCCAGCTCATTTTACAGATGAGGAAACTGAAGTAAACAGGGTTAAGTGACTTGCCCAGGAACACACAGCTAGTAAGTATCCACTTAATAAATATTTGTTGACTTAAATGAACCCAGATAGTAGAAGTAAGTAAGCAATTGATGAGGTCTAGAGGTTTAGGGGTGCTGGGACCCCAAGATCATGACCCCTGGGTCCTTCTCAAAAGAATTTGACCCAAACCTTCTTTCAACCAAAGACAAGGTTTATTAAAGATCCGCCATATTGGCCAGACTCTTAAGGAATCTGAGCATCTGTGAACTATTGGCTAGATTGTAAAAATCTGAGCAGTGGCTAGATTTTAAGAATCTGAGCACCTTAATAGAGACAAGATGGACCTTATATACAGAAAGACTATGGGAGGGACCTAGGAGTGGCCAAGTAATTTGGGATGACTGGAATGCCTGGGACCTGGAACACATGGCCAAGGGAGAATGGAGCCTAGCTAAGATTAAAGGTGGAAAATGGTCAGGGGTCATTGGGAGGTAAGACAATGGAGGGCTAGGCTAGGTTAAGGGTGACAAAGAATTGGAATAGTGGGCATAGCCACAGTGAAAGGCCAGTTGATGGGATTATAGCCTCAGACAAATGCCAGAGATTTGGCCATGTGGCAAAGTCCAAGGTTTTTCCTTTTTGGGGTCTAGCTCCCATCCTCATCACAATGACTTCATGACATTAAGAAGTACTTCCTCCCAAGTATGTCACATGGCAAGTCAGCCAAGAAACAGAAGATAAAATGGCTAATGATTTATGGGACGTGGGATTATATGAATGGTGAACATATAGGCTGAAATCAATGAAACTACTTAATCAGTGTTTCAAAAAGCTAAGATATAGATTTATTCAGTACAATGCAAAAAAAAAATAAGCTTGTAAAGCATGAAGGATCTATGGAAGCCTAAGGTCTCAATGTCTTGCCATGTCATAAAAGATATCTTCTCTTTAATCCCTGGCTAAACTTCAAAACAAAACTGTTAGCTGGGAAGGTATTTCAAGATGAAATGATCTCTTCCAAATCACTTTTTGATGATCAGTCATCTGGAGAAGAACCCTTACTTCTCATTGGTTGGTCATGGGGATGCTTTGACTACTACTCTCATGATTAATACAATGGGCCCTTCCTAAGTACCAAGTAGTTGTGAGAGAGTGTCAGACTGAAATCTATGGCATTGCCCTTGATTAGGAGAGGTGTGAGTGGTTGAGCCCTTGAGTGGCCTTCAACTGCCTGAATGTTACAAGGGATGTCTCTTGTGAGTGAATGAAAGTCCTCAGCTGTTCATATTCCAGCTCCTTTAAAATTCTGGAACTCTGAAAGCAATCAATTACAACCTACAAGGACTCAGGATTGCTTCTGTGGGTCAGCAGAACTGTTTTAAGCTGAACTAGCAAACTTCCCAATTGTCATCCCTCTAAGAAACATGATTTCAACACTAGGACATTAATCATGTTACTGAGTTGCTGTAGTGAAGACTATATAAGAGTGAAATTTCAAAATTCTAATTATTAATAACATAACTCTTAACACTGATACACTTTAATAAAATTATCTGTATTGCTTTGGTGAGTTGTGTGGATGTGCTTACTATTTTTTTTTAAGTTAGAAACTGGGTTTAGAGGTTTTAGGGAATTTGTCCAGAATTATGTAGTAGGCAATATAATTATTTGAATTTAAATCAGCAAATATTTATTAGTCACCTACTAAAAGTAAGCCCTATGCTATATACTGGTTATGCAAATTTTTTAAAATGACATAAGGTTTGTCCTCAAGAAGCTAATAGTCTACTGGGGGTACTGGTAGAGGAGGATACAGCGTGGTGATGATTACACAAATAAGAATGATAGAAAGAAGAACATAATAAGGGGGAAAGGAGGGGTCCATATAAAATAAAAGAACTGCGGAGAAGGAGAAGACTTTTAGCTGAGATCAGGGAAAAGAAGTAGTACCTGAGGATTTCAACAGGAGGAGATGAGAAGGAAGTGTGTTTCTGGCATGGGGAATATTCTTTGAGAATAATTACATAGTAACACAAGATAAATAGCTATAAATCCTATTTACTGGAAATGTAGCAGGTATAAATGGGGATAGTATGAAACAATGCTGAAGTTGGTAGGTTAGAGCCAAACTATGGGGTCTCACAAATCTTTATTTTACCCTGTAAGCAATAAGGAGCCACAGGATGTAGGGGGGCGACATTGTCAGATCCGTACTTTAGGAAGATTATTTTGGTAGTTATATGAAATATTAACTGGAGAGTTGGGCGAAAGGAAACCAGTTTTGAATTTGGAGAGAGGTACTTAGGATGGTGGTTGTATGAGTGGAGAAGAAGAGATACAATCCAAAGGATATGGCCATTGAAATGGATTTGGAAGGAAAAAGAAAGAGTCAAATATAGATCCAAAATTTTGAATCTGGATAGCAGTGATGCCTTCAACTGAAATAGAAAGTTGGGAGGAGAAGGAGGAACAGGTTTAACCAGTAAGGTGAGTATAATTTTGGACATAAGATGTCTTTGGGACATGCAGGTAAATGTGTCCGGAAATGTAAGACTAGATCTTGGGGAAGAGATGGGGTCTGGTTATATCATTGTTGAAGTCATATAATTAGAGGCAATTGAAAATATGGGAGCAGATAAGATTGGTAAAGGCAAGTACGTAGAGAGAGGAAGGACTACAGCTGAGGACAGAACCTTGGGGGGGCACCCACATTTGGACAATAGGAGTAGGGGATGAACTAAGTAGTTCTTAGTTCTTAGTTTCAGGCTATTAAACCAAATCATTGGTTAGATATTCATGTCATTATGTTTTGAAGGAAAAAAAAGAGTATTTAAGAGAGATCCCTGATCAGTTTGATTAGTTTACAGGAACAGAACTTGATCAAGACATGTGAGCAAACACATAGAGCACACCATGTCCTGTTATCTTAAGTTGCCTTTTAGTTGGGGAGAGGAAGTATCCCCTTCTCCCTCCCCATCTTTTTGCTGTATTTAAGAAGTTGTAAGGGAAAAGGTGAATAGGACAGAGTAGGTCTGTCAATTTACTTTTACAAGCCATCACAAAAGAGTGGCTCCTCCAATAAGAATCTGTCCTCCTGAGCCCTAGCTGACTAGATCATCACTATTCCATGGTGCCAAACTTCTTACTTGAAGGACTTAAATGGAGGGTTTAAGTAGGGAAAATTGTGTCAGCAAAAAAAGAGACAGAAGTGATGTTTAGGGATCAATTAAATTCAATAAGTATTCAATGAGTAGGTTGGCCTGCATAGAATAACTTTTGTTTGGGTTTTTGTTTTTGTTTTTGTTTTTAACTTTTTTCCCCATAGGGAGAAGTAGAAAGTAGCTATATAAGACCTTAGATGACAGGTTTCAATTTATAGATTGTGGGAGATGTTATACTTCAATTCTAATATTCCAGAGTCATTGTACAACAATTCAATAAAAACTGTTTTAATTGTTGGTTTTAGAGTGATAACCCTAGCACTTAGCCCAGTGCCTGGTACATAATAGGTATTTAGTAAATGCTTGCTGACTTGACTTGATAAGATGTCATTATTCTCTGCAGAATGTTACATTGTACTTAAAATACAGAAGGTCATCTTGGCAAAAGGCAGCCGGTCCTGGTTTCCTTGTAGTCCTAGAATATTATAAGTTCTGTGTCATAGGATAAATATCATTGTTCTTCATGTAGTAGCATAGTTTCTAAGTTATATTTTATATCTCCCATATGTCCATGCCTATGCCTTTTGTTTTCTTGAGTGTTATGCATTTTTGCTTCAAATTTACCTTCTACAAAGATATAGAAACAAGCAAGAAACATATAGCCGTGGGAACAGAAACTTTAACTTTTCTCAAATAGCCTGTACTCTAAATAAAAAAATCATTTTTTATAGAAAAAAATCTTATCAACACAATTTTAGTGAGTACCTACCAAATGTTCATCATTAATCTAGGCCCTGGGGAGCATGCAACAAGAAGAATAGCACAAAGCCTCTGCCCTCAATGGGTTTATAGTCTTAGTGGAAAACTAAATTTAACACACAGGAAATCATTATGAAGAAGGCAAAGTTCTGTGAAGGAAATAGGAATTGTAATGTCATATAGTCTGAGTGTCCACATCTGTGTACACCATGCATTGAATTGCAAAAAAAGTATGATATGCCAAAAATGCGGATTCTTTGCTATAGCAATAATATGTTTTAATGTTCTGTTTTTGGAGCCCAGCATTATTAATTACACAACTTGTTTTATTCTTGCCTTTGAAGAGAGAGATAACAATTTGAGATATTTTGCATTGTATTGGCTTTTAGAGTTGTCAGGGGGCAGAGCATTTGCCATTAAATGGATGTGTGCAGATAATGCACACCACATGGTTTCTTACTGTCTATATGTCTGGCTTTAATCACCAACTTCTTCATGAAATGTTGCAATCCCTTTCTGAGTGCTGTTAGATTGTTCTGTGGTATGGACTGTGGATTATAGGTGAAATTGCACTAAAAGGCTACTGAGGTTAATTATGCCTGAAAGTTTCCAGCACAATCCACTGTCAGTTGACACTTTCTGAATATGATATAAACAATCTGAAGGGAAGCCCTAATTAAGAAAGCAAGAAAGCCACTAGCTATCCAGGGCCTGGAAGTCTTAAACTTCCTATCTCAAGACTCTGTTGTGTTTTTATATTTATATTTAATATTATTTCATCCAGACCTGATTCTTGTTTTGGAGACTTCTATTGGTGCAGATTGACAACTTGTCTAAGAAGTTTCCTTAAAGTTCAGTGATTTGCTTATGATTCCACAGTCTCAGGGTGTGTGACAAAGGAAATACTTGAACCCATGTTTCTTTCATTCCAAAACCTTTCCACTATTTTATGTACCATCCTGCCTTTCATTGCTATTAGTCTCTTACTAATCAAATGTGTGCTAATATGTTTGTAAGCAAAATAGTTCAAAATATTTCAATCCCCAAATTGAGTTTGGAGGAGAAGAAATCATGGGACTTAGAGATGGAAGGGGCCTAAGAGATTTTCTAGTCCAAGCCCTTATTGTACAAAGGAGAAAACTGAAGTGCCCTCAGAGGTTGCTTCCTCAGGGCCACACTGGTAGCAGTTTTTCTCACTCTAATTCCACTATGTTTTTGCACTATCCCAAGGTACTTCTCTGCATAATGGCTTCTTGAAGATAAAGAATGTTTCAAAGTCTTGTTATGTCCAGTACCTAGCAAAATGCTGGTCACACAGTAGACACCTTTCTGTTGGTTAGATTGTTTTTTTTTTAAATTATTTTTAGTCTATATTTAAGTCTCGACCTCCTTGAAAGTCCAATGAGCTAGATGGAAGGCATGTTTACATCCCAGTTAGTAAGAATTTTTAAATGATCATTAGTACCTGGGGGGGGGGTGCTGAATGTAATCTGCATAGGTTGTGTCTATACAACAACCCATTTATATATTATACTATAGATAATTTAGCAGAAGAATTAACCTATGAGTATGGGTTTGGAAATTCTGTTTTCACAGGAACATGACTCCTGCCATCCTGAAGGAAGTTTTTCAGACTGAAGTCCCCAGGGAAGTTGTCAGCCAGCCTCACCTTGCATTATCACTAACACATTTGGAATATAAACAATAAGGATAGAAAAAAAAAGTTTTAGCCTAAAAAATTCAATCCCATTTGGAAATATCCCATTCTTCCAGTAAGTCATCAATAATTTGGTCCTTTCTCTAAGGAGGAATTCTTAAACTTTTCTGCATGTTATGAATCCTTTGGGAACTCTGGTGAAACATATGGACCCCTCTCTGAATGTTTTTAAGTACATAAAAGAAAATACATAGGATCACAAAGGAAACCAAGGGTTAGTGAAAATAGATGTTTGTTTGTTTTTTTCATTTCAAGTTCAAGGAACACAGGTTAAGAGCCCCTACTCTAATGCAATTTGCCACAGTAGACAAGCCCAGCCTTCTAAACATGGATTTGTGGTTGGAGGATGAGGTAAGAAGAATAGGAGGAAATGTGAAGAATTAACACATGTGTCATATATAATGCTTGCAATGTGGCAAAGGAATTATTCTAAAACTTTATAATCCAAGAGTAATCTTCAAAAATAAAAATTTTTCTCTTGGCCTTATTTTGTCATCTTTTTCATCTCATTCAAATGAAGGCAATAATATCTATAGTACTTATAAGTCCATTGTGAAGCTTATACAATCCTTTCTTGATCTCACCTGTTATTAATAGCCTTCCTACCCTAAATTTACTTTGCATTTATTTGTGTTACATATTGTAAATATTTATTTATGCACACATTGTTTCTTCTGATAGAATGTAAGCTCCTTGAGGGTAGGGACTACTTCATTTTTATCTTTGCATCCCTCAGCACAGTTCTCAACACATAGTAAGCATCTATTTTATTGATTGTTTGAATAAATTAATGTATGTAAAACATTCAAGTACTATATAAATGTCAGATATTATCACTAATTGTAGTAATAAATGAAAATAAAACTTTAATACATGTTTTATAATGTCCATCCAAACTAATATATTTCCTCATACCAATCACAGTTTCCTATGGTTTGGGGGGAATGGAAGGAGGAAGTGAAGTCTTCTATTTTAAGAGCAGAGTAAGCTGGAGCAAGGGGTTGCAAGGTCACTCAGTTAGTCTTTAAGTGTGGCAATTCTCTTCTTTCTCACCTCATTCTTGCTTCTTCAGAGTAGGAGCACAGTAATTCGAAATCTGTTTGAGAAGGTTCACATGCCCTTCATAAACATTAAAACCATCTTGGACACCTTTTCATGGTGACTCACTTCTTACTCACCCCTTCTTACACAAGATCAAAATGGGAAAAGTGTCACAGACATTTCAGGTTCCTTTACCAAATTAAATATATGGATATGTGTGAATGTGTGTGTACGGTTGTATGTGTGGATATATATGTGTGTGTGGGTGGGTGGGTGTGGGTGTGGGTGTGGGTGTGTCTATCAGATTAGATGAAGGAATTGAAAATTTTTTGGGAGAAATATTTTATTTGAGAATGAAAGAGACTGAATGAACAATAAATTTAAAATACAGTTTGTGAGATCATCTTTATGCTGAAATAAGACATGGGGCATTTCTTCTACCTATAAAAATATTCTTTTTAAACATATGAGGGGGATGTTAAGAAAGGAGCAGACACCAGTTGCATAGCTTGTCAGTGCCAGTAAATGGCTCATTTTGTTTACAAGTTGTTACTGTCCAAAAGAGACAAGATGAGATTGTCATTATCCAAATGTTGCCCAGTGTTGGCCAACTCAGTTCCTGAATTAAAGTCAGGATTTGCCAGAAATTATGTTTATATCATTTAGTGTGTTGTGTAATAATGTGTTAGGTAGTTCAGTTAATGAAATTACTTAGTTTATATTTAGATTTAAGTCAAATGCATGTTTAATTCTGTTTCCTATGGAAAAAAAAATGAGTTTTTTTTTGATGAACTGAAACTGATCCAGGCTTTGTTGATATTAGGACACTTTATCCCTACTTTGAATGTTTCCCATGGGAAGTCTACCCCTTTAACAGAAATTAACCAATTTAGAATCGAACTATTAACATCTCCTATATTTCCATGTGATTTTGACGGTTCATTCATTAAAATACAATTGGCAACAAATATGCCTTTTATCCTTACTGAATAACTTATTGCCTGCAAATGGGTGGAGCTGATAAAAATTGGAGAAGGCTATTAAAGTCTTAGATTGTATTCAATAGTTCCTTGGCCCAAGGTTTGGAATCATAGAATGTTAGAATTAGAATGAATCTCATAGAATCTACTCCAACTCCCCTCATGTTAAAGATGAGGAAATTGAGTCCCTGAGAGATAAAGTAACTTGTGCAAGATTACAAGGAGTTACTGTGCACACTGCTAAATGGGTAGTTCTCATGAAAGATCCCCTAACACCAAAAGACATATAGTTAATTTTCCAGCTTAGAATATGGATATATTAGAACTCCTTAAGGATCATTAATGTATTTTTAATTAGGGTGATAAGCCTTGTCATTCTAGCATGAAAAATGAGGTAACTACCTTGTATTACCTACATGTCTGAAACTTATGTAGCCTTCTTTCCAAGACTGTTTTATGGAGTAAAATCTGTGAAATCTCCTCTTTCATGATATTTAATTATCACATGAGTGTTTAAAAAGTAGCTATTCTTGAAGAAGGGCAGGTAGATGGTGCAGTGGATAGAATACTGGGCCTCATGTCAGGAAGACCTGAGCGCAAATCTGGCCTTAGACACTTACTAGCTGTGTGACCCTGGGCAAATCCCTTAACACTGTTTGCCTCAGTCTCCTCATCTGTAAAATGAGATGGAAAAGGAAATGGCAAACCACTCCATTATCTTTGCCAAGAAAACCCCAAAATGGGGTCATGAAGAGTCATACATGACCAAAATAACTGAACAACAATGAAACTCTTAATGAAACTAGGTAAGCGGTTTTACTTCTTGTTCTATGACACTTTCCTGGACACAAATACCATTGTTTGAGCTTGCTATTTTAACAGAGCTTGCTTTTCTCTCTGCTTTCTTAGTGAATGAGGCTATTTCCTGTGGATTGAAGAAGCAAAATAAAACACAGTCATTTTTTAAAGGCTTCAGCTGTCTACTTATTTTCCAACCCTAGTTGCCTCAAGCCAGATTCTTTCTGTACATTCCTGAAATCCTACCTCAGATACTTCTAGCTGTATGACTTCAGGCAAGTTGCTTGACCCTTCTGAGTTTCAATTTCACATCTATAGAACAAAGATGATAACAGCAGCTACCTCACAAGGGAGGATGAAATGACATTATAGGTAAAGCCCTTAGTAGATCTTAAGATCTTATATAAATAAATTGTTATTTGTTATTTTTAAATGGTCAGAAAGGATTGCTTATGACTTTTTTCCATTTAGGCAAATAAGTTGAATGCAGAAATTTATTTTAACAAGATCCCACTGTGTTTACTGTTGACTGTATAAAAGTATTTGATTCAGTAGAGAAAAAAAAAAACACATGGCATTTCCCATGAGCCATTTGATATGGGAAAAGAGCATTGGTTGAGTAGTCAAATAACCAGGGTTTAAATTCTAGCTCTATCACTCAGACTACTTCACAGGGTTACCTTTAAGAATGATTGGTTCCAGATTCATAGAATAGAATAGTCAAAATAAAGCATCCTGAGTGCCCCTGAATTTACTGACGTATTTTTTAAATCCCTTGTGGTTTGCTTCTCGTCCTTTTTCCTCACCCTAGATTTGAATGAAACAAACTATCTCTTTGCAAGTTCCATTTTACTAGAGCTGATGTTTTTACCATGACCACATATATTGCAACAGAGGCTTCTGATAATTTACGGAAAGGCTGGTTACATGAAATAAGGGCAGATGATTGCCTACTGAAGAATGGCTTCATTCAAGTACTGGCCTTAGCCAGTGTTGGATCTAATGAATAGCAATGGAGACCAGTATTACCAAGTTCAGTGAATCATCAAAGGTAATAAAAATGAAATCAGACCAAAGCAGCATCTGGGAGTGAAGTTTTAAGTAGTAGACAGGAATGTGTACTAATTATCGGATTGTTAATATGTTACATGTGTTGTGGAGAGAGGATGGTGTGACTAAGAGCAGGCAGTAGCTGAGCCAGTAGCCCTGCGTTTTATCCATCACAGATCTGGTATTAAAACCCCAGCTGCTTTATAATGTTTCTAATGCAAAAAAAAAATCCCTTGCAAGGCTTGTTACTGCAACCAAATGCGACACCACTTACAGATGTCTTCCTATTTATATATGAGGCCTAGGATCATTTGGATCCCTAATGAGCAGGATGGAAAGCTTAGAAAGATTCCCCTTAATGCCTTACTGTTGTGCTTGTGAAGAGTACAGAATTTAAGGGGTTTCAAGTTCATTAGATGTGGTTAGATTGAAAAGAAATTGTTAGCTTACCTTAAATCAAGAGCTGTCTTCCTGAGAGTGGGCTGGCCCATGATAGATGATCAATTTGGAGTGGCTGGTTTCTGCATGGTAGAATCTTTGGGGATTGTAGACGAGTAAAAAGAAAAGCAAAAACATAGTAGTTAAAGAAGAAAAGTCTATGATGAAAAATAACTTATTCAGTGTTCAGGATGCCACTTAGTATAGTATTAAGTCACATGACCATGTGAACACAGTGATATTGAGCTTTATTCAGACAAGTGCAGAAAACAGTCGTGCAGGGTTAATATGAAGCCCAGCTATAACTTCTTCGTTTCAATTGCTAAATAAGAACTTATTCAAAATGTTCATCAGGCTCTAAGGCACAGAATCTTGTATAAATTTGCATTATAAACAAGTGGAAAATAATTGGATGCTTAAAACAAGAGTGTTTTGCCAATCTCCTTAAAAGAAGATACCACAAAGCTCGATCTTTGTTCTTTGTAATTTTTTTTAATCTTGTGGTTGATGGTCTGAAAAAAAAATATGGGGGAGGGGGATGTGAATCTCCTTAGACTATTAATTTTATAGTAAATGTGCATGTTCCAATGAAATGAAAAAGTTAGGAAAAAATAGTAGGACATAATGGGAAGGTCAAGTCAGTCTTGACTCAAAACTCCTTTATTTTATGGGGGGAGAAACTGAGGCTCAAAGAGTTTTGGTTTACATGGGTTAGTGTCAAAACCAGGATTAAAACCCAAGTTTTCTAATTTCATGGTCAGTATTCTCTCTGCTCTACTGTGCTGACTCTCAATATAGGTTCTGAGTCATGAATTCATATCACTGTAAACGTATAAAATGTTCTGAGAATTCTAACAGTGTGTCCGTGGGAGACCATATGGTACAATGAAAAGACTACTGGTTCTGGATTCAGAGGACTTAGATTCAAGTCCTGCCTCTAATTCCATCTGTATAAACTTGGGCTAGTCACTTAATTTCCCTAGGCCTCAGTTTCTTTATCTGTAAATTGAAAGGGTTGAGACAGAAGGGACTCTGAGGTCCCTTCCAAGTGCTAGACTATGACCTTATGACCCTTGACCCTGGGTAAATCAATTCTCAGTACTCTAGGAAACTCTCTAAAACGCTATATTACAGAAGAGTGAGCTGCCTATTTGTTTTAGAAGAGGAACTTCCATACTGGGAGTTACTGATGCCGATGAAGTCTCAGGTCTGAACAACAATAACAACAACAAAAAGTCATAGCATAACAAGTAAAGATAAGTGAATGCATAAAATTGCTTAAAGCCAGTCTTAAATGCCTTTAGTTTTTATTCTTCAGTGTTCAAATGTTTTCTTAACATGGTATCTATGTATGAAAAAGCATAAACAATGATTTCCTTCCTTGTTGACCTCAGCAGAAAATTCATTCAAAATCAGGTCTTTAATGGTGATACAAGGAAGACGGCTCCACTTACAAAGGTTAATGACAAAATTTCTAAAACGCTTTGTATTCTACCCTCTTCCTAAACACTTTCCATGTTCTCACTAAAATAATAATAGCACACATTTATTAATGCCTTGTGGTTTTCTAGTCAAGAAATCCTCGAGCATTTGTTAAACACATGTTAGATATTGGGGGTGCAATGACAAAAATGAAACAGTTTATGCCCTCAAATAGCTTACATTTTATGGGGAAGGAAGGAACAATATGCATACATTTAGGTAGATAGAATATATACAAAATAAATATAAAGTTATGGGGGAGAGAGAGGGCAGCATTAACAGCAGGTGGCACTTAGGCTGAGAGCTAAAGGATGGTAGGGATTCAAAAAAGAAGAGGTAAGGAAGCAGTGCTTTCCATTCATGGCAGACAATCTATGGAAAGGTAATGGAGATGGGAAACGATTGTCTTGTAAAAGGAGTAGCAAGAAAGCTAACTTGGTTGGATAATAGAGCACATGAGAGGGAGTAACTAACATAGTCTAAATCTTAAAAAGTAGGATGGAGTCAGATTGTGAAGGCCTTTAAATCTCAAAAGTTTGGATTTCATCCTAGAGCTAATTGGGAGCCACTGTAGCTATAGGATACTTTCCTCAAAACAATACTTTGAGGTAGGTAGTATAACTATTATTGTCCCTGTTTTCTATCCCTTTTGCACTACTGTGGGACTTCTCTGAATTCTCCATTATGCCCTAGGAAGCTCATTGTTGGGAAAACCTCATCACTTACTCTCTGCCCCTCTGATTGAAGGGTAGAGCCATGAACTCCCAAACCTCATTTTAAGGAGGGAGCTCATCTCAAAATATCTCTTCATTCTCACCTGTCTGGGACTTCTTTAACTTTGTACAGTACCTTCCCCCCCTCACCCCCCTGCCTCAGCCCCAACTTTTCATCTTTTTGTGTGTTGTCTTCCACCATTAGGCAGTTAGGTGGTACAGTGGATAGAGTACCAGGCCTGGAGTAAGGATGACTCATCTTCCTGGGTTCAAATCTGGCCTCAGAAACTTACAAGTTGTGCGGCCGTGGGAAAGTCACTTAACCCTGTTTACCCCAGTTTCCTTATCTCTAAAATGAGCTGGAGAAGGAAATGCCAAACCATTCCAATATCTCTGCCAAGAAAACCCCAAATGGGGTCATGAAGAATTGGTCCCCATTGAACAACAAACAGGTTCCTCCTTTAGACTGTAAGTTCCTTGAAAGCAGGGACTGTCTTTCTTTTTTTGTATTCATATCTCTAGAACTTAGCACAGTGCATGGTACAGAATAGGCACTTAATAAGTGTTTATTGGTTGACTGACTTAGAGAGGGAAAAAGTGAAGCTCAGAAGGTTTCAGTTACTTGTGAATTATTGAGAGAAGCCTTAAACAGGCCATGCTGTTTCAGTCTGGTATTCTCTTTATTCTCTCAAAAGAGGTTATGAGTTAGTAGATCTCCAAGCACCTAACTCCCATAATACAATAGGCTGATACATTAAAAAGACTAAAGACTCTTTTTTAAATCACAGCTAGATGAAGAACCTATGATTTCACCAGGGTTGAGAATTACCAGTGTGGGAGCATAGATTAAGTACTTGAAGGGACCATAGGGGTTGTCTATAGACTTAGAACTGGAAAGGATGTCAGATGCAAAAACTAATTCCCAGAGAAGTCAAATAACTTATTCAAGATTATACAGGTAATAACTCCAAAGCCAGCGCTCTCTGACTCCCTCCATTTATGCAAATAATAAACTCACTAAGTATCTGTGATTTAATAAATCAGTCTGAGAGCTGCCTGAGGCATAGAGAAGTTGAGGGATTTGCCTAAAGTCAGACAGTAATTGTTAGAGGTGGGATTTAAACCCAGATCTTTATGCTTACAAGTCTAGTGCTCTGCCTACTAAGCTAAACTGCCTTTAAAACTTTTTAAAACAATAATAACAAAAAACTATGCATATCTTAGGACCCAGGTAAAGTAGACCAAAACATTTAATATATATTAAAAAAAAACAGGTAGCAACAACAGCCTCAAAAGAAAAAAAAAGTGTCTATAAAAGCCAGTTTACACATATTGGCTTTATACCATGATCAGAAAACGAATTCTCTCTTCCTAGGGAAAGAAAAGAAGTCCAGAGACAGAGCTTTCTTGCCTCCAGTTCCCTGGAGAGGATAATGTTGAAGCATTTCTTTGTTTATTTCAAAAAGGAGAACATTTGTGTTCATCTGACCTGAGTTTTACTTTAAGTAGTTCTTGAATCTTCTGAGATTATTTTGGTTTTATTTTTAATCTTTAGAAAATTACTTGCATATAAAAATAAGTGAGGTGGAATCAAAGGGCATAAGACAGAGAGAGTCACCTGCATTTTATCAAGAGGGTGACATCTCAGGCAAGGTCCTTACCAACAGAAGAAAAGGAGAGCAAATTTCTGACTTTTTTCTTCTTTATTGGGCAGGAGATCAAGTTAATACCTTGTAGGAGAAATTGACAGAAAACATCATGTCCTCAAGGCATATTTTGCCATTTCTAATTAGAGTATTTTAAGAGAAGAGAAGCAGTTTATGCTATGGATTGAATTGCATTGCCCCGTAAGTGTCTGCTTTCTAAAGTACAAAGAAAAGACCTTCATGGTCCATATGGATCTTTGCTCTTACAAAAGCTGCTCTTGATTAGCTTATTTGTTTGGCGATGCAGAGGAAGGCAAAGTTCTACCACTTCCCCTATTTTGAATTCATTCCAGAATGTTGTAATGATACATGAAGTTATCAAGCTAGAGTAGTTTTAGAAAATCAATATTCATCTGCCTACCATGAAAAGTCCCTTGTCCCCAGTCTTGTGCAGGTCACATATAAACATTATAACCTGAATATTGTGCTAAATGATCTACAGAGGTGGACAAATAACATTTGCTGCTTGAAAAACTGATCAAAGTTATAACATCATAGGCTTTAGAAGAGGGGAGGGACCTTAAAGATCTAATATTTCAATCCCCTATTTTGCAGATGAGGAAAGTCTGGACTAGGGAGGTTAAATAACCTGTCTATGGTCATACAGGTATGAGTCAGTCAAAACACACTTATTGAGTGTTTACTAAACATCTGTGTTTACAATGCGCTAATAACTAGGGATACAAAGAAAGGCAAAAACACGGTCCATTAGTTTACATTTTAATAGGGGAGACAATATAAAAATAATTGGTACATAAAAGGTAAATACTGAGTGGATTAAAGGTAATCTTGAAAGGGTAAGACTCCTGTAGCTGAGAATACCAGAGAAAGGCTCCTACTGAAGGTAGAATTTGAGCTGAGTCTTGAAGAAAACCAGGAAAGCCAGGAAGTAGAAATGTAGAAGGCAGAGTATTCCAGGTATAGGCAATACCCAATGAATAGTCATGGAATCCAGAAATATCATGTTGTGTGAAAGACAGAGAGAAGTCCCATGTCACTGTTTCTTATAGTGTATGTCAGAGAGTAATGTGTAAGAAGAAAAGAAGGAAGGTGTTAGCATATGAAGGGCTTTAAAAAGGATTTTATATTTTATTTATATTAAAGAAGATTCACATTTGATCATGAAAGTATTAGGAATCCACTGGGTATTATTGAGTGGAGGGATAAAGAGGACAATAGTCAAACCTGTGATATGAGATCACTTTAGAAGCTGAGTGGAGAATGAATGTATTGTAGTAGGCAAAGATGTAAGGCAGGGAGACCAGTTAGGAAACTGGTTGGTTGTTGTCTTTTGTTCTCCATGAGGACCAAAGGACATCACTGTGTTAGAGTCAAGTTACAATGTGCCCGACTGTGGCTGATTGAACCCATATGAGCTTGGAAGGCTCTGCCCCAGATTGGGCACAAATAGTCCATATGAACACTTAGGGTAGAATTAGGAAGCTATTACAATAGTCTTAGGTGGCAAATGATAAGGGCTTCAACTAGGGTAGTGGCTCTGTGAGTGGAGATGGAAGTATATGAAAGATGTTGTGAAGATAAAGAAGAAAAGATTTGGTAAAGGGATAGATATGTGGAGTGAGTGCAAGGCAAAGTCAAGGGTGACATCTAAGTTGTGAGCCTGAGTAACTGGAAGGATAGTAGTGTCTTTGAGAATAATAGAAAAGTTGGGAAGAAGTGAAGTATTTTTTGTTTTTTGTTTGTTTGGTTTTTTGAGATGGTGGGGTGGGGAGGATATTGAATTCTATTTTGGACATATTGAGTTTAAAATATCTCTGGAACAGTCAGTTCTAGATGTCCAGTAGTCAGCTGGTGATATAGAACTAAAGCTCAGGAGAAAGATTAGAGATAGATAAATAGATTTGTAAGTCACCTATATAGAGTTGATTAAATGGCAAAATTTGGACCTAGCTTTTTAGTTAGACTAATTTAAGGGTGTAGTGAACTTCTCATGACCCCATCTGGGGATCAGGAGCACAACACCCCTATTATCCATTCTTATACAGGGATTCAGGACCCCAAATTCTTCTCATGTACCTTTTTTGCCCATTCCCTTCCCCCAAACCAACTGGTAAGCATTTATTACCCGCTTGTTCCAAGTGGGGCTTCACTTGGACAAGTCTTTTGGTAGTTTATGTTCTGTATTGGAGCACAACGAAGCATGTTTAGATCCTTCATTAAGTTAAACAAAGGAAATTTACCTAACCATCACAGGAAAAGCGTATTCAACCAGTATAGAATTTGAGGAGACCTCCTGTTGATGTAGCTGAGATCAGGTCCCTTGCCTAAGCTGCCCAATCTTTTTCTGTCAGCTAAATATCAGGTAAAGTATCTGGATCTCCTCATGGCTGTTTTATACAGCCAACCAGGAAGTGATGTTTACAGTCTGAGCCTGTGATCCACTAAGCACACAAAGTGTTGAAGGTGGCCTTGATACCTTTTAAGGAAAAAACTAGCCTAACCTGACCTGGGGGAAAGGGTTAGAATATTGCTCTTACCACACTCCCAAAATTACATTAGTGTTTAAGGGTGTTGAACTGAATCATGAATAAAAAACTAGAATGGGCTTCAGTCAAATATTGAACTCACTTAATCACTTAAAAAAATGCTGCTCTAACCTAACTCTTTTATGTGTTTTCTAAGACTGCCGAACAAGAACAAAATGGGATCATTGAACTATTGCTTAAACTAGACCATCATTTCCAGCCAAATTACACACTGAGTGTTGCCCTAACTCTGGGTCTTATTTTTCACTTCTGGTCCTTCACATAGTCTATTTCTGGAATGCACTCCTATTTCACCTTCACGTCTTAATCTTTATCTTGTGCTTCTTCATCAACTGTCTCCGTCAACTCAGATTAGTGGCTCACTTCCTCCTGAAGTTAGCTAGTATTTATTTTTCGGTACTGGTATTGTATCCTACCAATCAAATGTTATCCCCTTGAAGGCAGGACTGTTGTGTCTTTGTGTCCCAATACCTAGCACCCTGATTGACTCATAATAAATTTTTAATAAATACTTATTGGTTGGTTGTATGTAGTAAGCATCTAATAAATGTTTACGGGATTGTTATGAACCTACACTAATATGTCAGAACACAGTTCACAGAGTGATCATAGAATATTAGTGGTAAAAGGGGGCCTTAGAGATCATTTAGTTCAATTTCTTAATTTTATCTTAACCTCCCTCAACAAGAAAATGAGGCCCAGAAAACTTAAATGAATAGCTTGTCTAGGTTCCCTGAACTTGTATCAGAGTCAAGACTAGACTCAAGGTCTCTTGACTCCCAGTAAATTACTTTTTCCGCCAGTACTGATCTTGTTATCATTTCAAGTAATATCAAACCTCATGCTTTCTCATTATCATACTTTATTAGTGTTAACTCTGCTAAGGATATGGAACAAAATTCACTGTGGCATTACATTAGGGATCATTCTAATATCTCACTACTAGCCTACTTCTTAAATCATAACAGTCCAGCAAGTTTAAAATTTCTCTAAGCAGAGCCAACAACAGTCTGCTTTTTGTCTTAAACCCAGGAACCTTATATGTAAGACACATCCATTATCATTGGGTCATAATGCAGCTACGTGGAGGGTGGAATCTCTGGATAAATTTGTCATCTTTAACTATGCTAGATTATATTCCAATAGGCATATTTATTTAAGATGTTCTTAAGGTAAATAATATATTGCTTAAATGACTATATGGAAGGTTCAAAGGTTTATCTCCTAAATAAATTAAAATGTTTGAACTCAGGGATTCTAACTAGTAGCAGAGTGTTCTTTTCTCTTACCACAGGTTATAAACTGGGAGAGAAAAATCAGAAGCTGTATGGAAAGTGCTTCCTTAAGTAATAGAATTAATTATAATGTGTATGCTGATGACTGAGAGAATATCAGTAACTACTGAGCTAACTACGTTCCCATTTATATAAAACATGAGAGTCATTACAATGACTCAAGGGCATCCTTGTGAGGGTTTTAATAGGGAACAAGCAGATTTTTGCAATCCATATTCAACACTAGATCACATCTATGTTATTTCATAATTAACTAAAAGATACAGAGAATATGCAAAATCTCATTGTGTTTATTACCAAAAAGCATTTATTTTGGTAGGATAAAATACTACCTATTATGCCAGCTCTCTTTCAGCAAGGTGTCTCTGAACCATACATCAAAGTCATTCAAGAGTCATTGGAATATATAACAATAGAAATAACTCTGTTCGATGACCCTCTGCTGATTAACAGGTGATGCATAAACCAGAGAGATGTATGCTCAACAATTGTGTTTGCCATAGTGATGGAGGAACTCCAGCACAGAACCCAAGTTGAAAAGGGATCCCTCATGGGTGGTGAGGTCTTCCAGATTCTCATGTTTGCAGATGATATTGTGCTGATTACATCAAACTCCAAAATGTTGCAGAATCTCCTGAAACAGTAATGTAATAGTGTAGAAGATTTCACCTGACCATCCACAGAGGAAAAAGCAAGTGGATGAAAAATGTCTATTGCCCTAATTTCAACATGATTTTGGATAGATACTCTGTAGAGCTTTAAAAAAACAATATGTATGTCTGGGACAGGGTACATATAGATGATGAATTGGGCCCAAACTTGAACAGAAAGAGGAGAGTAAGTTGGATTGCTATTGGGAAATTGAAAAGCTGCTTTACTGACCCCAAACTTCCCATGGAAGCAAAGACTCATTTTTTTAAATATCAGAATTCTACTGGAATTGGAATATGAACAAAAGATATGGAATGCAGCTACATCACATAAAAGAAAATGGAGACACATAGTGGAAATGAGCAGGTTGCAACATATAATTACCAAGGAGGACCTTCAAAAAGGAATAGAAATAAGTCAAGAAGCAATTATTAAGTAGCTAGGTGCTTAATAAGTGTCTACTATGTGCTAGGCACTATGCTAAGAAGACTGAAAAGGTAAGAAGGGGCCACATTATAAAGGGCTTTAAAAGTAAAACAGAATTTTATTATAAGATAAAAGACACTATCCATGATTGTATAATAGTAAGGGAAGAGGGCCTGATCAGATGGTTAGAGATGTCAGGTGGACAGCCAGAGTGCTTTACTAGTACTCTTGATATAAGGAGAAACTGAGTAAGGCCCTTTGCAAATTGAATGGAGTACTTATGAAAGTGAACTTATGAAAGAATATGGATAGTAGGCCTGGATGGTTGCAATCTGCATCATTTCAGGGAACTTATGAATCAATGAGATAACCAGTACATTTGAGGATGTGTAGGGTATTATTTTAAAACTCTTGAGTGGCTCCATATTTCATTCAGTAGATTGTAAGGGTCTTATGTTTAGTGTAACTAGCCTGATGTCATTGACAACCAAGAACGACTTGAAGATGTCCCCATCTATGGGGAATTTTTTTTTAAACTTGAACCCTGTTTCAGATTTCTTTCATGATAGTCACCGATATCTTTAGCAAGCATGTATCTCTATTTTATGCCTCCATTGATATTATTGGTTAAGAAGATATCACACAGGATTATCTCTGAATCTTACATATAATTTTGACACATAAGTAGAAGATTCTTGCTGGAGGAGAGCCTTTAAAGTGGTGTTGGAGGACAGTGGAGAGGCACATGGTGAATGCGAGCAGACTGTAACGTGTTAAGACCAAGGAATGATATGGATATCATATTTCTTGCCTTCTCAATGGGTGGGGGAAGGGTGGAGTGAGGGAAAATTTTTGGGAAATAAAAATATATTTTTTTTTATTTTAAAAAAGAAAAAGGAATCACAAAGAAAAATTAGAGCAAAATATGTCATTAAAGAATCATATATTTGGAAAACATGGTGGACTGGACAATAAGGCAAAAGTGAGGGATAAGCCACAGATAGTTCATGAAGTCCACTGGTATATTTATAATGTTAAGAGAAATTGAAGAAGGGCTCCATTGTACTGATTGGACCCCTGTGGTGCACCTGTGGGAGAACAGAGTCAAGAGTCACCCAGGATGGGCAGGAATGGATGGGGTTTGATCTTTATTGTTAGAGGGAATGTCCACACTGACCACATCAAAAATCCGTTTGAGAACCTTCTTATAAAAAAGTTTTGCTCAATTCCCTTTTAGGAATGAGAATAGTGTGTCCCTTTTAACATAGTGTACCAGCCTGATGCTGCCAATTTCCCTTTGTAGTTATTGGTTGTTTTATTCCATAAACAAAAAAATTTCCCAAGTAAAAAGAAATTAATTTTGATGAAATAGAAAGAAGTACATTTTCAATGTAAATATGAAACCTATATCAAGGACATTATTAAGGCTTTCATCCAACTTTTCCATATTTATTTTTCATACAAAAGCATTTAAGACTAAACAAACTTTATTTCCCTTATTAACCCTGAAAATACTTGAATCAAGGTACAAACCATGAAATTATATCCAAGGGAAAAATGGAATTTGATGATTGTCAAACATCGCCAAGATGATCATCTTTAAAAAGAAATGATTGATGCTTTTTCCCTTTTTTGTGTAATTTTCCTTTAATATAACTTTTACTTCTGAATATATTCATCTCCCTTTCCTGACCCAACAAGCTATCCTTTATAATGGATTTTTTTATATACTAGTTGTATTATATACTTTTTTATATACTTATATACTAGTCACTGTCTTGTGCAATTAAGGGTCAGAGGATATTTGTGAAATGAGTGAGTGAATGAATGTATATTGAGAATTTTTATTTTTTTTCTCATTGTTAAAAGTCACTTTCTAACTTTTTATTCTTTTTATTTTTTTTCTCATTGTTAAAAGTCACTTTCTAAGCAGTCTTCTGATCAGTTACTTAATTGATGGCAATGTTATGTGTAAGTTCATCATTTTCAAGTAGCTTTGCCCGCTCCCTTTTGCATTAGGATCTCTAGCTTCATTAGTGTGACTCTCTTCTTCCTAGTAAAGAAACTCCTTGCACCAATGTCAATTAGCATTGCCTCTTTAACTTAGTCTTAGAAACATCTAGTGTATGTCAAAGGAAGAACTTGAACCTTACCCCAGGGCACTCTAATCACTTCACCATACTGATTTGTTGAAATTATATGATAACAATTTAAATTTGCATAGCATTTGAAGTCTTACAAAGTATTTTACTCATAACAATTCTATGAGGAATTAAAAATGTAATTACCCCATTTTAGAAATTAGGAAACTTAGGTAGGTCACATGGATAGTTATTGTCAGAAATGAAATATTATTATTTGTTCCTTATAGTGAAACAAGATTTAGAATAATGGAATTTTAGAGCTAGAAAGGATCTCAGAGATTGGTTGGGGTTGGAAGCATAGGGCCAGAGATTTAGAACTAGAAGGACCTAAGAGATCTTCTTATCCAACCCCCTCATTTTACAGAGGAGGAAACTGAAGCCCAGAAAACCTCAGCAATTTGCCCAAGGTCACATAGTGGCCAACACTGAGGTTTGAAACCAAGTTTCCTGTCTTTCTTACACATATTTCTCCCCTAGGAGCCTGCTCTTTTTCATTCTTTGGCAGTGTGTTCCATGCACTGAGCTTTTGCAAAGTTTCTCTCATCATTGGTCTTTCATAGATTAGAAACTGAAAATTAAGTTAGCTCATTTGTTGTTCCTCCACTGGTCAAATAGACTACTTACATCATAACTATTTTTTCAGGTAGAATTAGTGGGCATTTGTTTGCAATACCTGTTAATTACTTTCAAGTACAATGACTACTTCCAAAAGAAATACACAATGCACAATTATGGTTATAACCGTCATATATACATATATGTGTATATATAGATACATATGTATATATGCATATGTGTATATATAGATACATATGTATATATGCATATGTGTGTATGTCTCTTCATCATCTTTACTTGTTTCTTTTCACTCTCCCCATGGACAATATCTGCCCCTTCCTTTTGAATTTATGGGAGACTTAGGGGTAGTTCTCTGCCTTGAAAGACTTGTTTTTCTCCCCTTTTCCTTTTTTTAGACTTGACGACTACTTTTATGTCCATTTCTCCTTTCTTCAGAGGGAAATTCCTTGTTATGGTTTCCCTTTCTGTTTCTAGGAATGTACTGTTGTCAGTGCCTCTAGAAACTGGGGTGGGTAGAAAGAGAGGATATCTAAACAACTTGAATGCAATTTAGGCCTCCTCTCCAACTTCCTTATGGTTTCTAACTCTGAGTTTCTAACACTAAGGCAGAAACTTCAAGTTAGCAAGCATTGAATTGAGAATACACAGTAGCAGAATGGTCAGGAGCAACTTTTGGGAAATGTACGACAAAAAATTTCAGAACATCAAGAGACATTTCTTGTTTATCTACTGTGTGCCAGGTGTGAGCATCTGTTGTCTTAACTGCTTAACACATTCCATGATGTAGTGAAGACAGCCCTGGATTTGGAGTCAGAAGACGCAGGTTCGAGTTTCAGTTTTACACTTTACGAACTATGTGACCTTGGACCATACACTTAACGTTTTTGAGAAGTGCTTTCCTCATCTCTAAAACAAAGAAGTTGGACTAGATCTTTAAAAAGCCCTTCCAACTCTTAAAATCCTATGTTTTCATATGATGTCCTGTTTCTATGAACTATATCTTAGTACATTCTTTTGATGTTCCTCCTGTAATACATTTCTTTTAGAGATGAGGGATCTGAATTAAAGAGAGTGAGAGTCATAGTTTGGGGATATACATAGACACAAGAATCAAGAATTTATGACTCATAATCCATATCTTTCTCTCAAGCAATGTTTAAGAAAGGGGAAAAGACGGGAGCACAGAAGGAGTATTATTCTATTTCTTTGAAATGTTTTATTTAATTTTTCCAAATCTGAGGAGAAGCTAGTCCCTTTCATCCTCTCCCATTCCTCTTCTATCTGTATCTGTTTCCTTATTTCTCACCTTTTCCTGCCATAACCTCAAGAGGTCAGTGGCTTTGCGGGTGCTGGAAAAAAAAAGGTTTGTCTAGAATTGGGGTAAAAAGAAAGATGTTACTGTACAATGACTAAGCTTTGTTAGCTCTTTTGATTTTTCTCCCTCCTACTTTCTAAGCTTCAAGTCCTACAGTCTCTTATACTATTTTTTCCTATTTTACTAACTATACAGTAAAAGGAGAAATTAAACATAAGGAAACTTAACAAGATTTGACTGTGCCTTAGAAGATATGTGTGAGGTTCATGACTTAAGTCTTTAGAGACAAGAGAGGGGTGTTGATAGGAACATAAAAAGAATCAAGATATCTCTGAAGTGCTAGTAGTTTATTTCAAGTGATAAGGGAACTAGTTAGAGGGTCAGAATTCCTTTGCAGTCTGAAGAAGAAAGTGAGGAGGTAACCTAAAGGCAGGATGCTACAAAAAAAAAAAAAAATGACCAAATGCATGGAGGAAACCTTTGTGATAAGGCGTTTGTTTGTAATGAATTCTAAAGGGGGGACGAAACAAGTCATCAAGTCTAAACATTGCTTCTTTGGGTTCATATTTTCTTATACGGAGTATTATCAGGAATCTAAGCCAGTAAAAATTGAGATAGTAACCAGCTGAAAAGTCATGTTTTTGCTAGAATTCAGCAAGAACTATTTAATATTAAAAGATAGCTTGAAATATGCCATGAACTAGAAAATATTTTTGATTACACCTGCCCTCCCTTTACATATACAAGGCAAAAACATTTAAGAGAAATAAAAAAAAAACGTTTTCCTTAAGCTTTATAAATAAGAGATTTATGCTTCAAACAAATGTTCTATTTTATTTTTGTTTTTCCCCCTATGTATGTGCAAGCTTATATCTAGGCTTTATGATGACTTTTTTAAAAGTCTTTATTCTCTTCTTTCAAATATTTACAAATCATGGTGCAGTTTTCCAGAAATTTCAAATAAAAATGATGATATTCATTTTTGTTAATAAAATAGGCCATTTATCCTGAAATATATACATTTTTGTTGTAGAAATTTTCAGATGTTTTTGAAATTTTCTCAAAGTGTCCTTTCTTACCTAAAAAGAAAAAAAAAAAGCTTTGGCAACTTGCGGATATGAGATTGGGGAAAAAAGTAAGATGGGGAAATCATTTCTAAAGTAAACTCATCAATTCCCTTTTCCAGGGGTTCCTATTTACATCTGGCATCCTAATCAACGTTCCTGATGTCTTTTACTAGGTATTATCTAGGTAGCTAGATAATCTCAGTCTACGTATATCTCCAGTTTATACCTTAAACCTGTGTTATCTTTTCCCCTCCTTTCTTTCCCAGCCACAACAATCAAATATCCTCTTTCTTTTGTCCGTGGCACATGAAATGTAACTTACTAATTATAAAACCACTAATGACAATTAATAGGATACTTTAACTCAGTCTTTTAAGTATTTCTGATAAACAATATTATAGTGAAGCTTAATGTTGCAGTTCAAAGCTTTGGAGGAGGCATTTGTTACATTTTAGCTCCTTCATAATAAATGTCTCTTTGAACTTGTGTTGCTGTGAGGAAAGGCGAGGGGAAAGCCTTGCTGATCTTTTAAGCACATCAAAGCCTTAAGAAACTAAACATGCTGGACAGATGCTTTTGTCAACCTGAATGGTATCTGCTTTCCCATCTTTAACAGAAGATAGAGCAGTTTTACTAAAAAGCAGGGAAAGGTTCATGTACCACAGGAATTCTACCAAATCTCCCTAGATTTTTATGAAATTTCTCTCCATTGCCCCCATCTTTGGCAAATGGTTGTAGGATCATAGATATACGGTTGAAAGGGATCTTAGAGGTTATATAGTTCACTTTCCCCATGAGGAAACTGAGATACAGAAGAGACTAGGTAACTACCTCAAGTTCACAGATAGAAAGTATTAGAACTAGGATCCAAACCCAAATCCTTTGACTCTGAATCTAATCCTTTTAAGTTTCTTTGAAACAACAGAAACAAACTCTTTCATGATATGGTTTTTCCCTTCTCTCTTCCTCAGTTGATTGACAAGCAGGTATTAAGTGTCTGTTTTGTGGCAGGAAATACAGTAAGCATTGGTGATACCACTACAAAAGGGTAACAATCCCTACCCTCAAGGAGGTTATGTTCCATGTAGGGGGAACAATGCACTCACGGTTAAATGGAGAAAATATACAAGATATACAGAAAGTATTTTGGGGTTGAGGCACTGACCATTGGGGAAATCAGGAAAGGCTTCTTGAAGGAAGTGATACTTCAGTAAAGGACTTAATAGAACTAAGCATACCAAAAGTCCAAGGTGAGAAAGAAAAGAATTCCAGCTATGGGCAACAGTTTATGCCAAGTCACAAAATTGAGAGGGGGGTGTTATGTAAAGGAAACAAGAACTAGGCCAGTTTTGCAGTAGCATAGAGTGGGTAAGGAAGAGTAAAATATAACTATACTGTAAAGATAGGCTGGAGCCAAAATAGTTTGCGTTTTGTCCCCAGGATAATGGGGAAATCAGTGATGCTTCTTGATCACAAGAGTGGCAAAGTCAGACGTGCATTGTAAGAATATCATTTTGGCAACTGTATGGGGGTAGATTGGAGAGGAAAGAGTCTGGATGAAGGGAGACAAATTTCAATGGTCCAAGGGAAAGATGGCAAGGTCCTGAGAGTGTTTGTGGTATGAGTAGAGAAAATAAAGAAAAGAGATGTGACAAATGTGGAGTGGAGTGAATTGACAAGACTTCGTAACTGATTTGATAAGGTGGATGGTGAGAAAGAGTTAAATGTTGAGGATGGTTCTAAGTTAATCTTTTCACTGGATGGAATTTTCTATTTCCCTCCATTTTCATTCTTCCAATAATATATCATTTCTTATAAATTTCTTCTAGTGTAATGAACTGCATCTCTAGATTGAGCTATACTTAAAAAGAGATTCCCAAATACCACCCCATTACTATGCACACAGGTTTCTTATTTTTTTTTTGAATGGAATACTAAGTCATTTTATTACATAGCAATAGCATCTAAAATGCAAAGACCGTTATGGTAGTAATCCATGACTTAGTCATTTATACTTTGGTATGACTTTAGTATCAGACCTATTCAGAAGGACAGGTTTTGGTTGCAGAAAAAAAAAGGCCTTGGGCACCTGAAATCAGAATGAAGGAGATACGCTAAGAAGAAGAGGGCAACATCACTATTGTACCAACTGAGGGCCCTGTCTCTGTATGGGGTACAGGGAATAAGGAAGAGTAGATCTCCCAGGATAGTGGCCAAGAAGAAAGTTTCTGAAAGAGCTGAAATATATTTATTTGACCACTCTTGTGCTTACAGCCAAGGTCTCTAATACTAGCACTGTCATCTTGTCTTAGCCAATATTGTTCTCTTCCTCCATCATTACCTTTTCTCTTACCATCTTTTTCATTAATGTTTAGTCCTTGGTCTAGTTAAGGCATGGATTGGTTTAAAACTTGATCATTTCTAAAAGAGATGAAATTAATGAAAGATGTTACTTTTCAGAGTTCTGTCCTGTCATATTTACCTCCTCTTGGAGGAAGACTGATGGTGAAAATAGGAAAGGAAAGGCTTAAAAAGTTTGAAGACCACTGATTCAGAACATGAGATTTTGTCTATGTGGTTGAGACTAGTCATCTTTCATTAGTGGTCTAATAGGAAGAAAAAAGGAAGGCACAAGGATGGAAGTAAAATGAGGCTATCACCTTTCATACAAGGAGAGGAATAATATTTTCTTATGGGCAATTTTTATTATGGTAAGCATTTTTCTCTCCCCCTCTACTTTTCAGTAACTTAAAAGTAAATTTAATTTAAAAAAATAAGTTAAAAGTATCCACATGCTTTTGGACTTATTAAATGTATTAAGTATAATTTAGAAATATTAAAAGACATGAATGATTCAACTTAAAAAAGGAATAGCTAACTTCTTAAGCAAAAGAGGTCTACTCCCACATTAGAATCAGACATTTTCTCTAAGATTCTATAGATTAGGGCATTTCTTTTCTATCTCCTACCAATGATCCAAGTGCCTCTCTGGAAGGTGTTCACTTTCTCTTTGCTCTTGGTTTAAACCCAGCAGGGATGGCCTAATCTGATTTTTAAAACATTTAGTCCATCTGCAGAGAAATGAGTTTGTTGCTGGTTACAAATGGGGCCAAAAGTTATAAATAAGAGAGAACTTTTGTTTACACATAACTGCCTTGGAGATCAGCAGTGATGGGAAGCAGGCATCTGTGATTCCATTAATGATGCACAGATAAAGCTTCCAGTTTTTATAAGTTTGTAGAAGTTTGTTGCTCTTTACATTATCACAGAAGGGTTCATTTTGCTTCCCTTGTGACTCCCTGTGCTGTTAATTTTTCACATTTATTTACTATTGATGTCAAATATGGTAAGGGGTCAGAACTATTAGGTTGCTCCTTGGTTCTTTTTAGATCTGGACTGATGTCATAGCTAAGCAGCATTTTCCTAATCAGACAATGAGATAACCTCCCTTAAAAAAGTTTTATTGATGGTTCTTGCTGTTTATGTTGTAGCCATTTGCCACTCTCCACCTCTACCCCCATTGCACCCTCCCTTATAACAAAGAAAAAGTTAAGCAAAACTGATCAACAAAAGAGCTATATCTAGTGGCATATGCAATATTCTTCCCCATAGTCATCCTCAATCCTTCAGCTCTCTACAAAAATGAGAGAAATGTGATAACGATCTTAAAAAATAATTGTTATGGCTATGTATTATTAAGAAGGTTTATTTTTATAGACATTGTGGTTTGTTTCATATTAATATTTTCTCATTTATGTTCTGATTACTATTCTATATTAAAACCTTCCAAATTAGTATTCAAGATACTAATAATGGCTGCCATATTTCTAAAATATTAAATACTATAAAGTATTTTACAAACATTGTCTCATTAGATATTATTAGATATATCTTATTGAAATATATTAGATTATATAGCTTAGATTTATAGATTTTATATATAGATATATTTGACATATCTTATTAGATATCTTATTAATACATATATGTATATGTACATATGCATATATATATATATTTAGAGGGAAAGAGAGAGAGAGAAAGAGGAGAGAGAGAGAAAATCCTCCATTAGAATATAATCTCTCTTAAGACAGGCACTAGCTTATCATTTTCTTTGTTTCCCTAGCATCTAGCTCAGTGCCCTGCACTTAATAGAAGCTTAATAAATGCTTCTTGTATTGCATTGACTGTGAAAATGAAACATCACTTAGGAGTATTACTTTTTCCTCTGCGTTAATTATAATGCAATAACCTTTCTTTAACATGGGGAAAAATTCTGAAACTGAGTCCAGACTACTTAATAAGTCTTATCAATGACAATATTGAAATTAAAATGAACAGAAATGAACAAAATAACAAGATTAAGTGTGGCACTAAAAGGAGACAGTTTTGAGATGGATAAATTGATGCTAGATTGTGTAATCTGGGGAAGCTCAGACTTCAAGAAATTGTTGCTTTCATCTATAGTCATATGAAAAAATGCTCCAAATCTCTATTGATTAGAGAAATGCAAATCAAAACAACTCTGAGGTACCACATCACACCTATCAGATTGGCCAACATGACAAAACAGGAAAATGATAAATGTTAGAGAAGATGTGGGATAATTGGAACACTAATGCATTGTTGGTGGACTTGTGAAATGATCCAACCATTTTGGAGAGCAATTTGGAACTATGCCCAGAGGGCTATAAATATGTGCATACCCTTTGACCCAGCAATAGCACTTCTAGAGCTATATCCCAAAGAGATCATACAAATGGGAAAAGGACCCACATGTACAAAAATATTTATAGCAGCTCTTTTTGTGGTGGCAAAGAATTGGAAATTGAGAGGATGCCCATCAACTGGGGAATGGCTGAACAAGTTGTGGTATTTGAATGTAGTGGCACACTATTGTGCTATAAGAAATGATGAACAGGCAGACTTCAGAAAAACCTGTAAAGACTTGTATAGTCTGCTGCTGAGTGAAGTGAGCAGAACCAGGAGATTAATATACACAGTAGTAGCCACGTTGTGCAATTACTAACATTGATAGGCTTAGCCCTTCTCATAAATGTAAGCATCAAAACATCTCCAAAGGGCTCATGATGGAAAATGCTATCCACATCCAAAGAAAGAACTATGGAGTTTGAATACAGATTGAAGCATACTATTTGCTATTTTTTTCTTCTGTTTTGTTTTGTTTTCTCTTTCTTGTGGTTCCTCCTATTGGTTGTAATTCTTCCTTACAACATCACTAATGTGAAAATATGTTTAATAGGAATATATATGTATAGCATATATCAGGTTGTGCACTGTCTTGGGGAGGGAGTGGGAGAAAAATTTAAAACTCAAAAGCTTATGGAGGTGATTGTTGATAAATCAAAATAAATTAATTAAAAGTAAAGAAATTGTTGCTTTACATCTTTGAAATTATTTTTTCCCTCCTGTCCTTCCAAGAATTGATCAATGTTTGCTTAGAACTAAGTCACCCAAATTCTCCTTATGACTGGTACATTTTCAAAGAGTTGACCAGGATTGGAAGGGCAGTGCTGTCTTTTCTTCTTACCACAATCTCAGTGATAGCTACTTTTCATCCTCATACTCATACTAATGTGAGCTAGGAGATCTGGGTTACAGTTCTATCCCTCTTACTAACTAGCTATGTGTCTTTGAACTATTCATTTTGTGTCTCTGGACTTTAGTTTTCTTATCTATGAATTGAGGGAATTAGACTAGGTAATCTTTAAGATCTCTTCCTGATAGAACATTCTATTATAAAAATAAAATTACAAATATATCTCATCCTACCATGTAAGATGCTGCAATGTGTCCTTGACAGTGTCCAATCTGCTACTTGAAAATTCTACATTTTAATGAAGCTTGAAAGGCTCATTTTGAATATTTGGTCAAATTTGTTTTAATTATCCTGAATTCTCCCCATCTCTTCCCACCACTGTTTGAATTGTTTGTGATTGTTTGGAATTATATTAGATGCAACACTTTACTCTTACTTTTAATCAGGGAAGAAGAAGGTCAAAAGAATCAGTTCATAAAATCATTATTTTAACACTTAAGTAACAATGACAACATAGCATAACAATTATATGATATCATGTCTACTGTCTTTTTGAGAGGATACCTTATTATTATTGTGAAATAATTTACCATAATAAGAACATTGCATTAAAGTCATGATATTTATCATTGTCAACATCTAATGAAATTCATTTTGTTCCATTAAATCTCACATCTTCCTATTGCTAAAAATTTTATGTCAGCTAAAGCGGATTACATAGAATTCAGGTACTAGGTTTACACACAAGTGATATAAAATCATAATCCATATTTAGTTGTTGGTATGGAGATTAAGTGTAACCATTTCTGAATTTGAAGAACTTTGCAGAACTTTACCTGAATCCAAGAAGGCCTTATGTTGTTGACAGGATTTCAAAAAATCTTTGAAGAAAGGATGGGAATGTGATTGCAGAAAGGTGGCATAGTGGATAAGAGCACTGGACCTGAAGTCAATCAATCAGCATTTTTAAGCGCCTACTGTGTGCCAGGCACTCTGCTAAGCACTGGAGATACAAAAAGAGGCAAAGAACAGTCTCTTCCCTAAAGGAGGTTACCATCTACTGAGGGAGACAACATTGAAATATATACAAAGGAAGCTATATATAAGATAAGTAGGAAATAGTTAACAGAGGGAAGAAACTGGAATTAAGAGAGATTGATAAAGACTTCCTGCAAAATAAGGGATTTTAGCTGGAACTTAAAGTAACCCAGGGAAGTCAGAAGAGAAAGTGGAGGAAGGAGAGCATTCCAAGCATGGAGGATAGTCAGAGAAAAGTACCTGGAGCTGAGAGATGGACTTTCTTGTTTGTGAAACAGCCAGGAGGCCAGGACCACTGTATTGAAAAGTACATGGTTGGGATAAAGTTGTAAGAAGACTGGAAAAATAGAGGGGGTTAGGTTATGAAGGCTTTGACTGGAAAACAGAGGCTTTCATATTTGATCCTGAAGGTGATAGAGAGCCACTGTTGTTCATTAAGCAGAGCAGTGGTGACATAATCAGACATGAGCTTTAGGGGGAAAAATCACTTTGGAGGTTGATTAGAGGATGAATTGGAGCAGGGAGGAATTTGAGGAAGGCAGACCCACCAATAGACTATTGTAACAGTTTGGGCATGAAATGATGAGGGCCTGCATGACCAGGCATTATTAGAGGAGAGAAGAGCACATATTTGAGAGATATTACAGAGGTGAAATCGACAAGCCTTGGCAACAGATTGGATATAGGAGGTTGGATAGGGAGGAGTTTAAGGTAACTTCTGGGTTGTAAGCCTGGAGATAGTGTTGTCCTCTATAGTAATACGGAAGGTAGAAAGGGGTCAGGGTTTAGGGGAGAGATAATTAGTTCAGTTTTAAGTTGTCTGCTATAAGAAATGATGAGTTCAGTGATTTTAGAAAAACATTGAAGGACTTGCATGAAATAATGAATAGCAAAATGAGCAGAACCGAAAGAACATTGTGTACAGTAACAGCAATATTGTTTTAAGAATGCCTTTGAGTGAGTAAGTTATTTTGTGTATTATAAATACCCAAATTAACTATAAAGGACACATGAAGAAGACACTCTCTACATTCAGAGAAAGAACTTATAAATAGAAGAATGTATAGAATAATTACACATGTATATGTGTATACATACATACACCTGTTTGTGTGTGTGTGTGTGTGTGTGTGTGTGTGTGTATGTAATGGTAGCCATCTTTACAGCAGGGAGGGGAGGGAAGAAAAAAAGGGAAAAGTTTACATGATAATTTTGCTTTATGTTTGAAAAGAATAGAAAGTTGTGCGTGGTAGATTTGCAGTTTCATGCACAATCATCTTTTTTATTGTACTGTGTTATGGAAATGCTTGTTTTATTCCATAAATTAAAAATAAAATTAAAAAAAACTAAAAAAAGAAAGATGTCTATTGAACACCCAGTTTGAGATGTCTAAAAGGCAGTTGGAGACAATAGGTCATCAGAGAGGTTGAGGTAAGAGATATTTCAGAATCCTCAGCATAAATTATAGTTATATCCATGGGAGCTAATGAGATCACCATGAAAAGGTGAAGTAACATAGAGGGAGAAGAGAAGTAAGAGGGCCTGACAGATACCTATAGTTAGGGCTCATGATCTAGAAGTCCTGGGTCAGAAAGACCTGACTTCAAATATGGCTTCAGACACTAGCTGTGTGACCCTTGGAAAGTCATTTGATCTCTGTCTGTGTTCTCATCTGTAAAATGTGTATAATAATACTGCCTACCTCCCAGCATTAGTATGAGGATCAAATGAGATAATATCTGTAAAGTACTTTGTCATCCTTAAAATGCTGATATTATGATGCTATCTATTTTTGGTAGATTTGAGAATGAGAGTAGAGGGCCACAGGCTCATGGGTTGTACAGTATAGGAGGTTTGGAGAGGAAGCAAGTTATCATAAAGATGTGAGTGAACCTAGAAACCCTGATGCTGAGAAAATATTCCAAGACTCCAAAACTCCCACAGATCTGCAATCCAATTACATGAATATTCCCAACAGTTATGTAGATCTCAACCCATCCATAGCTGCCTATGCTATGTGACTCTTGCCTGGATCCTCTCATTAATTCATCCCAGGGTCCACCCAGTGGATGGAAAGCCTGCCTCAAATAGTCCTGACATTGAAAAGATCCCAATGAAGTATATGGATTATCCACTGACTATCTCTTGCTCTGGCTACATTATCAACTCATCTTTTATATTTCCATCATATATTCTTTGTGAAATATCACAAATTTTTTTTCAAAGAAAAGTGGTCTTTTGAGGTTTCTATCACAGATAAGACTCACCTGAAGTAAGAAGCCTAGGAACTATTTGAACAAGTTATTTCGTTTTTTTTTTTCAGTTGAGTTAAGCTTTTTATTTAATATTACAAAAAATATTTAGTCAAACAGAGCAAAGCCCATGTCATCATCAGACTCCTCAGATTCTTCTTTTTTTGCTTCCTCTTTCTTCTTCTCCTCAGCTGGGGCAGCACCACCAGCTGCTGGGGCAGGTCCACCAACTCCTACATTGCAGATGAGACTTGCAATGTTGACATTGGACAGGGCTTTTGCAAATAATACTGGCCAGAGTGGTTCAATGTTTACACCTGCTGCTTTAATGAGGGCATTGATTTTCTCTTCCATGACTGTAACATCATCGTTGTGAAGGATGAGGGCAGAGTAGATGCAAGTGAGCTTGGAGACAACCATTTCAACAGAAGGATGAGGAGAGATTTGTTTGTAGTGGTGCTGGTCGCCGGATGAAGTGAGGGGTCACCCCAATGCGGCCTTAGCTTCCAAAGAAGAACCAAATACCTCACAGACAACTGAAGAGTGAACAAGTTATTTTGAATAGAATATAGTGGGGGTATAAGCAATTCTCCATGGTTGAGTTTAATCTACATAAAATTTGACATATTACACATCAAGGAAGAAAACTATGGCAAGGTTAGACTCTATGGTAGAGAGTAGAAGAAAGGCTTGGACATTTTTTGATAGCTGTAGAGGAATAGAGTGGGAGAGTTAACCTAGCCGTCTTGCCTTCTATGGTACCCAAATCATCCAACCTAAAGTCACATAAGCATTACTTTTACTAACAGTTTCCAAACTCTGATTTGATACTTTCTCTTTTAGTGATAAAAGAAATGCTATTTCTATGTTTGTGGGAAATGTTGTGTCTGTCATTAGTAACAGTAGAACTTAATAGTAAATGATGAATCATCTTTGTTATTAGCATGCACATAAAATGTAAATGTTTTAGGGACCTATCTGTTATTTTGAATTTATTTAAAATATGATAAGAAAAGATAAGTAATTTAAAAGTTTTTTTTTTTTAAATTTTTCCTTCATCCTAATTTGTTATATGTATTCTCCCATGTGAAACCTGTAGCTATCTTTCCATAAGAAAGTCCTGGCCTAGGGCAACTTATGGTGATCAGTACATGCTACCCTGCCTCATGACAGCTTATGGAACTTCAAGGCAGAAAAATTGTGGTAAATTAACTGGTGTGATGATTATACTCCCCTGCTCCTACATTTTTTGTGGAAGTAGAAGTTTTATTAGCCAATGAAACTTCATGGTTTTTCCTGTTTTTGCAGCTTGGGTGACTGAGTCTGGAAGTAGACTCCATCCTGATAAGATAGTATTTGCTTTGGATTTGAAGATGGGAAATGTTTGGAATGTTATGGTGGCCCATGTGGCTAGTTATATTTTAATTTTTGCTATACTTTCATATTTGGGAGAGGAGATAACAGCTTAGGGACAATACTAGCTCACCAAGGTTGAGAGGTTTGACCCAACAGTAATACCCTATGTGACTGGGCAACCTACTTTATCTCCCTAAACAACAGTTTCCTCATCTTTAAAATGAGTCCTTGGCCTAGATGGTCTCTGAGGTCCCTTCCAGCTCTTGATTTTTGCTCTTATGACTCTTTCAGTCTTGATGCTTCAAATTCATCTCCTTCCTCCTGAAGCCTGTAGGATAGAGGTTACCAGGATACATCCAGGTGTTTTTTGTTAATATGGTCTATTTCTACGTACATAGATTTCAACCGCTTGAACTCAAGAAATTTCTTTAAAATTAAAGGTATTGTATTTCAATATTGTAGGCCAATTAGGGAAGATTTAGTTACACCCACTAGAGGGCAGCAGTACATATATGCCACCGGCACAATATTGTACTCTCTAAATTTGGGCACGGTCTTTTGCAAATCCATTAGCATATTCAAATCAATTCAGCATTAATCAATAATTTGTTATCTGTGACGTTTTGGGCCAGGTTCTGAGAATTAAAAGGCCAAAATTGAAAAGAATAGACTTATACAATTAATGAAATAGTTTAAAGGCAAGTGCTTAAGACAGGAACAGATAGCAAATTCCAGATTTTACTTCCTGGCTCCAATGCTAACCATATATGAAAGAGCTTCCTAACATCCCCCTGAGTATTTCTCTATTGGTAACATGACTCATGTTCTTAAAAACAATCTATGGGGGTGAGGTCGTTTTTTTTTTTGGTTTGTTTTTGTTTTGGTTTTGGTTTTTAACTGAGCACAGAGTTCCTTTAAAAGATTGAAAATGGGCAAGATATGTTGGAGTGATCAGCAGTCCCCTCCCAGAGAGGGCTCTATCCTGTTTCTATTGAGTTGTTTGCAGTCAACAGCACAAGTTTCAGATCAGACAGGGCCAAAGTATATCCATATCAAGAACAAAGTTAAACTAAATGTGAATCATCCAATTTTATTAATAATTATTGGGGGACTACAAGGTTCACAGCACTGTTCCACATTCCTTTTTGCTCACTGCTAATATGATTGCTAGTCTCTTAAGTTGTTTTTGTGCTTTGCTTAAATTTGCCTAGCGAGTGATTTCCATCTTTGATCCCATGCCCACATGTTTCTTGTATGCAACAATGGAATAAAAAAACCTGGAAGATATACTTCAGGATATGTTAAGTAGGGTGATGAAAACTAAACCATTGGATCACAATCCTTCTAAGAAACTGGCAAGGCTGTTTTGTGGAAAGAAAACTAATTGCACCCAAACACCCTCAGTACAACTTGCTCACATGTCTGCAAAGTGACCTCTTAAAAAATGCTTTAAATGTCAATGTGTTTTTAGGAGACACTGATTCACACATGGAAACCTCATGAGAGAAACTGTTCTGACCCTCCAATTAAAAGGCACAATAAGTCAGACTTTTGTAGTTTCCTTTTCCTTTTCAACTGCCCCCACTTAGAGATACAATTAGTTAACCAGAGCCAAAATCATCTAGCCAATTATTTGCATCAGTGGTTGGCCATTTTTAGGGAGACTATCAATCAAAGAGGAAATGTTTCAGGAGAAACGCAAGGTGACATGAATTGTTGGTTTTATTGCTAATAAAACATGGCCTGAAGATATGACTCCACAAGCAGAAAGAATTTAGAAGCAAACAAACCATATTACAATTATTTCTGGTCTGAAATATTGATCCCGTCATTTGGAGATGTCACAAGTGATAGCAGGAGTTTAAATTATGAATCTCCATTTAAAATTTTGCATTGGGACCTATAAAATACTCCCCCTAAATGTGTCACTTCCCCTTACCACTCCACTATGCCCTCCCCAGTGGAAATGTAGTGCCTTTTATACATGGAGATAACATTGCTGTACTTTCATGTATCTGACAGGTTGTGCTGAACCATTCACACAATCATGCTGCTAATGGCCAAGGGTATGCAAGACAGCTAATCAAGATTATGGTCTATCTTTGTGACAGAAAACAGAATTTTTGTTTATTTGAGATAGTTGTCTTAGCAAGGTTGGCCTTTATGGTGCAGTACTCAAATCATTCAAGCTAAAGTCCCATGCAGATTATTATTACTAGAAGTTCCTAAACTCTGATTTGATATATTCTTTTAGTGATAATGGAAATACTATTCATATATTTGTGGGAAATAATTCTTCTACCCTTAGTAATATTATAGATCTCAGTAGTAAATAATGAATCATCTATTATTAGTATGCACATAAAAATGTATATGAATTGTTTCTTTTTTTAGAAAAGTGATATGCTCAATGAGACTTATGTAAACTTGTTTTAGCTAACAATATTTGCTTTCTTTTTGGTGTTTTAATTACTATAAAACTAACAGCCCTTAATCATCTCTAGTAATATTAGTAATACAACGTTTACATCTCAAATATACTTTTAATTTTCCTAGTCAGAGTCAAATTGTTGGTGATATCTTAATGTTTTAAGGTAGTTAATGCCAAAATACTTGGGTCTGATTTTGAACTGAATGTTTCCCAGATATGTGTAGTAAGGTGAAAGGTGGAACAGCTAACAGAAACCAACTTCCTATCTGTATAAGACTACCTTAGGAGAATTTTAAGTTAAGTTTAATTAGACAATGAGACCCCATAAGCTTTCACCTTCACAGCTCCAAGAGATAAAAACTTAGGGTTTTTTTTAATTGTAACATAATCCACATGTTGGGAAAGGAAGAAGGATCAGCTGCCACTGTCACCTTACACATGGTTTATGATGTTCCTATTAACCACTTTCTTGTCAAAAAAGTGGTTGTCATGGAAACATTAAAAAGCTTCTGAGCTCAACAACTGAAAGATTTATAGGCTTTGGACAAGAGTCAAATACTGAAATAATTAAGTCCAATAAATATGCTAATATATATGCAAATCATGTAAATCAATGTGGGTGGAAATCCAAGTATGATTTCATGTGGTGTAATGGGAAGCTTAAAAAAGAATCAATTGAGATAGCTTGTCCAACTCCAGCTAGGTCTTGGCAGGCAACTAGGGACACCAAGACACTGAAGATTTTAAATCCCAGTGGGAAGGAAGTTCTGCTGCCATTGTCAGGAATCTGGAGCAAACACAGACTATTTGTTCAAAGACAGCAAGGTTTAAGGATGACCTGGAACAATTTTCTGACAATTGTCCAATCAATATTAAGGGCTGGGTGTTCTAGCATGACGTAACTGTGTCCCCTGAAACAGCTGTTTTGTGTCAGAGACTACGGGAAAGAATGCCAGGGCTATTTGGGAGGATGACATGAGCCCTAAGGTTAGAGCAAATGTTTGTGACTGTTGATAATGCAGTGACCATGCTCACTGTCTGGATGTTTCCTTTTTTTTTTTTTTTTTTTTTTTTTTTAGTGAGGCAATTGGGGTTAAGTGACTTGCCCAAGGTCACACAGCTAGTACGTGTCAAGTGTTTGGTCTGAGGCTGGATTTGAACTCAGGTCCTCCTGACTTCAGGGCCGGTGCTCTATCCACTGTGCCACCTAGCTGCCCCCTGGATGTTTCCTTTTGTAAATGATCAGGCCTACTTCAGGTGGTTAGTAAGTATTTTTTATTGGTGGTGGTAATGATGGGATCATATAGAGTGATGTTCAATGGAAAGAGGTCAGCTGAAGGGAGGTGGAGGGAATCTGTGTAAATCAGAATTTCATTCATAGGATACCAGATGTAGGGCAAGAAGGAATGTTAGATACCAACTAGTCCGATCTCCTCATTCTATAGACAAGGAAACTCAGGCTTAGGGAGGCCAAGTAACTTGCCCAAGAAACCCCTAGATGGTAAATAATAGATCTAAATTCTCTGCCTCTGGAGTTCACGGTTTCCCTTGTACCACCCAATACTTCAATAGATCTATATTCTCATCAATGGAAGTTATCCCCTGTAATGATGCAACTTGTAACCCATCCATGCCTGCCCATCCAATGTAATTCCTAATCATAAGTTTGCCATAGGGGGTCTTCCCAGAGTGCTAGGGGCTTTCCTCAACTTCTCATTTGTGTAGTGAAATAAGAGTCATGATGAAGGTTGAAAATAGTTAATAATGGAGACATAGAATTTGCTCACTGGAAAAGTAATACTCTTCAGTGAGTGACATTATCTCTTCCAATCGGAATTTCAGTATAAAGCCAAGTATATCCTAGTCCAGGGGTTCTTGGTTGAAGGTTGGAGTAGAGTCAAATATTTTTTTTTTGTTTCCATATTTTCTTAGACCATTGTTGCTTTCCTTTCTTAGGCCATTTAATGGCCCTTCAGGCAAAATTGGATAAATTGTCAGGTTACAGGCAAGGGAAAAGGACTGTCATAGAGCTCATGTGCTTGGGAGAATGTCTATCTCAAAGAGAACAACTGCATGTACAGTCTATTCTCTATAAAACATTTAAATTTTTGACTGCTGCTCTCATTCCCAAGAATCTGTGTTCCTTTGCCCCAACCATCCCCTTGCAAAAAGTCAACCTGTCAGTATTTTACATCACATTTAAAGTAACGACAGTCTCTGACTCCCCTTCAAGGATTAACTTACAGCAGTGAGCTAAAAATTGACAGCTGAAAAAATGATCCAATTCCAAACAACAGCCTGCCCTGTCCTGTACGTGAAACCCAGAATATTGGTGGTGTGAGTGAAGGTATAAGAGAAAATAACTCTCTGAATATGGGTATATGGCAGGGACAGAGAAGTGTCCTTTTAAGTATGAGTATAGAAGGCAGTGTGGAAAATATCTCTGGCAGCTACCCTGTGGATACAAAGTCTGTGTAACTGAATTGGACATGTGGCCCAGACTCCATAATTGGATCATGCAGTCTAGTGCACAAAGTATAAATATGAGCTGCTGTCTTTGTCAGGAGGCAGGGTGGGGAACAAACAATAAAAAGAAGAGTTGAAAATAATGAGAGTAGAAGGGTGTGAACTGATTGAATTCTTCTGTAATCTTTAAAGTTTCTGTTTGAGAAAGAAGAGTCTATCATCTTGTTTGAGGGCAGAAGCATTGAATGACTGAGATAGTTGTATCTGTTGCTTTTCATCAAACCTGGGTATGTTGGGTGGGGCAGAGAAAGGGGGAGGGTTGAGGGATGGGGAAGGGTGGCAAGGAAAGGGAGTGAGTGGGGAAGTATGTGTACTATGGAGTGGAAGATAGCACCTCTGTTCATGTTAGGAAGTGTACTAAAGATGAAAATGCTGAAGATGTGTTACAGGAAGAAAGCTATCATTTACATTTAAGCTCTTGGAACATGCCCTGTTACTTGCTTAATAGTGCAGTCAAGAAGTGCCTTTGATGTGTGAGGTGAGATACAAGACAGTGGTTAAAGGATTGCCATATCTCTGGGAATCAGGGAATGTCTTATGACCCTCCAGTCCTAGAACAAGGTTTTGGTGTAATAAGAAAGGTGACAAGTCTCCTTGGCTTTTGTTCCTTTTTAACCAAGTGAAGTTCAATCAATCAATTGATAAACATTTACTAAACACCTACTATGTCCCAGACACTGTGCTAATAGACTAAAATTATAGGATTCTGGTTAAAATGACTGGAAACTAGTTTTTAATCTTCCTGTGATCCCTATGTGTGGCATGCAGTGGCTTCACATAGTAGGTACTAAATAAATCTTTGAGTGATTTCACAGATTATATTTTTAAATAGGATAAAGAAAGGGGAAAAGGAACAAGCATTTATTAAGTGCCTACCATGTGCCAGCATTGTGCAAAACACCCATATGCATCAGCCCAATATAACAGAAAAGGCACTGGATTTGGAGTCAGAATATCTGGGTTCAAATTCTGGCTCTGCCACTTATACCTATGTGACCTTGGACAAATTACTTCTTATCTCTGGGTCTCAGTTTCCTCATCCCTAAAATGGATTAAATCTATGAAGCTATGATTCCATGATATGAATTCAAATCCCAGGCCTTTGTCTTTATACTTGTGCAGTGTTACACAAGTTACTATAGCTCTCTAGGCTTCAATTTCCTCATCTGTGAAGCAAAAGGGTTGGGCCTGGTGATCACTAAAGTGTCTTTAACCCTAGATCCTTGAATCGCCTACTTAAAAAGTTTTAGAAAAAAAGTTGCCAGCCCAGAGGCCATATTATGAGGGAAGGGGAAAGGAGTTATTCTTTGACCTTGTCCTCCTTCTTACAGAATGGAGCACTAAGTGACAGTAAAAGTGCCCTGTATTTCTCTCCCCTTGACCTCCATGAATGTGGACCTAATTAGGATTGGTAGTTAATTGCCTTTTTCACAACCACGTCAGAACTTTGATGTTGCAGATAAGTCATTTTAGAAAGAATGGTAAGCCTACTTCTCTGCAAATCTTGCCATATTTCCTAGCTTCTGTTTTACTATGTTTCCCATTTCTAGAGAGTCAAGACCTGATTTAGATGAAGATGGTATATTCCCCAATTACCATAATTTCTTTTATTTACTGACTATCTTGTGAAGCACATAGTCTCTTTCTTAAGTCTCTGTACCCTCCAGCATCTGTTTGAAATGCAGAAAATTTGAGGGGTTTAATCTACTTTGCACAGATGTAACTCATCTGACAAATATTGCATAATGTGAATTTTGTAAATTCAGTCATTTTCATTGGAGAGATTTCTGGTCTAAAGAACCCTGTGTTGTTCTTTTTGTGAAATGATAAAATTTAAAATGTAAATGTCACGTCATATATCAGTTTCATAAATTCTGGATTTTAGAATACTATGGTTTCTCAAGAGGAATTATATCTATATATTCTTTCTCTTCAATTTTCCTCCATTCTCTTTGTACATAGATAATTGTTTACCCCCGAGTTTAATGTGTTTCTACACCAATCTCTGTGTTTGTGTGCATGTGATATTTAATATCTGAGCAGTATTCATGTATTATTTTTTTAAGAAGAATGACCAGGTTGTTTTTTTTTATAATCATGGTTTTAAGGGAGTCCACTGATTCTTAAATTACCTCTCCTTGTCAAATTTTCCAGGTTGGTTGTTTTTTTTTTTAATATAACATACTTTACATTTTCTTTTCCTTTTTCCAATATTTTTATTTTTGTTCTAATATTTATTACTGATTCATTAGTCATTAATTTTTTTTTTGGTTTGGTCTATTCTAGTGTTCAGTATGTCTGTTATTTGGCTAAGGTTTATTGTTTTCTCTTCTATTCACTCTCCAATTCTTTTTTCTAGAACTTTTATTTCATTTTTGACTTCTTGATTCATTTCTTCCAGGTATACATATGCCTTTTTTGGCTTTTTTGAGGCATTGCTTGAAGTTATGGAGTTATTTGACCTTTCTCTTGGGGGATTTCTGTATTTACAATTGTTTAATGCTAGTTGGTATTTTCTTTGATTTACTCATCTGTCCTTCTTTGGTTCCTGGATTAAGAAGTAATTGCCAGGGCTAGGCTCTACCCCTTGCTTTGCTTTCGAGTGGGGCGATACATCCTGTCTAACCCTTCATTTCCTGGGTTTCTAACCTCAACCACCTAGGATTGGGAACTCTTGGATCTTTGACATTAGTCCTGGATCTTCAGAGCCAGAGTACTCAGAGCCAGATCTCAGAACAGAGTACTAGAGATTTTGGAGCCCCAGGCCGCTGGGGTGGTGTGATCTGAACCTGGGCCTTTCTGAACAACCTGGGGCTTTCTGACCTCTCCTGACCTTTCTCAGAGGGCCCTTCACTTTTGCTCTTTGTTTCTTGACTCAAAGCTTTCAGTCTACTTGTGTCTCAAGTTTGTTGGACTGGCAGGCTAGGGTTCCTTGCCTGCAGTGGCGCTAGATCTCGGGTCCCTTTTATCTTGCCTTTGGGCTTTGGGCTAACTTTTTGTACAGTTCTCAGTTGGAAAAAGTCACTATAGTTTCTCACAGGAATTTTTGATCATTATTTGGTCTGATGAATATTTCTGTGTTTTATTTAAGTGGGGATGTGGACAGGATGACTTGCCTCCTCTTGTTCGGGTAGCCATCTTGGCTAGAAGTCTGACCATCACACCAAATAAAAAAGAATTGTACAAAATCAAATCAAATTATTTAAAACAACAACAACAACAAGATCCATACTTTAAGTGCCTACCATGTGCAGAACATTCTGTTAGACATAGCAAGAGATACAGAATTTAGAGGAGACTGTCCCATCCCTCAGGTGCTTTATGGTCTAGAAGAAGGAAAGGTATTGCGTAAATACTTTAGAGTGTTTTAACGAGGATCTATTGATTGAATAGACTTTGTGTCATCTATCTTGAATACTTGGAGGTCTACTTTTACTTCCTGGTTTTTGAGAATGTTCTAGGACAATTGAAGTTGCTGGGTTATTAAGGTGCTACTCTTTAATAATATTGTACCATGCAATCCCTTCAGATCTAAAGTTGTTGCAATTTAGTTGCACTCATAATGAAAATATCTCCTTGAGCAAGGGAGTAATCATAAATATCGCTAGTCCCTGTTTTTCTCACAGTTCATTGCTCAGATCAGGCACTTAACAAATGTCTAATTGAAAAACAATTTTTTTTTAAAAAAAGGAAACAGAAGTCTTCAACATGTCTAGGTCATCCAAGAAGTCAGCAGTGAAGAAATATTTTTATTTCAATGACATAAGTACAAACTGATGCCATCTTATGGATTCTGGATTCCTAATTTGACTAATGAATAATAATGATATAGCAATCATTTCTCAGGCATGCAGGCTACCGGGTTGTGATTATAAATATGTGATTTGTTTATTTGGAAGTCTTTTGTAAGAACTAAAATCTTTAACTTGGAAATAAGTATATCTGGCTTTCTTTGAATGGGATCCAAGGAAGAGCCACATTGACGTAACAGTTGCTTATGACTGAAGTTAAGGCTGGAATAACTTTGTTGTCACCTGTTAGTGCTTCCTATATCTCAAGTAATCCAGCCCTTGTCCCTGACCTTCTGGGACTGGCAGTAATAGGAAACATTATCACGAAGGATGAGATTAACATGGCACAGCTCACTAATCTGGGTGCTGCTACAAATGTACTCCCCACAGACTGAGCAGGTTAATTCTGGAAAATAATTACTTACTCTAGCTCACTATGAAACTAACCAAATTGCCTGAATGCACTAATTTTAGCAGCTTTTGGCAATAATTTGGCAAGGTATTTTCTAGGTGATTCAGTTTTCCTTCAGGATGAATCACTATAACTTTCCCATTGTTAACGGGTTACAGTTTTCATACTGGTATCAGTTAACAGAGGCAGAATGGGGTAGGGTACACAGCTGGGAAGACCTGGGTTCAGGTCGTTCCCTTTGAACAAAGTGCTTCAATTCTCAGAGCTGCAGGTAGCAACTCTCTAAGATTTATAAGTTATAGAGAAATGCTGATATATATTAGCAGAAGGGACTCCTCAAAAGGAGCTTCCAATGCCAATTAAATTACAGGTTCAGTCCCTCTCTCTCCATTAGGTATCATAAAATGACTCTTTCATTCAAAGCATCATGGAGATTTCTGGAGGGTGACATAATATATATTAAGGAAAGTGAGGTAATGCCCATTCAGTGAATAGACATTTTTAAGAAGTGAGTTAAGGGATGGCCCCTTTAATAAAAAAAAAAAAAATTAAACTGGGAGGGGAAGACCCACAGGGTTGCTGGCCAAAAGAGGTTGTGTTTGTCCTTGTTCTCCAAGAAGACCATGACATCAGGAAGATGATGACATGACTTGCAATTGATTTTGATTTGAGTGAGGGAGGGCTGTGCAAGGTCACCAGCCTCACTTTCTCCTGAGGGGTCATATGGGTCCAGTGATCAGATATTCATCAGGACAACTGGAGATGGCTCAGGATGCAATAGGAGATCTTGGCCCTTTTAAGCTAAGGTCTTTTCAGGTTCTTACATTGAGAATGCCCATTCCTAGACCATCTCCAGCTGCCCTGATAAATATCTGGCCACTGGACCCAGATGACTCTGGAGGAGAAAGTGAGGCTGGTGACCTTTCAGAGCCCTCTCTCACTCAAATCAAAGGCAATTGCAAGTCATGTCATCATCTCTCTGATGTCATGGTCCTCTTCCAGAATGAAGGACTAACATAACAACAATTAAGGAGAGTCAAATCCATTCAGAGGCACTTAGAATTAACTTATTTATACTAAATTAAGCTCCTAAATATCTCATTAAAAAAGTTGTCAACACTTGCAGATTTCAGCAAAGAATAAAAATGAAAATAAAGGTATTCCTCCAAATATAACACAACACTTTCCAGTCCAGCTGAGTCTAGGAAACACTGTCAAGCTTTTAAGAAAGACTGTTTCCATAAGACTATTGTATAGTATCCAGATAAAAAAAAATTGTGCTGATTTGGATATATGTGCTTGAATATGAAATAACATCCATTTGTGACCCATTTCTATTATGTTAGATTCCCCCCCAGATATGAGATAGAAAACCAAGGTAGTTCAAATAATATAATTTTCTTTTCTGTTTTCTTCAGTTTTAACTTTCAAATTTAGGCTTTGCAATACCTTCCTTGGAATATTACCTCAAATCCTGATCCCTGAAATGTCCTGAAAAAGGAAAAAAAGAACTCTGGAGATGAAAAACTCTAACTTTTGTTTCTGACAAAATGATGAATCAAGATATGCCACCACATAGTATGAGCTAAAACTCACATCCATGAATGTATATCCCTTAGCATGTAAGGCTGATCTTCCATGAGTACAGCATGCCCTTGGTGCTACTTTTCCTGGTAGTGGAACTAGGCTTGGACTTACAGGATCATTCCTTCAGAATTGAAATAGAGATTAGAAATTATCTAGTACAACTCCTCATTTGACTTCTCCAAAGTTATTAAGTAGCATAGTATACATGAAATTTGATGCTAGTTTCCGTGATTCCAAATTGAGGGCTTTCCCCACTCTACCATGCTGCTTATCCAGTTATTTTGTGACCAATGGCATACATTTAAAAAAAACTGATTAGGGTTTTGGGCAGTTAGGAGGTACAGTGGATAGAATGCCAGTCCTGGAGCCAGGTGGGCCTGAGTTCAAATCCAACCTCAGACACTTACTAGCTGTGTGACTCTGGGCAAGTCACTTAACCCTGCTTACCTCAGTTTACTTATCCATAAAATGAGCTAGAGAAGGAAATGACAAACTGCTCCAGTATCTTTAGCAAGGAAACCCCAAATGGGGTGACAAAGAGTCAGATACAACTAATCAACTAAACAACAAGAACAACAGGGTTTTGGAATGCAATCTGTAGTCATAACACAAAACAAAGCTTACTGGCCTAAAATAAGATCCAATTCTGACCTTTGTTTCATTAATTTTTCTATATACTATCTAGTGCTGGAAGCAATCCAGAAGGTATCTCGTCCAGCTCCTTTACTGAACAGATGAGAGTGAGGCCCACTCAGGTGAAATAATTTGTACAATATTATGGAGAGAATAAGTTGCAGAAATAATGTTTAAACCAGCTTTAGCCCACATCCTCATGATATGGGTTGAAATATCAAATCTTATCAATGCATATTTATGTATGGAGAATTGCTACTACTAAACAGGGCACCTTCAATTAGCATATTTATCCTATTAATTCACACATATGGATGGTTTGAGATTTCTATGTCTTGTGGATTTCAGAGCTAGTACCCAAGGGTCTGTTTTCTCCAAATATTTTGGTGGCCTATGGGATTAGCTACCACCAGGTGAGTGGCAATGACTGGGTTCTGACTCTGGACTAAAGAACTAGGCTTCTTCTAGTTGTGGTTAATAGAAATTAATATGCTTTTTTACTCAGTAATCTTTCATACTTGGCTGCTGCTGCTGCTGCTGGTGGTTGTTAAAGCATTAAAGAATAAATAGTAAAAAAAAAAAAAAGTAAATAATCCTGTAGGGTAAATCATCAAAACACAAAAATATTTTGTACTAATTTTTTATTTATGACTTTCTTATTCCACCCTGGTCTCATTCTCTCCTTTCTCCCTCCTTTTACCCAGATAGCTCAATAGAATATTTCTTCCTAGTTCATCATACATATCTCACAGTCGTACAATGTTAGAGGGTAAAGGATCCTCTGAAATCCCCCACACCTGACTCAGGCCCCTTCCTAGATAGTTCTGGAATATCATATCAGGTTAATATCAAAAGCCCCTCCAGCAATGTGTCTTCAAAGCAAAGTGTCTTTACAGTTTTTCTCTACTTCAGCCAAAACGAAACTACATTCCTTCAAAGTTTATAGATGAAAAATATAGAGATGACCTGTCTCTTCTTTCTCTCTCCTCTGTTCCTAGCTTGCTTATCTCTCTATCCATGGGCAAAAACAGAGAAAGCATAGTCATATAGAGCAGCTCTGTATATACCAGAATGAAATAGTCATTAATTTTTGTAGAGATTTTAACTATCTCTCCATCTTCTCCTTTTAGATATCTTTAATCCTGTTTTCTACTTAACAATTACCTGCTTGTTATCCTCCTTCAATGATAATAACACCTCACATTTCTACAGTGACTTGGGTTTTGCAAAGCACTTTCCTCACAACAACCCAGTGAAGTAGCTAGTGCAAGTATTATTATTTCCATTTCACTGATGAAGTAACTGAGTCTATGAGATGTTAACCAACTTGCCAGTGATCACACCACTGGCAAGTTTCTAAGGCAGAATCCAATCCCTAGGTCCCCTGACTAAACCCTGTTTTCAATCTAATATGTCAGGCTACCTACAGTGGCCCCATCAACTGTATAATTCACATACTTGTTAGCTTTTGAGGAAGAAACTGTTTATTTCTTTTTTCTTTGTGGTTCTAAAACAGTGCTTGGAACATAGAAGGTACTTAATTCTTTTTGAACTGAATTGATTTGAAAACTTGGTTTAGTTGTGATTTTTTTCCCCCTTAAATGGACAATGTCCCTTTCCATGGAATATGCCTCAAAAACATATTGAGTATAATAAATAAAAGGCTTATCCAAAGCCATGATTAAATTAAAGTTTAAATTAATTAAAGTTGCAGTTTAATAAACATTATACGTAAAAGATAGAAATGGAAGGACATATACTGCAGCCCTTAGTACAGCCTTATAACCAGTAGGGCTTTCCCCATCTTCTGTCCATGTTGTGACGGTAACCCTAGCCAATTTATCGACCCTTCCTTCCTCCTCCTCCCTCAACTCCTTACAAAATAGATCATGGCCCAGACTATGGGTGTCTGTTTATGGAAATAGATGGTGGTCATATTAGTTTGGAAAGAGATTTAGTGAGATAGGTGAGGAAACTATCACAAAAATTGGCAATAGTACACCTAATATCAAGAACCCAGCCCTCCTGGCTCCCAGTATAGTGTTGTTTCATTTGTCATGGGAAGTGACTTTGAGGGGAAAAAGGGGCAGCCATTTCTCTCTACTTTCACCATAAAACTTAATGAATTTGCATATAGATATGCTAATGCTAACTCTATAGGTACTTTCTTTCCTTTTAGTATTTTTCTTGGGTGGAACTGTGATCTCTTTGACCTAGAGACTCCTTTCACTGTTGTAGATGTCAACTCCTCTATGTCTTCTCATTCTGCGTGCATTTTTTACCCCAAAACTCTAAAAAAGTATGTTGGAGGTTTGAGAGGAGCCTTTCTTTGAACTTTTTAAGATTTCATGGATACCAGAGTAATACTTGGCTGTCTGTCATTCTTCATTATTATGATATGACATTAGTGGAGTAGACATTTGGGAGAAAGTGTGTAGAATCGGTTGTCAGACTATTAACATTTGTGTAACTGTTGTTGTTCTTGAGTCAGGAAATTGATAGACTCAATATTAATGTTCTTTGTGCAAGAATAGAATGTTGGTTTTCTCCTTGTTTGCTCCAGCTCACTCATCATCAAACATTTAAAATTATCTTCTATATTTTGCACTGAATTGATCCATCATGATCCCAATTCCAATGGATCAAGTGAACGTCTAATTCTACAAGCATTTAAGATAGATTCTCAAAAATGTTTTCTCTCTCTCTCTCTCTCTCTCTCTCTCTTTCTCTCTCACTCTCAATCTCTCTTACTCTCTCTCCCACTTCATTCTTCCATCTTCCCTTCCTCTCTCCTTCCTTCCTTCTCTGTGCAAACATTCCAAATACCTGAAACAGGTAATCAATAATCATTTATTCTGTTGTTGTAGGCATTGTCCTGAGTCCTCAGGATACAAAGAAAGGTAGGCATTGCTTCTCCTCTCAAGGAACTCACATTCTAATGGAGGAGACAACATGTAGATAGCTAAGTACATAGGAGGCATATACAGAATAGATGGGAGGTGACCTCAGAAGACAAAGCACTAACAGCTTTGGGGACTGGGAAAGGCATCCTGCAGAGGAGGTGGAATTTCATCTGCAACTTGGAGAAAGGCAGAGAAAATGTTTGAAGGAGATACTTTTTATTTCCTTTAACCATATAAGGGAAAGAGAGGCCATATAGTTTAGTGGGTAGAGAACCAACTTTTGAATCAGGAAGACCACCTGTCACACAGACTGGCTGTGTGGCTATTGGCAAGTCACTTAAGCTTTCAATGTATAACCTACAGATAAGTTGCTAAGGTACACTGGTAGACAGAGTTTCCACACTGGGATGACATTTCCCATTTGGACAGAGTATAAAAAGGAAATTCTTGAAACTATTTAGTAATATTTGGTAGATATTTCATTGCTCTATCTTTAGGGAAACATCTGCACTGGCTTATTTGAACAGTGCCTTGAATTAATTCTACTTCTTTAGGATGACCCTGTTCCTTATCAGTAAGATGGAATGTACTAGTTTAAGCAAAGCAGGCTCTTGCTCTGTGCAAACAAGTTAAATACATTTCAGAGACATTCCATAGATTGTAAAACTCTGCCTCAATGCCAACACAATCCTTCAACCTACATGGAAGCACTCTTGGAAAGGAGCACTGTCCTGACAGTCAGAAGATGTTGAAATTAATTCCTGACAATTTCACTTCAACGTGTGAGAATGGGAAAATCATTTCACTCCTGTTACCTCATTAGTAAAAGAAGGGGATTAAACTTGATGATCTCTATGGTTCCCATTAACTGTAAATATCGGGAGTTCTACAACTTAGAAAAGTCATGAAAAAAGACCATTATGTTCTGAGTACGCTGGTATAAAATAGGGAATAGATCTTATTTTCTATTCAATAACTTTATTAGTTTTTGAAGCACTAATGGCAATGGGATCTGACACTTCAGTGAGTGAGCTAAGCTGAAGATTTGATTGAATAGTGACTTTCTCCAGTGACACACTGCACTATGCAGAATACAGAATATAGTGACTCAGCCAGAAAAAAACCGTGCCAAGCATGCTTGTCCAAAATCCTGTTATAGCAGCTTTCATTTGGGATGTTGCTTGGTTTTACTAGTTCATAATTCATTCCTAATGTTGTTTTGCCTCCTCTGTAGATTTTTCCAACAATAACATAGCTTGCATTGATGTTCCCATAGCTTTGTGCCACTGGTATTTGGAAATTGTACATAGACAATAAGTTGGACCCTCCCTTCCTCCTGGCGGGAAATGAGAAGTCATTTAGCCACCAGGGGAATGCCCTTAGACATTTGGGCATGGAATGCATGGGCATTCACTTCCTATAAGTGAATGCAGGACAACTAATCTGAATGTGACTCAAAGCATGTGGCTAGGAAAGAGGACATGACTTGGATGCCTGGTAAGGAACTGGGGAAAACTTTTTTCCATGATGCTGTTAGGGATCACTCTCTGGTTTTTCCTCAGTCTAGTAAAAGGCTTTTGGATGATATCATGAAAGTATGAGTCATAGACCCTTTCCTGGCCTAAAAATATAAGAAGGTTACTATGGTTTTAAAAGCTGTATTTGGAAGTAATATTAGCTACTATGGAGAAAGTTAGAGTGAATTCTATCAATAAGAATCATCATAATAATAGTATTAATACAGTGCTTTAATATTTGCAAAGTCCATTACAAATATTATCTCATCTGATTCTCACAACAACCCTGGGAGATAGGTACAATTATTATCCTCATTTTACAGTTAAGGAAACTGAGGCAAGCAGATATTGTGATTTGCCCAGGTAAGTGTCTGAGACTGTAGTTAAACAGGTGTTCTTGTTTTCAGGTCCAACACTCTACCCACTATACTGTCTAGTTACCAAGAGAGAATATGATTAGCAGCTACTTAAAGAGGGGAGGGGGCAAAAAGAATCAAACCCAACAGATATTCGTTTTAAAATAAATAAAGTCCTTCTGATTAAAAATTCCACCTAAATATCTTTGCATATCATATCCTAGAAAAGGGACTGATAGAGACATTGGTTGCATATGCTTATTGCTTTGCCTAAAATTATTTGGTCACTTATCTGTAAAATGAGAGGATTAGAGTACATGACCTCTAAGTCTTTTCTCTCTGTCTCTGTCTGTCTCTGTCTGTCTGTTTCTCTCTTTCTCTCTCTTTTTTCTCTCTCCCTCTCTCTTTTTCTTCTCCCATATATACATATATGTATGTGTATGTATATATATGTATGTACATATATTTCTATGTATACACACACATAATACTATTGTCTCAAATTTTTTGATTACTCTCCTATGTTATATTTCACACCACTTATATTCCACTATGCAAAACAGTCAGAAGTCAATTATCACTGATAAAGAGAAATAATAGAGACACTAAATTAAAGTGACCTAGAGGCAGCTAGGTGATACAGTGGATGGAGCTCTGGCTTTGGAGTCAGGAGGACCTGAGTTCAAATCCAGCCTCAGACATTCGACACTAGCTGTGTGACCCTGGGCAAGTCACTTAACCCCAATTGCTTGTTGATTGATATCACTGTCTTTCTGGTTTGAAGATGACCCACAACCAATATACAATGGTTGTGATTTAAAGAGCCCACAATTTGTTTCCATGATGTGTATGTGTAGAGGGCTATAATTTGGTATGAGACAGCTTCCTTTACTTGTGATCTACTGTTTTGTATGACCCCTCTCCTGGATACTTGTTCTGCTCAATACCTTTAAAAAAGGACTTTTTTTTTTTACCACTAATAAAAGGAAGTCTTGCTGCCCTAGTTTTTGTTTTGACTGTAAGTATACCGGATATCATTTCAAATTTAGTCTAATAGTATTTCTTTGGTTTGTCCTGTTTGTGGTTGTCCCACTTCAACTCAACAGATAGCATTAGTTCATCTGCTGACAGGAGTTTGTTTGTCCCAGAAAGTTTAGTCAGCAAAAAGTATTACATTAGAATTTAAGCTAATAACATTTTGCATACTATGTAGGGATTGTTTCATTCTTAGTACTTGTATCCTATGAGCCAAGCACAGTGCCTGCCACGTTTTAGATCCTTAATAAGTACTTACTGATTGATTTTGGTTTAGTAAATTAACTGGGATTTAAGAGCTTGTTAGTGACTCTGCCATGCATCTTGCCTTTTAATATTAAGTGAGTGGTAGATAAACATTCTTCTGCTCTTTATTCTTCATTGGAGTTGGGAGCTTGGCATCATACCCAGTTATCACCTCAAGTCCGATGTTGGCCTTCTTAATTCATAGGATCATAAGGTCATAGATAAAAAGTTCAGGAGGATTAGAGGATTATTGATTTAGAGCTGGAAAGGACATTAGAGGTCATCTAGCCCAGAGGTGGCAACACATCACTGTGGCCCACCACACTCCCAAGAGCGTAGAACCAGATTAAAATTTAATTGGGAAATACTTGACAAAATAAATAAAAATACAACAAGACATGGATAATATTACATTTTAAAGCCAAGTCAGTATGTGTTGTGCAGGGATTCTAATGTGTGGTTCCTGTTTCTATTTAAGATTGACACCACTGATCTAGTCCAACATCTCAGGCCCATTAAGTTAAGGAACTTGTATGAGGTTAAATAGGTCATAAGTCATAGAGCTAGAATGATCCAAGGCCCCCAGACTCTAAATCCAGTGATTTCTTTTTTGGTATGTTGACTGCTTCTGTATCCAATTCTCTGTTTTGATTGATACGTAGAATGCTACATGATGTTCAGTCGATTTTAATTCATGTCTAACTCTTCGTGATCCCATTTGGAATCTTGACAAAGATACTGGCGTGGTTTGACATTTCCTTCTTCAGGCATTTTACAGATGAGGAAAGTGAAGCAAACAGGGTTAAGTGACTTGCCCAGGGTCACCCAGCTAGTAAATATCTGAGGCTGGATTTGAACTCAAGTCTTCTTAACTCCAGGCCTAGCAATCTATCCACTGCACCATCTACCTGCCCTGAGAATTAAATACTTTTATGTAAATGCTTTTACTTATCACTTATAGGAGTGTAGTTTAAATAAATGGATAAATATGAAATTTCTTACCATATTTCTGTGTGACATTTGATGGCAAGCCATACTGCTATAATATAGATTGTCTTTTATTTAATGCATGGCTGTAGACACTACATAGTGGAACTTCTTTATGAGGAAATTCTATTGGGAAAATGTACCAGCTATGCATATCAGAAACTCAATTTAAAATCTATATGGCACATCCCAAAGTTTTAGTATTAATAATACTGATTACAATTAATAAAAAATGATTTAGATAATAAAACACTACTACTCATTTCCCCTAGATGTGGTGTAATGGATGTAGCCATTATTGCAATTCAGTTATTGTTGTCCATAGAGTTATAACTAGGAAAGAATATTAGAACATCTGTTGAAAACCATGAAAGGATTGTATGTTCATTCAGATTATAAAGACACAAATGAACTACCAGATGAAATTGTCATTGCTATGTTAATTTTTCATGCCAATTATGCATAATATTATGCTGAAGTTTAAATCATCAAATATTAAATTACCAAATGGACATTATCTGGTATAAGTAAAATATCAGAATGTATTAAATTAATTAGCATCCCTCATTATCTCATTCAGAGCAGCTTTAACTATCTAAATCACTTTCAACTCATTATTATCAGAATTTCAAATGTCAAAAATTTGGAGTGTGACCTGGCATCTTCATCAATGGATACTATCACCTAGTTAGGAGACAAAAAATAGAAAATAGAAGTCAATGAACAGAAAAATATATATATATACTTGACTCTTATGGAGATTTTTCAGGAAACCACTCAGAACCTATTTGTTTTTGTTTTACTTATTATTTATAATAAGCTTGGTGATCTGATTTTTCATCCCACTTACCTCTAGGTCCAATATCATAGTTATATTTATAATGATGACCCTGATTTATTAAAAACAAATTAAATTCTGTGCATGTATTTTCTATAAAAGGAGCAGGAAAATGGGTAATACATTTTGGAAGTATAGCCACCAAAAATGTTTTACTCCTTCAAGAGATAAGTTTTAGTTATCTGGAAAAGTTATCTTTCTTGAAAGATCTCATTCCCCAATTCCAGATAAATGAGATTTCTGCAGAATCATTTTATAATTTGACAGGTGTTTGTGTTTGTCCAAGGATAGTTAAATGTGTAAAATGAGGAAAGAGTTAGTCATTATCAATGACATTCTTACTTAATTACCTTATCTATTTTGTGGTGGTTAATTGCTTTAAATTTGGTCTAAGTTCCACATGGATTTTCAATTTCAGGTTAATGCCATATTCAATATTCTGATCCCGAGCATGGATCCCCAACACTCTGCATTCAATGCTCTATTATTCCCATGTACAAGCTCACAATGAAAAAGCAGTGTTTATGTATTGTTATAGAACTATATATTCATGTCAAAGAAGACTCAAAGTACACAATATATGTGACTTTCCATAGGGTTCATCCCTCCTCCTCCTCTTCATAAAAAGGAAAATGCTTTTTTAAACTCTTTTGTACCTTCTGAATTACTTCTTTTTCCTCTCCATTCCTGTAAGTATTGAAGCACAAAATTAATCTTATTGATTTGCATTTCCAAAGAAGACAAGTTCCATTTTTCCACTTGATTTGACTAGTAATTGGATCAGGTAAGACATGCATGTCTCTTCAATATTTACTTAACATAGTCAAAAGCTATCATTTTTTTATGGTATGCATGACCACTCGTAAGAAGATGAGAATGGTGATAATCCCAAAACACATTTGGAGCCAGTTAGCCCCATATTCTTATTTGGAATGGTCACACATAATTCCTGTGGTATACATTGAAAATGTGATAACCACCCTAAGGAGTCTCCTGGTTTTGCAAACTTTAGATATAATAGATTGGTTTGGGATTCTGACAGTTTCATACACACGAAAACAAAAAGTATAGGATTTGTGAGTTCCATCATTCAGACTGTGAAATATTTTGCCATGCCTCCTAAAGCTATCAAGATTTCTAACACCAAAATATGTTTTATCAGAACACTGAGTAGAAAGGACACAAGTGACTAATTCTAATTCTCTAGGTTTTGTTATTATGCACTAGACGCTTTCATATTTCACATGAAAATTATTGGAAAATACCAGTGAATGAATGAGTTATTCCTGAGTTTTAGCCTTGATGAATACCACAAAGTATGATTTATTTTATTATAATGGGACTATTTGTGTCTGTACTCTAGTGTTTTATGAGATTATAATATTCAATTTTTACAAACCATTTTCATTACCAAAACTTCATCTCCTATTCTGCCCTCCACCAGGTGTGTCCACATTATCAAAGCATATTCTTTCCTTCTCTTCACTAGGTCTAATCTTCTGCTCCAACCTACCATAAACAAGAAAAATGACATGAAGCAGTCTTAGGTTTTCGTGATTTAAAATATTTTACACACATCCCTAATGAAAGCCATAAATCCTTTTTGCTTTCCATCATGGGGTCAATCTTCCCCACAGGAAGGTGATTCTAGCTATATTTAGTATCTACTTTTTTGGGTAATTTTATTTTTTTATTTTTTTAAATTTATTTTTAGTTTTCTACATTCGTTTCTACAAGATTTTGAGTTCCAAATTTTCTCCCCATCTCATCCCTCCTCCTACCCCAAGATGGCATGCATTCTGTATACCCCTTCCCCTAAACTGCCCTCCCTACTATCTTACCCCCTCTTCTCTTATCCCCTTCCTCTTTTATTTTCCTGTATGGCAGAATACATTTCTATACCCCATTTCCTGTATTTCTTATTTCCCAGTTGCATGTGAAAACACTTGTTTAGCATGTGTTTTTAAAACTTTGAGTTCCAAATTTTCTCCCTTCCTCCCTCCCCACCCACCCTCATTGAAAGGGTTATAGGTTATTCATGTGTAGTCAATTCAATAGAGGTTATACATGTGTAGTCATGCAAAGCACTTCCATGGTAGTCATGTTGTGGAAAACTAAGTATATTTCCCTTCATCCTATCCTGCCCTACATTTATTCTAGTCTCTCTTTTGACCCTGTCCCTCCTGAGAATTGTTTGCTTCTGATTATCCCCTCCCCTAATCTGCCCTCCCCTCTATCAACCCCCTGCTCTCTTGTCCCCTTCCCACCGCTATTTTCCTGTAGGGTAAGATAGATTTCCATAACCAATTGAGTGCTTATGTTATTCCCTCTTTAAGCCAAATCCAATGAGGATAAGATTCACTCATTCCCTCTCACCTTCTCCCATTTCCCAGCCTTTTCTTGTCTGTTTTATGTGAGATAATTTACCCCCATTCTACCTCTCCCTTTTTCCTTCTCCCAGTATAATCCTCTCTCACCCCTTAATTTTATTCTCCAGATATCACCCCTTCATCTTCAACTCACCCTGTGCCCTTTATCTATCTATCTATCTATCTATCTATCTATCTATCTATCTATCTATCTATCTATATATATGTATATAGACATACATACATATAATTTTTACCCTCCAA
>NW_020954550.1:29845258-30021243 GCF_900497805.2 Vombatus ursinus
TGTCTGTTTTATGTGAGATAATTTACCCCCATTCTACCTCTCCCTTTTTCCTTCTCCCAGTATAATCCTCTCTCACCCCTTAATTTTATTCTCCAGATATCACCCCTTCATCTTCAACTCACCCTGTGCCCTTTATCTATCTATCTATCTATCTATCTATCTATCTATCTATCTATCTATCTATCTATATATATATATGTATATAGACATACATACATATAATTTTTACCCTCCAACTGCCCTAATAATGACAAAGGTCTCATGAGTTACAAATATCATCTTTCCATGCAGGAATGTAAACAGTTCAACTTTAATAAGTCTCTTATGATTTCTCTTTCCTATTTACTTCTTCAGGTTTCACTTGAGTCTTGTATTTGAAAGTTAAATTTTCTATTCAGCTCTGGTCTTTTCATCAAGAATGCTTGAAAGTCCCCTATTTCACTGAATGACCATTTTTTCCCCTGAAGGATTATACTCAGTTTTGCTGGGTAGGTGATCCTATCTCTTTTGACCTCCAGAATATTATATTCCAAGCCCTGTGGTCCCTTAATGTAGAAGTTGCTAAATCTTGTGTTATCCTGATTGTATTTCCACAATACTTGAATTGTTTCTTTCTGGGAGCTTGCAATATTTTCTCCTGGACCTGGGAACTCTGGAATTTGGCTACAATATTCCTAGGAGTTTTCCTTTGGGGATCTCTTTCAAGAGGTGATCATTGGATTCTTTCAATTTCTATTTTGCCCTCTGGTTCTAAAATATCAGGCCACTTTTCCTTGAGAATTTCTTGAAAGATGATGGCTTTTTTTTTATCATGGCTTTCAGATAGTCCAGTAATTTTAAAATTCTCTCTCCTGGGTCTATTTTCCAGGTCAGTAGTTTTTCCAGTTAGATATTTCACATTGTTTTCTATTTTTTCATTCTTTTGGATTTGTTTTATAGTGTCTTCATTTCTCATAAAGTCACTAGCTTCCAATTGCTCCATTCTAATTTTTTAAGGAAGTATTTTCTTCAGTAAGCTTTTGGACTTCCTTTACCATTTGGCCAATTTTGCTTTTTTGGGCATTCTCCTCATTGGCTTTTTGGACCTCTTTTGCCATTTGGGTTAGGCTATTTTTTAAAGTGTTATTTTCTTCAGTATTTTTTTGGGTCTCCCTTAGCAAGCTGTTCACTTGTTTTTCATGATTTTCTTGCACCACTCTCAGTTTTTCCTCTACTTCTCTTACTTGCTTCTCCAAATCCTTTTTTGAGCTCTTCCATGTCCTGGGAACAATTTACATTTTTCTTGGAGGCTTTGGATGTAGGAGCTTTGACTTTGTTGTCTTCTTCTGGTTGTGTGTTTTGATCTTCTTTGTCACCAAAGTAAGATTCTATGGTTTGACTCTTTTTGTGCTGCTTGCTCATGATCCCAGCCAATTATTTGAGTTATAAACTCTTTGTCAAGGTAGGGGTCTGCTTCCAGTGTGGAGAATGTGCTGTCCCAAACTTCAGGGGTTTTATGCAGCTGTTTTCAGAGATACTTCTAGGGACCTATAAATTTTCAATTCTTCCAAATTGCTACGATAATGGGTGAGGTGTTTACTCCTTTCCTGTCCTATGCTCTGGTCTATGAGTGACCACAAGCACTCTTTTCTGTCTTGGAACTGTGAGGAGGATTTCCCCTCCACTGCCACTACAAGCTTTACCACGCTATTGCTCCTCCTCACCCCAGGACTGCCACCTAGAACTGTGACACAGATCCAAGCATGGGCAAAGTGAGGGAATCTTGAACCAGTAGAGAGATCTCTGCAATCCCCTTCTGATCAGCCACTCGACTCCCCCTCAGTCTGTGGGCCAGAAGCTCAGGAGTCAGCCGCCACCCCAGGGATGAGCTTGGGGACTGGGGCTGGGACCAAGAGCTTCTCTCTCACCACAGTCACAGACTTTTCCCACTGACCTTCTAAGTTGTCTTTGGCGTTCGTGGGTTGAGAAGTCAGGAAACTGTGACAGCTGCCCATGATTCAGTCCTCTGAAGCCTGCTCCAGGTTCACTGAGGCCTGCCTGGCCTGTGTGCCCAGTGTTCCTCTCCCAGTCTAGCATGATATACCTTTCTGATCAACCATTCAGGCTGTCTTGGTCTGTAAATTTGTTTCACTCCGTCTTTTTGTGGGTTCTGTTGCTTTAGAATTTATTTAGAGCCATTTTTATAGGTATTTGGAGGAGTTTGGGGGAAAGCCCAAGCAAGTCACTGCTTTTACTCTGCCATCTTGGCTCTGCCCCCTATTTAGTATCTTCTAGAGGAGGTGGGTACTAGCTATTTTATGTTTAGTATCTTTATGTGATACACCTTGGAATGGAAGAAAAGAGGTAGTAGTGTCATCTGACTTAAAAATGACCACAGGTCACTCAAGAAGTTCTGATGAGCCTTGTGTTGGGCACATTTCCATACTCTAGGTTCAGGGTGGAAAAAAAAAAGATTTGATGACCTTCATGGAAGGGGTTACAAATACCACATGTAAAAAAAAACTTGATCCCTATACTTGCCAGGGGAACAGTGAAAGAAAAGGCATCTGAACAGAAATTATCTAAATAAAGCCTGATATAATTGCTCTAAGGGTATGCTTCATTTTAAGAAAAGCAGATTTGTATGTAATAATCCTATGCATTACATCATGGTGTATAGGAGGTTCCCTTGGGAACTTGTCAAATGAAGAAATCAATTTCTTTTCTATCCCAATTATAAGAAGAATAGGACTGAAGGAATGGAGTATTTGTGTCAATTGGCCTGACTTGCTTTTTTTAATGTTTTAAAATCTGATTTTTTATTGACATCTTTTGACTTTATGTCACCTTTAGTTCTGAATATATCCCTCTTCCCTTCATTGCAATGACTCATCCCTTCCCACAAAGATTAAAAAAAAATGATCATGAAAAAAGTTGAATAAAACCAATCATTAAATCAATCATGTCTGATAGTACTCACTTAAGAATGTGCATTTTTCAACACTTTCCCAGGGTCAACCTTGGTCACCATAATGATACCAAATTGTTTTGGTTTGGTTTTGTTCTCTCTCTCTCTCTCTCTCTCTCTCTCTCTCCATCATATATACATACATACACACATACACACACATACAATTAGAGCTAGTGTATAGATTATTTTACCACTTTTTTATTTTATTCTGTATAAATTAATATAAATCTTCCTATGATTATTTGTATTTTTCATATTAATCATGTTTACATTATAATAATACCCCATTACATTCATGTGTCATAATTTTGTTTAGCTGAAATTCCCTAGTCAATGGACAGTTAGTTGGTACAATGGATAGAATGAATTTTATAAGTGCTTAGAGGCCCCTTTCTCATCTTGTTTCTGTGTAGTGAGTTTATAAACTGATTCACAAGAATATATCTGTGAATTATCATCTGAAATACTTGACAGAAAGCTAATGTGAACATTATGTAATGTCACTTTCTCTAAAGAGAAAGTGGTCAAACTTAAGTTTGCTGACTTTCATTCAGGGTGAAAGGAAATAAACATTTACCTCAAACTCTGTAATAGAAGAAGGAATTGAGTTCAATGCAACAGACATTTAATTGCCTACTATGTATTAGGGGATGTATGGAGTATTCAGGGAGGACTAACACCTCTGGTATGAGGGCTTGTTGAACCCTTCTCAGGGCTGCTTATCCATCTTTGGTGTTCACCTGCCATCCAACTCTTACCTGTGACTCCCAAGCCCTATATCATGTGCAGCAGCCACATCCTGGTAAAACTATCTTGGTGGATGGATTAAATCAAGTAAACCTCAAACCTGTTAGTGAGTTAGGGAATGTCTACTCCAAGCAGGGGAAGATATTCCCCCAGCAGAATGGGCAGATGAGAACAATTTGTTCCAGTAGCCATGAAAGTGGCTGAAGAAGGCACTGTGGAGCACTTAGAGCTTGGTCAGGCATCAAAAAACACCAAGATTATCCACTGCATCCCATGTCATTGCCAATCATCTTGACTTTTGTCCTGCCACTGGACTTTGATGACTCAGAAAGAGAGAGTAAGGCTGATGATTTTGTGTAACTCTGCCTCACTTAAATCCAATTCACCCACAAGTGAAGACATCACCTATGATATCATTGATCCTCTTTGAGAAAACCAATGATGAACAGCAATTATGTACCAGGCTTTGAGCTAGGAGTTGGTGATACAAAAATAAAATCAAACAGGCCCTGCTCTCAAGGAACTCACATTCTATTGCAGATAATAATGTAAATACATTAAAGTAAATGCAAAATTTAATCAGGACACACTTCCTGTAGGATGTAATACTTGAGTTGGGCTTTGAAGGAAATTAAGAATTTTGTGAGTCAGAGATAACAAGAGAATGTATTTCAGGAATGTGGAAAGACACAGAGATGGGAGAATTAATGTTGTGTATGTTGCTGTTCAGTAGTTTTTAGGTATGTACAACTCTTCATGACCTCATTTGAGGTTTTCTTGGCAAAGATACTGGAGTGGTTTGCTATCTGATCCTCCAGCTCATTTTATTGGTGAGGAACTAAGGAAAACAGGGTTAAGTGACTTGCCCAGGATCACATGGCTAACAACTGTCTGAGGCCAGATTTGAACTCCCAAAGATGAGCCTTCCTGACTCTCAGCCCAGCACTCTATCTACTGTGTATGTTGTGTATAGAGAACAGTAAGCCTGCCAGTTTGACCAGAACATTGAGTTCATTAGAAGAAGTTGCATGCAATAAATCTGGCAAGGTAGGTTGGAGCCAGATTGTGAATGGCTTTAAAAGTCAGACAGAGAAGTTTGTATATTTATCTTTGTATTATTTATCTTAGAATATTTTGTACTTTATCTTAGAAGAAAGCTGCTAGAATTTCTTGAGCAGAGGGAGTAACATGGTCACACCACTGCTTTCAAATTATCAATTTAACAAATGTAGATTTGAGGGGGATTTGAGATAGGGAACCAATGCAAAGTTAAAGCAAAACAAGAGAAAGGTTTCACCTATGGTAATTGTAATGTAAGTAGAGAGAAGAGGGCAGATGTGAAGTATATTATAATGATAGAATCAATAAGACTTGGCAACTGTTTGGGTATGTGGTGTGTCAAAGAGGGGAGAGTTAAGGATGACTCCAAGCTTGCAAACCCAGAGGACTAGAAGAATGGTACCACCCTCAACATATATCTGGTAGGGGAAGTTGGGAAGATGAGAGAATTTGGGTCTGTTTTGGACATGTTAAATTAACATACCATTGGAAGAACAGTTGGAAATGTCAAATAGGTAGTGGATGAGGTGAAACTGATGTTCAGTAGAGAGAATATATAGATGTGTATGTATAGCTATATATAATATAGTGTATGCTTATGTATACATAATTACACATATGCATATATAGTGTGTATGCATGTATATGTATATGTGAGAATTATCTGCATAGGTAATAGTTGAACCCATAAGAACTAAAGAACTGATGAAATCACTAAGAGATAACATAGAAAGACAAAGGGGTCCTGTTAGTAAAACAACCACCCTGTGAATTTGTCCTATAAAACACACACACACACACACACACTCACACACACACACACACACACACACACACATCAGGTTTAAAAATCTAAATTTGAAAAACAGAAATGTTAGTGGGTGTGATTCTGTAATTACAAGGCCTAATTTGTAATTTCAATATTTAAAGGAAGTCTGTTTTCATTAGTAAGGGTTTTCCATCCACTAATGCAGATTACAAGTTGTCTACATTTTAGTAGATGGTCTTGTTAACTTCTGGGTCTACAAAATCCATGGTCCCTTCACTGAACCTGTAATATCTTCTCCATGCCCAATGCTTTAGGCCCATGCCCAAAGCTTTTTTCAGCCTGGTAAAACCTACCATAGTTTGTGTTCTACTTGCATAGCTTTCAAGAACCCAGCAAAACCTCTATAATATGGTGAGACATCACAAGTAGGTGTATAGCAGAGAGACAGTACAACATTGAGAGTTTGAAATTTAAATAAAATCAGTTCATTTACATCACCATTTAATGGGCAGCTGGTATTACAGTGGATAGACTGCTAGATTTGTGAGTCAGGAAGACCCAGGTTCAAATCCTACCTCATATACTTATTAGCTGTATGATCCTGAGCAAGTCTCTTAACCTCTATCTGCCTCAGTTTTCCCATCCTAAAAATGGGGATGATCATAATAGCACTTACCTCCTAGGGTTGTTGTAAGAATCAAATGAGATAACAGATGTAAAGTATTTTATGAATCTTAAAAATGTGCTATGTAAATGCTAGTTGTTGTTGTTGTTATTATTATTATTATTATTATAGCTATACCTGTGATATCATTGATTCTGCAGGGTTTAAGACTTGTCAGTCAAGTCTATGTTCTCCTGTTTTCCCAACAGAATAAATAGATAAACCTGGTTTAAATCATGATGGGTGATTAGAAGAATTCTTCTGGTTTCTTGCTGTAGTAAATCTGTGGCTATTGGCTTCTGTACACTTTTGTAGCCAAGGCTGACTTGTGTCAACCTAGAAGCAACGTATCCAGTCACTCCATGGTCACAGATGGCAGCTAAAAATGGGAGGAAACTCCTTTACCAGATGTTGCAAGAGCAAATGATTATTATCCTTTTAGACAAAATCTGTGCTATAGACGAGTGACATCACATTTCATTTAAGAGCCATTGTCCCACCTCATCATTAAGAAAAAAAAAGAGCGCTTTCTTTTATAATCGCCTTTGGGCTATAGTTGTAGGACTTTAAAATATATATATTCCATTTTGTATTTGTTCAGAAGATTTCTACCCCAAATACTCAGAGTCACAATTGTAAGAAAGAATCCCAAAGCTCATTTGAGAAAGTGCTGCCTCCAGATCTGGAATTTAAACTTCCAAGTGACAGGATAGACTTTAGCTATCTTCCTAAATGGTTGTAACACTAAGTATTGGCATCCCCAATGGGTATTAGCCTAAGAACATGAAAGGATGGAAGTGATAAGGCCACATTTCCAAAGATAGTTGCACAAAAATTTCCAATTCATTTCACAGATTTCAAATAATCAACTATAAAACTACTTTCTCATTTTTTCCTCTTCTGATTGTGTCAATTCTATCCCTGTAAAATGTAAATAACAAATTGTACTGTCTGCTAATACCACGAGTTCTCCATTCCCCAAAAAGTTTCTTTTCTTGGAGGAAAATGTTGACTCTCCCCCCTCCCCCACACAGTATGGCCTTCTTGACACTGGAAAGACAAAGCTAATGTAGATGTAGGGACTAGTTTTTCCATACCCCAGAATGTCAATACCCTTGCCAAAAATGAATTTATCAGCTAAATAGCCAAGAGATTTAGTTTATCTAAAATGTCCTACAAGGAAGAAATAGTTTACCACTGTTCTTGCAGATTGAGGTAAGTCTAACATATTATTGACATATGTTATAGATTTAATTTAATGCCATAGTTCAGATGTATGTTCTGATGAATTTGAATGAAATCTAGGCTAAGATGAGTAAAGTTGTTTTAATATTTATGGAGTTGAAAATGCAGAGTTAGCAAAGGAAGGATTTTAATTAAAACAATGTTTCTTCATCAGTGCTCATAGGAGAATGGAAAGGAATACTACTAGAACTTGCTGGTCATTTGTATTTTTACTTGATTTTTCCTGCATTTTGAAGGCCTTTATATTCTCAGTTCTCAGTAGCAGAAAACTCACGTACTTTCTCTTTTACCAATAAAAAAATACAATGCTGGGACCCTTCAGGATTTCTTCCTTTTTGATGGGGTGCTAGAAACTCCTGAGTATTATTGACCCTTTCCCATTTCTTTTTTCTGAAATTTTAGGTATCCTGGAGATAACATCAGTGGAAATAGGAGTTGTAGCAGTCAAAGCCATTAACAGCAACTATTATTTAGCCATGAATAAAAAAGGAAAACTCTATGGTTCAGTAAGTATGCTTTTTTGTTTTCAAAATTGACTTAATAAGTTATCACCATCATTTCAGGATTTTAACCCCATCCCAGACCCCCAGAATAGTTCTGTTATCATTAGATTGCTTGAAAATAGACCTGCATGGGCAATAATTCTCCGAAACTTCAAGCACTGGCTAACCAGCTCTTCTGACCCGACAAACCCCCTGGTGTTTATCTGTTTGCCTGCTACTGATCATCAATAAATATTCTGGCATAGTAACTGGTGAGAACTCTCAGAGAAACTTCTGGTCAACTTCTGGTCAATAGCATGAGAGCTATACTCAAGCTGGAAGGGAATCATTACCAAACCAAGACATTTTGTTTTAGTTGATTTAAAACACAGACTGCATTCATATGAATGTCATGGCTAACAATGGAATCTAGCCTATGGATTTCTTGTGTCCTCTGAATATCCCCATGAATCCTTCTTTACTTTTAGTGAGGAAAAGGATTGGCATAGTCATTATTTGAAACCATTTTTATTCTAATCCATTATCCCATTTGTTGTTTTAGGCCCTCAAAAACAATTATTAGCAAATCTCTGTGAATGATTATGTGTCAGATTTTCACGTGTATATATAGATTTTCTACCTTATAGTAGTGGCCCTAAGTTAGTCATTTAAATTGCTGAATAAAAATCATCACAAGTGGAGTATGACCCAGGATCCTAAACTATCCAATTTTTAATTATCCCCTAATAATGTCTTTGGAATAGGTTAGTGTATGTATATACATATAGATATAGTGAATACATGAATTTGTTCAATGATAGTTTTCATAGATATAGGGTGTATGTTACATGTATGTGTAATATTATGTATTCCAACAAGTATTTGTAGATCACCTACTATATGCCAGGTAATCTAGAGGATAAATGTAATGATATCAATTTTAAAAGACTTTATATAGCATTTTAAGATTTGCAAAGCACTCTACACATATTATTTCATTTGATCTCAACAATAACTTTGGGAAGTATATCATTTATTATGATTTTCATTTTACAGATGGGGGAACTGAGGCTCACAGAGGTTAAATGAATTGCTTGTGGTCACATAGCTAGTAAGTGTTAGGTGTGGAATTTGGAGACATATCTTTCAATTCAATGCTTTTTCCACAATACCCTGGTTTTTTTTCCCCTAAAATGTACAGGGAGTTTAAGATCTGAGTCAGGAGGCAAAATTATTATATATGAAATATTTAAGTTTTAATTATAATTGTAGGTACAATCGTAGTTCACTATAAACTATAATAATTAAGAATGCTTCAAGGAAGTCATGGAACTAACTCTAGGCATTAGAAGACCGATAAAATTCAGAAAGGGATATGTAGGCAGTTAAGAAAAAGAAAATAGAGAGGAAGGGGAAAACATAAGTATCCAGGGAAGGAATTAACGCAGTATATGGGGGAGAATCTTCAGGGACAGGCTTATATATGGAAGCAATGAGAGGTAGCCTTGGTATACCACTTTTTGAGTCTCAGTTTCCTCATCTATAAAAAAGAGATACTCATACCTGTAATATCTTATCTCCCATGGTTGTGGTGATGATCACCTGAGCTTATATATATCAAGTTCTTTGCAGACCATAAAGCTTTATAAATGTCATTATTATTATTATTAATTACAATAAAGCAGAGAGAGTAATTTGGTATTTATTCTGCAGATAAAGGAAAATCAAGTGTTCAATTATTGTTGAAGATAAGAAACAAGTTAAATTACCAGTCAAATGCTAAGAGTTACCAGTAGAGTAATGGATAACCAGAGTTTCAGATTAGGGGGAAATTGGGTGGAGGTACATTCCATTGTACTGGCCCCAAAGCTAAAGAAGGGAATCCTTGTAGACAGTGAAAAAGGTGAGACAATTGTAACTCTAGGTCCTAAACATAAGGAATAGATACAAGACATATCTAAATTTGAGCTTATATAAACTCGAGTATATCCTGGCTATAGAACTATGCCTATGACTTGAGATAAAAGTAGGGACTCTGGGGAATGAAACCTAACACTTAAAAAAAATAACTATACATACATATACATATAGATACAAATATTATATAGATATACAATATATTTAATACACGCATATACGTGTGTATGTACACACACACAAAAACACACACACTTAGTTGTTGTTGATGTTATTCAGTTGTTTCAGTTGTATTCACCTCTTCACGACCTCATTGAGGGGTTTCTTGGTGAAGATACTTGAATGGTTTGCCATTCCCTTCCATATGTATATGTATATGTGTGTGTGTATATATGTATATGTGTATGTATATATGTACACATGTGGATATATGTCAATATACATATACATACATGTGTATATGCAACATGTGTATATTGTGTATATATACACATTACATGTGTGTATATGTATTTATATACATATATACAAATATATCAGATTTAGATTGAGTGCAATTTTATATCTTGCAGAAGACAATGGAAATTCTTTTTTTTTTAAAGAATTTTAATCCAATTTGTTGTTGAGAGAGAGAATGGATTCCTGTAACTGGTTCAATATAGAAGAACTGTGTTATCTAGCGAATTCATATACCCAAGAAATAGAAGTTAGAAATGTGAAGCCAGGCATTCTTTAGATTTATGATAGTGATCAATGTAAATACTATTTGGTGGAAGAAAGATTTTACCGCCTGAATCAATCCTTTCGTCCTCTTCCCAGCTTTTCTCCCACTTTTGCAAATAAATTTAGATCAGCTAATCCATTAATAGTGACTTGTGATTTGAAGTTAAATTGTTATATTAACTTAGACTATTAAGTAAGAAAACATTAGTCTTTACTAGATAATTACAAAGAATATGTGAAATAATTTTGTTTAAATAAGAAATTGAGAATTCTTAAAAGTGCTGTGGCATAGAAATATACCCCTCTCCTCAATATTATCCTACCTGGCATTAGGTCTGTATCTAATATTCTTTAGACTATTTTTCTTACTCTCATCTTTATTAATTGATTCATGTTACCTATACACAGTCAACTTTGCTTATTAGTCTACTTGGTCCTATCCCCATTTAGGTTAGTAAGCTTCATCACTACCCCTTGCCACTCTCCTCCCCCCACCTCCAAAAAAAATTTCCTTGTTGGAGCAGTCATGATGCAATAGGAAGGAGTTCTGTATTTGGAATAGGAGATCTTGGGTTAAAATCCCAGCTCTCCCACTAACTACCTCAATGACTAAGAAAGTTAATTAAGTTCTATGCTTCAGTTTCCTCATCTATAAAATGAGGAGCTTAGACTAAATGACTCCTAAGGTCTCTTTCAACTCTACAGTAATGATTCTATGAACTCTAGATAGCCATTATATAAATACTTACTATTAGATACCAAGGAGATCAGATGAGACAACGTGGCTGACTTGTATCCCCCAAACAGGTGAAAATACCACCATCCCCCAACTTAAATTACTTAGCTCTACTGCCATGGATTGGTTGAAAGTATTATCTTCTCATGCAAAGGATAGATGTTCATTTTCTTTTGGTTTTAAATGGACTTTTTAAAAAAAATTAAATGACAATACATACAATACCAACAATAATACAAATGGAAAAACAAAAGAAATGAAACAAAGCTATAAATATTGTGTGATTTTATGATTAAGCTTAACTCCAGGGAAAAGATATAGTAATACACTTCACAACCCCCTTTTTTGGTAAAGTTAAAGGACTATGGATGTAGAACAATGCATACACTTTCAAAACTCATTTGACAAGTTTCTGTACTGCTTTTTAATAACCTTTTTAATTTAACAAAAGTTACAAAAAATGTCCTTGGTATTTATGTCAGTTTTCTTTGATGCCAGTTTTCCCAATACAGCAACCCATGTACATATATGTTATATAGTCAATAATTTGGTGTATATATCTTGTATTGTATATCTATATCTACATCTATATTCATATATATATATGTGTGTGTGTGTGTGTGTGTGTGTTTGTGTGTGTGTGTATGCATGTATATTTCTTTTTCAAAGAGAAATCATTTTAGGGGTATATCCTATATCAGGGCTGGGGAACCTGGAGGCTCAAGGCCACATGTGACCCTCTAGGTCCTCAAATGTGTCCCTTTAACTGAATCCAAACTTCACAAAACAAATACCCTTAATAAAAGTATTTGTTCTGTAAAACTTGGACTTACTCAAAATGTTGCAAACAAGGACCTAGAAAGCTACATGTGGCCTCCAGGCCCAGGTTCTCCACCCTTGTCCTATATTCAGAGTGATCTATACCTGGATCAACAGTAACCACCCAGCAACAGAAGCACAAATTATTTTTGCCATATTTCAGCAAAATTTGAATTTAAAAGGAAACTCTGATGCCAGTTAATCCAATAGCTACCCAAATAGAATCTTTTCAACATCATACATGGCATACGTGGCCATCCAGCCTTGATTTAATTGTTTAGAACCCACTATCCTCTGAGAATACCCAGGTTTTTTCCTTAGATTAAGAAAAAATTTGCCTCTTTGAAATTTCTACTCTTCCTAGTTTTTCCTTTTGGATCAAGCTATATTACTACCCTTAAAATGTTTGAAAACAGTTACTATGACTATGTAAGTCTTCATTTCTCCAAATTAAACATCTCTTACTCTTTCACCTAAGCCACATGTAGCATGAAACCTTTTATTATCCTGGTTGCCTCATCAAATATTTATTGTGGTTGTTGTTGTTGTTATTGTTGAGGGGGAGGGGGAATCCTTGTTTGTTTTGTTTTAAGGATATATCTCTCCCTATCTTTCCCAGGCCAGAAGTACAGTGGCCACTCTTGAACACCATGTGATTATCACAGAATCTTTGACTTGCTCATTTTCTGATCCTTCTTTAGACATCCTGGTGGGACACTGCTCTCAGGCACTTAGCATACATTCATGCCAAAGGTTAAGGACACCCACTTGACTTAGTCCTGTTGAAGCTCAGAATTCCTAAATTCATGTAATTCACAGGCTTGGCCTCCCCCATATCAGGGATTATATAAATGTGTTACCACTCCTGGCTCTATATCCTTTATAGCTTATTAATGACCTTACTAAAATGTGGTGTCCAAATATTCCAGGGTGGAGTATGGTGGAAATATCACCTCCCTGGTCCTAAATACTGCCTTTCTTAATGCAACATGAGGTCAAATTAGTATTAGTAACTGCCACAGCAATTTTTTAATTCACATTGAGCTTATATTTCATTGAAAACCTCAGTTTAATTTTTTTAGATGTGATGCTATCTAGCGATGTTTCCTCCATTTCCTTACTTTTGAAGTTGATTTTGATGGCCAAAATATAAGATTCTACACCAGCAGTTCTCACCTTTAGCCTCAGGACCGCTGTATGAGCTAAAAAATATTGAGGACCCCTAAATAACTTTTGTTTATATGAGCTACATAAATAATTTACTGTATTAGGAATTAAAATATTTTATTATTCTTATGAAAATAGTTTTGGCCTCATTGCCTAAAAGAGCCTCTGGGGCTCCCAGGGTACCCAGACCATACTTTGGAACTACTGCAATCCCTTTCAGTTTCATTTTGTTAGATCTAATCCAACCTTTTTGCTTTCTGAGATGTTTTATATCTTGACCCTGGCTTTTATCTAACATTACATCTATCTCTCCTTGTCTTGTATCATTCACAAATTTGATAAACACATTGTTTATTTCAATATTTTTAATGAAAATGTTAAATGATATGAAGATGAGTACAGACTGATCCCTAATACACTTACTAGAGACCACCTTCCAAGTGACCATGAATGACTAATGATCACTCAATCTAGCAATTCAACCAGTTCCAAAATCTTTTATTTTTTTGTGATTCTATCTTAATGACTCTGAAAAAATGCTCTAATATACAGAAATACAGAGGTATGAATTGTGGGAGCAGAATTGTATCATCATTGTGGCACTTCTGGTAACCAGAATAGAGAACACAGTAGATATCACAATAGCTAAATTCCATACATGCCAATTAATTAGTACAAGTTGGGGATGGAAGAGGAGGAACAGGGGAGTAAGCAGATTAGCTAGTTTCTCAGCTATCTTGGTAGCCTGCTAATTTTTCATGTTCCCTGTAGGCTAAAGAAGGGGTTATTAACTGGAGTCCACTGATCCAGGGATAGATTTCAGGGGGCCCCGGAATTTGTTATTTTTAAAATATTATGAAATAATTGGTTTCCTTTATAATCCTGTGTATTTTATTTTATACACTTAAAAACATCATTCTGTGAATGAGTCTAAAGGCCCTGGATTGTCAAGGGGGTCCATTACACAAAACAAGTTCAGCAACTTCTAGGCTAAAAGGTCAACCTTTTAGTGCTTGGACTCTCAACTCATTCAAATAAGCTGTATGTATATAGGCAACCAGATAGGGCAGTAGTGTAATAAGTAGAGTGCTGAAATTTGATTCAGGAAGTTCAAATGCACTTAATTGCCATGTGTCCCTGGCAAAGTCACTTAAACTTTACTGCCTTCTATATCCTCATCTGTAAAATGAAAATAATAAATAGCACATACTTCCCCAGATTGTTATGAGGATCAAATAATATATGTAAACCACAATGCAAATCTTAAAGTACTATAAAATACTTTTTCTTATTATTATTCTTATTTGATCACTAGCAATTCTAAAAACCACAGATCAGAAGGAAGAATATTACCAGTATGAGAGAGACAGCTAGAATAAAGGCATGGAGACAGGGAGTGGAATATTATCTGGGACAAGTGAGCCAGTATGGCTGTGTCAGAGAGATACAGAGGCAAATAAGGTGTAAGAAAACTGGAAAGATAGGACAGGGCCATTTGTGAAGCACTTTAATGCCAAATAAAGGCATTTAGACTCTAACAGTAATAGAGCATCACTGGAATGTGTCAAGTAATAGAGTGAAACATTCAGGTCTACACTTTTGAAAAATTATTTTGGTGACTGAGTGGAGGGTGGACTAGAAAGACTCAAGGTGGGGAGATTGACTAAAAGGTTACTGTTGAGGCAGCTAGGTGGTGCAATGGATAGAGCACGGGCCCAGGATTCAGGAGGACCTGAGTTCAAATCCTGCTTCAGACACATAACACGTCCTAGCTGTGTGACCCTGGGCAAGTCACTTAACCCCATTGCCTAGCCAAAAAAAAAGAAAGAAAGAAAAAACAAAAATAAAAGGCTACTGTAATAGTTTGAGATTGAGGTAATGAAAGCCTGCCCCAGGGTGGTAACAGCAGCAAAAGGAAAGAAGGAATACATACAAGAGATGTTGTAGAGAATGAAATAACAAGAGACTAGAGAAACAGCGAGAATCAAGTACGACAACGAAGGTGTGTACCTGGGTGACTAAAGGGATGGTACTTCAGGAATGGGTAAGTTCAAAACAGACATAGGTTTAGCAGAAAAGATAATGATTTCTGGTTTTGGACATGTTGAGTTTGAGATGTCCATGTACTGTTCAGTTTAAAATATACAAAAGGCAGTTGTTGATGCAAGATAGGACAGACTGCTAGATATATAGATCTGCAAGTCATCTGCATACAGATGATAATCAAATCCATAAGAGCTGTTGACATACCAAATAAGGAAGAAAAAAAGAAGAGGACCTAAGACCGAGCCTGGGGATAATATTCACAGTAAGAGGATGTGAAGTAGATAAAGATCCAACAAAGGAGACTGAGAAGGATCATTTAGAAAAGTATGAGAACAAAGAGAGAAAAATATCATGAAAACTCAGATAGAAGAGAAGATGATATCCAAGAAAAGTGGTCAAAGAATTTTAAGTGCTGTAGAAAGGGGACAAAAGTATGAGAATTGATTAAATGACATTAAATTAAGAAATCATAAGTAATTTAGAGAGAGTGATTCAGATGGATGAAGAGGTCAGAAGTCAGATTGCAAAGTTAGAAGAAAGTGAGAGGAAAAAAGGTGGAAGGGTGGAATGTAGAGAAATTTTTTTAGAATGTTTATCTGAGAAAGGGAAGGAAGAGATAGGACTGATAGCTAAGAGGATAGTAGGATCTAATGACGGTTTTTTGATGATGGGGTAGAACTAAGCAAGCTTGTAGGCAGCAGGGAAGGAAACAGTAGATAGGGAGGAAACTAAAGATTAGCAGTGGGGGTGGGGAGGATGTTTATGGAGGCAATCTTCCAAAGAAGAAAGGAGGGAATGGGAAGAGTGTGTGTTTGAGTTAACTTTCACAAGGAGAAGGGTAACCTCTTCATCAGAGGCTGAGGTGAGGGATATAGTGGGCGATGATGTTAGGAGGATGTGAGATGAGCAGAAAGGGAGAATTGAAGGATGGAACATGAGATGACATCCTCAGCTGTGAAGGGGGAGGGGACTGGTTATCATAGAAGGATCAAACATAGAAGAGTTGGAATGGCCCTTATGGTGAGTGATATACAGAAGTGATTAGGAGGAGTAGAAAGATTTATATTTAAATGATGAAATTAAAAACATAAAGTAGCATAACACTCTTTAGCTCTCCTTGCTCATCAGGATTCATTATCTATTTACTCTCTATTCAACTATATTTTCAAATTTTACTGTGACCTTACAAATCATGTTTAACCATTTTCCCAATCCATATTTTTCTCCCATTGCCAGCTCTCTCTCCCCCTGGTGCACATGGCTCCTACTGTGAGAGAAAGATGAAAATGTCAGTTCCCCCCCCCAAAAAAAAAAAAAGGTTAATGGCACTTCTTCTGGACAATCTAGACATTTAAAGAACTTTGCATTCTAAACACACTGGATAAAAGGAAGAGCCCCAGTTTGTGGTTATATAAATATGTGAAAATAAGTCTTATACTTTTAAGCTTGGGAGTTGCTTTTTATGAGATTTACTGTACATTTTTGGTTAATATTTTAGAAATGGCAACAACAAAAAAGGATTTCAGGGGGGTCCAGGAATTTGTTATTTTTAAAATATTTCAAAATAATTGGTTTTCTTTGTAGTCCTATATATTTTTATTTTATGCATTTAAAATATTATTCTATGAATAAGTCTAAAGGCCCTGGATTATTAAGGGGGTCCATTATACAAAACAAGTTCAACCTTGCAAACTAGAATTCTCTTGACAGTATTGATTTTATGGTAAATGAGAAATTCAAATTCTATTGAAAGATCACGTCTTGGTTTTCTTCTGCAGAGAGAATTCAACAACGATTGCAAGCTGAAGGAAAGGATAGAGGAAAATGGATACAACACCTATGCATCTTTTAACTGGCAGCACAATGGGAGACAGATGTATGTGGCATTGAATGGGAAAGGAGCTCCAAGGAGAGGACAGAAAACACGAAGGAAAAACACCTCTGCTCACTTTCTTCCCATGGTGGTACATTCATAGATGAAGCATTTCTTGATGCAAGTGGAATCAAAAGCTCTCTTCTTAAGAATATCTGGTAATCCTTGAGAAGAGTAGTCTTGAAAAGCAAAGACCTCACAGACCTCTGTTTGTTTGAAAGAGAGGAAGCCTTTGAAGGTTTTGTACTCACTGCTGGCAAAAAAAAAAAATCACTTAAGTTAGTTCTGTGTCATATCTTATAATGAAGATATAGACTGGATCAAATGGGATGGGTGCTCTTCCCAGAGTGAAGAACATGGCTGTTTTTTGTTTCATTTTGTTTTGTTTTTTATTTCTGTGATAGAACTTGGAGGACGTGAGACAATCAGATGAATGATCTTCGGGGAAAGTTATTTATGGAATACTAACTCATATCAAAGACTTTCAATGCTCATTCAAGCCTGATGATCCAATGAGCAGTTAGACACGCAAGCATTTACTGGAAGCACTTGGGTCATAATGCACAACCAAAGGAGTTTTTGGTGTGGCAACGTGGAAGAATGGATAGGATTAAGAAATATAAACACATTAGTGCAAAACTGTTCTAACAAAACGAATAGTATGGTATGCTTGTGCATTCTGCCTTCATCCTTTCTATTTCTTTCTAAGTTATTTATTTAATAGGATGTTAAATATCTTTTGGGGTTTGAAATATTTTCCTCAGCAGCTGCCTTCTGGTTTGTCTTTTCTTTCAGCATATCACATTCATGTTCATGAGGTAATAGTTTTAATATTTGGCAAACATTTGGAGAATGGGAAATGAATGTGGCTGTCAGACCAAGCTGGGGGAGCAGATTTTGTCTCTAACCTGCTTTCCTTTGGCTGACATTGCACTTATGTAATAAACCCCAACAAACAGTGAATCTGAGAAGGGCTGGGGTATGTGGTCAGTGTGAGGTATCTGCCAGCCCCTGAATTCATTGACTCCAATATATCATATCCATGATGAAATGAGCGCAAATGGCCAAATTCTGTTATTAGTAAGGCATTCCTGACTCCTATCGAATCAGCTTGGGGGTCCCCATTCAAAGAAAGAAGTTAGATCCAATTATAAAAAACATAAAATTGCTTGGCCCACATACTCACTAGTGAGTCATTGACACATATCACAGCAACACACAATGAAAAGCCTGTCTGGATGTATAGGAACTATTTGTGACTCTATCAGTATCAGTCTCCCCTACAGGAGCTTTTGAGGCATTTGTTATAAAGTACAACTCTTCCCACGAATTAGACTGAGTAAATCTATCCTGGTATGTATGTAATCATATACTGAAATCTGTTCAAGCTGTATGATCTAGTCTTTTTTTTTTAAATCTTCATTTCTGTAAATTTAAAGAGCTCTGAAAAGCTCCTTAATATAACCATATGGAAATTCATTTTGTTAGAGCAGGTAAATAGAGAACAGTACATCAGAGTGTACCAGTCTTCACATTGTATTCCACTAAATAAATACATAAGCCTTCTTTGCAGTGTCTGTAGTGAGAAAAAATGTAGTATAATATTATTTGTTCTAAATACTTTAAGTGATAACTGAGATTATATTGATGCTGCAGTTTTATCTCTATATTTCTTGTTGTGAAAAAGTCTGTTTATTTTTATTGTTTGGAAACTGTATTTTGGTACAAAGGAGAGACTCAGTAAATGTGGCTTTTTACTAAAGTTTAACCTCTAGAAAGGCTGGTGTTTTATGATCTTCTTATAACTTATTTGAGTCAATGCTTAACCAGCACTTCCAGTGTTAATCTGTTACTTAAATATTAGCTGTATAAAGAAGCTTTCCCATAAAGTACTGAGTGGTCAGACTTTTCTCCTTTAAGTAAAGTTGGATGTTTCAAAAAAGAAATGCATTGGAGGCACACAGAATTTTGGCTTATAAATAAAGTTGCATTTCATGGTAATTAGGTTTCAACTTGCTTGTTGACAAATGGGATTTTTAAAAATACTTATTCTTGAATACCTATGGTTGGAATCCTGATATTAAAAGTTAACTTGGAAACAGAACTGAAAGCAAAAATGCAATTCATCTCTATCAGGGTCAGATATTCTTGATTACATATTTTAAAATAATAATTGGGTATGGCAACTCAACATGGACCACCCACAACAACAATGCACCATTTGGTTAGACAAATACAGTATTGGATGACCACTCAAACAGCATCTAGGGCATAAACTGGGTTCTCATTTCACGTAATCGTTTAGATTACCAAAGAGCCTACACATAAACATTCATAATTATAGGATTCAAAACACTAAAATAGCTTCTAGCAAAATGTATCAGTGCTTGCAGAGGCCAAGAATAGAAAATATCCAAATATCCTTCTTCCTTCTCCCTCCCCTCCCCCCCACCAAGTGAACAGAGATAAAGACAGGAACTATTTCCTGAGAAGTAAGAAAAAAAATCTCCTGATTTAAAAATGGTGACTCTATGTCAGACAGTACCCTGGTCCCCATTGTGGCTGGACTGCTACTGAAGATAAGGAGTGTCCAATCCTGAGCCCTCCAGGTTAACAACTTCCTGGAAGTTTAGGGAATTCTGCCCATGTGGAAAATGTGGACCTGGGATGTGACAGTGCTTCAACACAAGCATGTGTCCGTGTGAATGTTGATAACTGAGGGAATGCCTCATAAAGATAAAAGAATCGCTCCTCCTTCCTACCTCCCCCCAAAGCTGAACCATGTACAGTATGTTACCTTTAAATAAAAACAATAAAATGCTGGGAATAGAAAATACAAAAATTGTTCTTGCTTGTTTTATTAGCCTAAAATTATACAGAGTAATAAAAGAAAAAAAAAAGTCTGATGGCCATGTGCACTGCAGGATGTGGTTAAGGGCTGCATAGCCTCAAACAACAACAACAACAACAAATCCCTCGAACGTCTGTAAGGTTTCTTTAATGTTTTGCATGTGTGAGTCAGCTATCCTTCCTCTAATAACAACCAAATGCTTTAAATTCTTCCTGTTAAGTATCCAGGTCCACCTAGTTTATATAATGGATAAAGAAGAATGAACTGAAAACAAATTTGCTTTATGAAAGTGGAAAAGGCTTTAGGAAGTGAGTTTAGAAGGCTGTGTTTAAAAGGGGCCCCCAACAATGGGTTGGGAACAGCTTCTGAGGCATTGCGTGAGAGAGCCTCTATGATTCTATCCCAGACAGAGACACAGAAAATGTTCAGTCTGGATCATGGAGACTCTGGCACAGGGCCCATGGGCCCATGTGATAAGGGAAGTTATTACACTCTAGTAAAAGAGGACCTCACTAATTTGGATTCTCTTAAATCAAAATTTGTGAAAATTCAGAAAAGGGACAAAACCAATATTTTCCTTTGAGCTTTGTAGAAAGGGAATGAAGAAGGCATATGAAAGTCCAATCCTCAGAGGTGCCAAGCTGGGGCTTTCATAACCCATTTACTTATCAAAAATTGATACAACTAAGAATCACTCATTAAAGTAGTTTTGTTTTTTGTTTTTCCCAGATAATGACTAAACTTTTCTGGGGTTTGGTTGTTTGTTTTATTGTTTGTTAGTATGGCAATTTTTTTTTTTTTACCTGTGGAATGTAGGTCACCAAGTCAACTTACAATCTGAAAGGGTTGCCTGGGATCACTGCCTTACCCATGTTAAGTGACTTACCCATGGCCGCGTGGTGAGTCAGAGATAGAATTTGAACCCAGGCCTTCCAGACTGCAGGCTGACCTTCCATCCATTATGCCATTCTACTCTCAGTTATCTGTTTATCTAGGTCCCATTGCTTTGTTCTATTCTGTACCTAGAACTGTGGTAGGTTCTATGAGATAAAACTCTGCTACTTTGAAGAATATGTATTCTTTAAAGTATGTGTGTGTGTGTGTGTGTGTGTATGTGTGTGTGTGCATGTGTATACTTTTTTCCAGATTGATAGTTTCCATTTGGCCCATCCTAGAAAAGATTTCCTGTAATTAGAGAAAGTGTGATACTTGTCTCCAAAGCAGGCACTTTAAAATAGTTAAGCATAATACACTCAACATTGAACTCCTTCCAGTTAATGATGTTGCCATTTATATAGCACTATAGGATTTACAAAGCATGTTGTAATATCTTAGATCATATTCATCTTTATAACCATCCTGTGCAGTAGGTACTATTGGGATTAATATTCCCATTTTACAAAGGAGGAAAGAGTCTCCTGGAGGTTAAATGACTTGTCCAGGTTGTATGACTAGTAAGTGTCAGGGGTCAGAACCCAGCTCTCACTTGACTCCAAATCTTGCATTCTTTCTACTAGAACAAACAGGTGAGAAGAAATGAATGTTTAGGTTATCTAATGATCTGGTCTTCCTAGCTATAAAAACTTCTAACTATAAAATTTTTCTATCATGTAAACATGTCATCGTTGACCTGTTCTGTTCCTAAATGTACTACTAAAGAAACTATGCTCAAGAATGTCTGAAGCATATGGGAAACAAATTATTTCATCATTTCTAAGGAGGGAAGGTCCTGGAAATTATTGATATTTAAATTCCACCAATAAGAAGCAGCCTGTAAAAAAATGACCTGGTTTAATAATTAGTACTGTATCATGGATATATGCATGAGGTAAGAGAAGAAAAAAGAAATGTTTCCTTTAAAACTGTGTCTGTAAATATCAGGTTATGAGATAAATTAAATCCTAAGTATTGACACCTTTTGGAGAAACTGCCCTTGGTTTTTAATAGGAATGTTTTGTGATAAATAGGGTAGTTAAAACACATGTTTTATCACTCCCTGGTTACTAACAAGAGAGACACATTCTGATATTTTCATCGTCTGAAGGCAGAACTTCTCCACACAATGGCAAATGCCAAGTGCCTAGCATGCAGGCATATGAAATGGATTATAATAGCCAAGATGTGACCAAAAACCATAAAGAGCTTACATTCACATTAAAGTCCAGGCTCGCACATCCTCTGGAGATGAGTGCTGCAAATGAAGAAGCAAAACATTCCATGTTCCTCATTAGGATCATAAATTGAACATATGCATTTGTACAACATAACCAGTGACCCCAGCTGTAGAGCAGCCAACTATATTATGGTCTTTAGCCTCCTACAATGTGATTTTAATTACCTTTTGCACATCTTAAATGCCTAAATCATCTTATGATTTTCTAAATTATTTAGTTATCATTCTGTGGTCAATTTAAGCTGCTGACAATGCAAATGCTGAGAGAGGTCTTGCAAGGGGGCTTAAATTAGAACCAGTTTTTGGTGAGGTCCTGAAATTGGGAAAATGCTGCCGTTTCTGGTTACAAGACCCCAGTCCTCATACAACTTCTTGTGAGGAACATTTTATTAAATATTTATTGCAGTGAAAACACCAGACCACTCAGTGGGTAATTCCTGTTTCCTTGAAACAATTAGAATTGTGTTTCAACCAGTATCTCCAGAGGTGATCAAACAGCAGTCAGTGGGTCTAGAAGGCTCCAGACCAGAGACATCAATATGGAAGCACTGAGATGATTTTAAATGTTAGATGTGGGTGCCGTTCTACCTCAGCTCATTTCCCTCAATGGACATTTTAGTCCACAAGCACTTATGTATCCTTACCAAAAAAGTCAATGTCTTCAATGTGTTATGATGGGAAGCTTCCTAACAAATATCAATAGAAAATTACAATTTGAAGATAGATCTTGTCTTTAAAACATAATATTATAAACTTAAATCAAATGTCCTTAAATTTTTTTGTCTGTCCTGAAACCTTTTGGCAGTCTGACCAAGCCTATGGACCCCTTTAACAGAAGAATGTTGTTGAATGCATAAAATAAAATACATAAAATTACAAAGGAAACTGAAATACAGTTAGCAAAATTTTTTTTTTTTAAATCAGGGTCATAGACCACAAATTAGAAATGCTGGATAAAATCAGACAAGCAATTCAATATAGAAAGAACAAGAATGAGAACTATATAAGAAAATTAACTTCTATTACATTCAGTCTTTCAAAGAATACATATAATATATACATTAAATTTAACAAGGTAGTAATGACCATTTAAGAGTTTCTTTTTAAAAAAATCATGTAGTCAAATATAAAAATTTCAATATGCAAAGTATATTAAATTACACTCATTAAATTTAACATCATAGTAACAAAATGCCTGAATTATCTATGTCCCATCCTGAAATCCCTTCTATTCCCTTCCATGTGTTTTAAAATGCTTGATTCTCTTTTTTCATCACTCTCATTACCTATCAACTCCACCCTCTAGCCCTCCTTTGTAACAAATAAGTATATAATCAAGCAAAACAAAATGGCTACATCTCATTCTGTGCTTCTAGTCCATTCATCATCACTCTGCCAAAAAGTCTTGTCCTTCTTCTGATGCATTAACACCATAGGTGACATTATTAATGTTCCTATATATCAGAGACTTTACACACCAGGAAAGAAGGTGGACCTTGTTTAAATAATAATCTGTTTTATAACATCTTCCCTTACCCCCATGCTGATATGAATCAATTCAAGACTTACTTCAAGGACTTGTGGTTTTCTTCCGTGTTTTCCTTCAATGAAAATACATTTTCATGATGTGGTTGATTGTCTTTTAATGTTAAATTGAAATATTCATTAGCCTTTAGCCTAGAACTAGGTTAGTAGACTGTCCCCTATCACAGCATGGAAACATTTATAATTTGGTAGGCCTAGCCACAATATGTGTCTCACTGGCATAACCTCAGAGAACCCAGGTTTCACACCATGCCACAATGAGGTATCAGAGTAGGTATTTTGCAGATATGAACCTGGGTTGACCCTACTGAAAATTTCCCTTACTAGATGAGGTCAAGCTATTTCACAGTGTAAGAAGAGTTTGTAGAGTCTGGAAATTATTGCTGACATATCTGGGATTGTTAATGACAATTCCAGGAAGCCCCCTAGCTTCTGGAGAGCATAGGAAATTAAAGATCCCTATAACTTCTGTGGACCAGATGAAGTTAAGAAGAAATTCCGCTTTCTAAGGACCTCTTAAGTGCCAGTGGAACTGAGATAATGAAGTAAAAAAGTGAATTGTTCATATCTTGTCCCAGATAAATACACACAAGGATCTCTGAGTAATTTTCCTTTCCCTTCTTGTATTATGAAGAAAGCTTCCCTTTACCTTTACCCATTCAGGACTAAAATTCTGCCTTCTCTCTCTTTTCCAGTGGTCTGATTTATCCCTGCATTCATTCTGCTGTTCACTGATCCCTTTTTCCCTTCCCCACTATAACTGAGCTGGTGGGAAGATGTAGATTTATCTTACTTTCAAAGAGAATTGTTGGCATTTTAAATCCTAATCATTTAATTTATAAAGTTAAATCTCCTGTAGCCTTTTAATTCTCAAGATGTTATATTTGTGTGTATATAGAGAGAATATGTTCAATGTGCATATGCATATGTGCACATATAGTATATATAATATGAATAATTCAATCATTTAAAAAGTTTAAATTGGTTGTTCCAAGATATTCCATAGATGTATTGTTGCACAATAAATATTTGTTGATTGCTGTACTGATTGTACTTGTACTCTTAAGAAACTATTTTTAAAAAAGTCCACTTTTATTCATGTACCAAATGGGGAAATGCCATACAAATAGCTCTGAGAGACCAATCTCCCACTGTGCAGGGCCTTTCTTTCTCTCCACTGGCTCCCCTCCCTCAGACTCCAAACATGAAAAAATGTCTCTTGGCCTTGCCATTCGTCTACCATTTCTAAGCAGCCACATCCTTCCAATTCCTTCACTGTATTTACAATTTGAGAGCAAACAGATTTAATGAATTACAGCTAGCAGCACCAGTTGAAAGACTTTTAATTGCATCATTGTTCTTCATTCTCTTACACCTAATGTGACTTCTATTCCTTATGAAAGCTTCTTTACACAAAACTTTGAAAGCAGAATTGTAGACTACTTCATACTACATAACAAATTGTGAGGGGAATTAGAATGCAGTCCTCAAATAATAGTCAACTGTTCATTTTTTACAAATGCTTGGGCATTAGATGGTGGAAAAAAATGACCTACCAAGTTGGGTTCTGATTGGTCCTGTAATTTTCTATTTTTTCCACTCCCTAGGGAGGCTGGGATTATAGATTTATCCATACTTGATTTAGATGCACTTTAAATGCTCCACAGTTTTTGCTTTGTGTTGTTTTTCTCCACTTATTTGCTCAAAGGATAGGCAAAAATGGAAATAATACAACTTCTCAGTGGTTCGTACATCAGAATGTGATTACAAAGACTCTTGGCACCCTGAATGTGGTGGGTATGAGGAAAGCTGGATTATAATGATTTCTTATGGCTTGGCAATTGTAGCTTTTATTTTTCACATCATCAAAATACTCCCTTTTCTTAGCTGATTTAAAAAAAAATTACATAGCAGTTAGTTGACGATGACTCCTTAGCAGCTCTGTCTTCTCCATTCAATATTAAGAAAGATGGGCTCTTAGAGCAGCTAGGTGGTGCAGTGGATAGAGCATGGTCCCTGGAGTCAGGAAGATCTGACTTCAAATGTTGCCTCAGACATATAATACTCCCTAGCTGTGTGACTCTGGGCAAGTCACTTAACTCCAATTGCCTCACCAAAAAAAAAAAAAAAAATGTGCTCTTCTGGCATTCCAGAAATACTGACCATGGGAAAAAAATGCCAGAAGGGCCTGTGACCTGAAGGACCTTCTTTATCTATTAAAGAAAAATAGAAAATCCCTCTGCTCTTATTAACCCTTCTTTCTTTAATTGGGAAAGAACCACCTTGGAGCTGAGAGAATACCCACAGTTGAAAACCTCTGTAAATCTCAGAAAAGAAAAAATGCATAGGATAACATGCCCTTTGAAAGCCAATATGGAATTAATCATATTTAAGTTTAGATGGAAAGAGCAACTCAGAGCGAATGCCTTGCAATTGAAAAATTAGAAAAGCTCAACCTGAAGACCTCCAAGGTGACAGGAGTAACATGCATCCCAAGCACCTAGTAGTCCCTTAATGTATTTACATAGAATATAAACAGTTATATAGTTACCTTTTGGTTTTACATTAAATTTCTTTCTAAAAAGATCATTTTCCTTTCCCTATCAAGATAATCATCCCCTATAAAAAAATAACATTTTTAAAAAGAAAGGGGAAAGGCAATTCAATTAAACCAAACAATCAAGTTATCAATTGAATCTATCAATATGCAATATTATGCATAGAGCACTGGCCCTGGAGTCAAGAGGACCTGAGTCCTACCTATCTTACCTTAAGTTTTGCATAGCACTTTGTACTCTGTCCATTGTTTTGTTTAATTTTGGCAAAACCCTTGGGAAGTAAGTACCACAAGTATTATTAACCCTGTTTTATAGATCAGAAAACTGAGATTGAGAAAAGTAATTTTGTCATGATCATATAGCTAGTAAGTGACAGAGGATGGATTCCAACCCATTATCTCAAATGACTGCAATTCTAATATTCTTTCCACTATATCAGGGTGTCTTCATTTAGTAGGGAACACAAAATAAATATTTGTTGAATTTAACTAAAATGTGAATTCAGAAATAAAAGATTCAGAAAAAGTAAAAAAAAAAATTAAAAATGACTCAATCCCTGCCCTCAAGTGGCTTACAATCTAAAGAAATTACCCTTTCAAAAGGTGACCTAAGTATACGAAGGGACACTTAGCTTAGGAATATTTTTCGCTTTAAAAGACAGATCTATAACATGAGCACAGTTCACCTGAGGCTTTCAGTCTATTGACTAATCAATGATTTATACTCAAGGAGAGGGAAATTACAGTTGGGCAGCATCAAAAAGTAGTATTCTAGACCCAGTTCATTAAGGATATCTGCCAGCAGGAAGTGGGTCAGGGTATCCTGGGGAAGACTGACTCAAGGATTTTTAAATACTTTGGAGGATTGTTATGCTAAATCCATCCCTGATAACTCGGTTTGGGTTCCCAAGTGCTTCTTTACCCCTACAATGAATATCATTTGCTTTTAATCTCTCTCTCATTAAATCACTCATTAAAGGGAGAACAAAAGCCACCAAAGGCAACCCATACTTATATAAGCATCTACTCTATAGTCTTCTCATACAGTGGTCACTCTGATTTCACTTGAACACTTTCCCTAGTGAAAGGGAACCAATGACATCCTGAAGCATTACAGTTTTGGAGAGCTCTAAAATTCAGAAATCCTGACATTAAGCCTAAATCTGCCTCTCTGCATCTGTATCTTCCATCCACTGCACCCTGTGCTCATTTCTGTAGTCATGAAGAACATATCTAATCTTTATTGTACATGATACCCCCTTCAAATACTTGAACACTGCTATTATGATCCTCCAAAGTCTTCCTTTCTCCAGACTAAACATCCCCAATTCCTTCAAAACACCCCTCTTACGGGATGGTTTCAAGGCTTCTCACCAATCTTGTCATCTGGTTCTGCACACTCTTCAGGTTACCAAATCCTTCCTAAAATATGGCAAGTGGAAATAAACACAACATTTCAGATATCATCTGACCATGGAAGAACACAGCATGTGCCTCCCTTGCATTGGCCTAAATTGCATTAGCTATTTTGTTTGCTATGTCATGCTGTTAACTCATATTGAATTTACAAACCAGTTAAGACCCTAGATCTTTTTTTTTAGGCAAACTGCTAACTAGCTACTATCTCCCAACTTGTAATTTTGAAGTTTGTTTATTACCTCAAGTGTGAGACTTTATATTTTCCCCTATTAATAATATTTTCTTAGACTCAACCCATTGTTCTACCTGTTGAAAACACTTTGAATTCAAACTCTGCCCCATGTCCAGTAAGTTGGCTATGCTGACCTGATTATTCTCTTCCACTACCTGACAGATCATTATTTGAAAGAGGAATTAGATTGCATTGTGCTTGGCCCCAGAAGATAAAACTAGGATCATTAGTTGATGAGGAAGATTCTTTAAGCAAAATATAAAGAAAAACTTCCTAATAATCAAAGTTGTCCAAAAAGAAAATGAACTTCCTCAAAAGGTAATAAATTCTTGTCACTAGAGGAATTTAAATAGAAACTAGACAAGTACTTGTCAGAATATTAAAGGTTTTTAAAAATCCATATTTTGAACTAGCTAGCCTCTGAAGTTTCTTACAACTTGTAATATGATTCTGCTTATTTTTCCAGCCTACTTAATGATTTTTCAAGTTGGGCTCTGCTCCTGGGGTGGAGACAGTCCTCTCCCTATCTTCTTGCATCATAAGGTCTAAGACCTGGCTGCTGGCCTCCTGTGCCAGGGTTGTGGGACCTTGCCACTAATCTGCCCTGGGACTTGAGGCCTCCCCCTGACTTGCTGGGGCATAGTCTGCTACTGGGTTGCCCTAGCCTGCCACTGCCTGCAGTGGACTGTGCTCCCCTTTTACCTAAGTGGGACAGACCTACTGCCAACCTTCTAGATTTTCTTGAGCTGGAAAATCATTTCACCTCACCTCTTTGTTGGGTCTGCTGCTCTAGAATTAATTTTGAGGCATTATTTTATAGTTGTTTGGAGTTGGATTTGGGAGAGCTCAGGTGATTTCCTGCCTTATTCTGCCATCTTGTCTCTGTTCCTTCCCCAGCTGCAGTTGAATCAATATTATTTGTGGGACTGAGTTACAGAATGAGAGGGTGCATAGAAGAAGAGAGGTGAGGAAAAAAGATAGATGGAAACATATGATGTGCACTAATCAAGTCAAAAGTTAACAATGAAAGGAAAATAACTCCTGTTGTCTCTCAGAAGGAAGACAGTCTATAGGAGAAAGTGTGAGGCAGCAAAGGAAGGGCATGAAATGATGAAAAGAAAGGGGGGAATCTTGTTTCAGTGAAGAGAAGAAGTAATACATTTCCATTGGAGAAAGAAGATATTCTATAAATGGAGATAGAGACTTTACAATGAATATAATCTGCAAGTGTTTGGTGTTTAGAGAAACCACTCCTCCTACCTCAGGAAAAGAAGAATCAGTGTTGCAAGGGCAAGTGACCTAGAGAAGAGTGAGAAAACATGGACCCAGAAATGAAATTCCATAGAAAAAGGTGGGAGGGAGGTGCTGATGACAATGGGGAAGGCAAAGTTTAATAATGAATTGCACAATCAGGGACACAAGAAAATTCCTACCATGGGGAAACAAATATCCTCTCCATTACCTGCAGGATGGAGGTATAACATGATTGTTAATTAAGGATGAAGTATAACAGACTAAGGGCTCAGAGGGGAAGACCTACTAGACAACAACATAGAAACTGGTCAAAAGAGTAAACATTAAATAGGTACCTTACACTCTTTAATTTCATGAGGAATACATTGATTAAAGAAGGACTAAACAAGTATAAGTGCCATGAATCAAAGAATAACAGTATAGGGTAAAAAGAAAGGGAGAATGAATAACAAAGAAGAGGAGGGAATAAAATCATTTTTAGGAAAGGATGAAGAAAATGACATTTTAAAAGCTACAGAACAAAGCAAATTTAAAGGGAAGAAGGGAATGAAGATTTCATTTGATTACTGAACTGAGAGAGGGAAAGGGAGAAAGAATTAAATAATTTGATAAAGTGAAAAGGGAACTAAGAAATTAAGCAAAACTAAGGAAAGGGATAGCAAATGTGAGGAGGAAATAATTAAGGGTGGGGAAAAGAGAGCTAGTGAAAATAGGGTTGCCTTAAAATAGATTAAGCTAAAATAACTGAAGAAACAAAATACTGTCTTTATAGAGGAGGAAAGAGGGAAAAATTTCCTAATTTGAAATTAAAAAAATTAGAAATAAGTGGAAGAAAATGGAAACCTAACTCACATAATTTTAAATTTGAATAGACTGAACAATCCAATAAAATGAAAATGAGTGAAAGATTGTATAAGAAAATAAACCCTACAATTTGTTGCTTAGAAGAAACATTTTAAAAACATATACATAAATGAGGGGCTGGGGAAAAATTTCCCTGCACATTAGGTGATCCCCTAAAAAGCAAGAGTTGCAATTATTCTATCATGATAATAACAAAATAAAAACAAATATTCAACACATGAAATAGGATAAATAAGGACAATACAATGTGTTGAAATATAGACAATTAACCAATTAATTTGCATGCTACAAATACCATAGCAGCCAAATTAGTAAAGGAAAAATTAACTGAACTACAAGAAATCATAGACAGTAACACAATGGTGACAATGATTTCAATGTCCTTTTCTGCATTTTGAAGAAGTCAAACTGAAAAAGAAGCAAAAGACAAAATACAGAATTGAACAAATTGCAGAAGAAACTAGAATTAAAGACTTATGTAATATAAATAGGAATGCTAAAGACTGTCCACATTTCTCAGCATCATATGACACTTTTATTTTAAAAAAGTATTATTGGGGCACAGAAATATTGCAAACAAGTGTAAATAATAGGAAGAAATAGTAAAAACATCCTTTGCAAACCATAACACAGTAAAAATAGTAATTAGTTTGTGAAGCACAAACAAAATACACATACCGAAATGGAGACTTAGCAATGAAATTCTAAATAAAGGGTGGTTCTTTATAATAATGATAAAACAACATAAAAAAATTTTCAGCTAAAGCAGTCTTCAAGGGAAAAATCATAGCATGACAAATCTACATTAACAAAATAGAAAATGAAGATCAATGAATTGAATATGCATTTAAAAATTGTAAAACAACAAATAACCCCGTGAAAATATATACAGAAGATATTAAAAATTAAGGAGGGAATGGATAAATTGGAAATAAAAAGATACAAAAAGAGATAAAAAAAACCTAAGATCGCCTTCAAAAAAGCTAACAGAATTGATGTGTTTAACCTATTTGATGAAAAAGAAGAGGGCAGAAAATAAAATAATAGCAAATAAGCAAGGTGAAATCACAACAAAGCTAGAAGAAATAAAAGGAATAATCAGAGCTTATTATACACAATTATATGCTAACAAAATTGAGAACACAAAAGAAATAAACACTTTCAAATACCCAAAATAACTGAAGACCAGCTAGAGATCTTAAATAACCCATCTCAGAAAAGAAAATAGAACTAGCTGTAAAGGAACTACCTAAGGTGGGAAAAAAATCCTGGTCTTGATGGATTCATAGGAGAATTCTATCAAATGTTTAAAAAACAGTATAAGTGTTCTTTACATACAAATTATTTTCAAATATACCAATTATTTTCAAAAATTGAGAAATAAAGAAACTTACCAAAATTATTTTATGAGATCACAGTCTTCATGCTTAAACTAGGTAAGGATAAAACATAAAAGGAGAATTACAGACCAATAACAATAATGAATATTGATTTAACAACATTAAATAAAATCCTATCAAGTGAACTACAGTGATTGATCCAAGAAATCATGCATCATAAACCAAAGTTGCAAGGATGATTCATCACCAAGAAAATAAACAACATAATTAACAATATCAAAAAACAAAAAAAAAAATGCAAAGCCACATGATTATTTTGATAGATGGGAGGAAAACCTTTGAAAAAAAATACAACACTTATTTATGCTGAAACTATACAAAGTATAAGCATGGTGGGATCCTCTCTAATATTATAAGAGATATCTATTCTAAATAAAAAAAAACAATGGGGATACATAAGAACCTTTCCCAAAAAATACAGGAATAAATCAAGAATGTCCACTTTTCCCACAAATATTTGATATTGTTTTGGGAATGCTAATAATAGCAATTTAGACAAGAAAAATAAATTAAATAATGTAATAAAATTATATGATAATTTTGTATATAACATACATTTTATCATGTAAAGATGTAATATACAATATAATTATACAATGATATATAATATATCATATTAAATTAATAAATAAAATAAAAATAAATTTTAAAGGATATAAAACTACCCTTATTTGTTGATGATATTATAGTTAACTTATCAAATCCTAGGGAATCAGCAAAGGTGCTATTTGGGAAAATTAATGCCTTCAGCAAAATTTTAAGCTGCATAATAAACCTTCAAAAATCCACAGCATCTTTAATACAATAATAAAATGCAAGAAGCAATAAAACAAAGAGAAATCTTATTCTTAAAAAAGAAATTACAAAATGCATAAAATACGTAGGGATCGCTCTACAAAAGTACAACAAGTATTTGCATAGGTTTAATTATAATATGCTCCTGAATGGAATAAAGACTAACTGAAAAAGTTGGAGGAATATTCCGTGCTCATGACTGGGCCATATCAATTTAATAAAAATGGCAATGCTGCCAAAGTTCTACAACATCAAGGAGATTAATAAAAATAGTACAAATAAAGGGGAAATGATGATTCTAGACCTCAACCTATATTATGAAGCTGCAGTTGTTAAAACCATCAAGAACTGGTTAAAAATAGAGAGGTAAGTCAATAAATAAAAAAGACAAGGGAGATTAAAAAACAATGGGCCTCAATAACCCAGTGTTTGATAAACTAGAAAACACAAGTTTCTTAGGAAATAACTGGGAAAACTGGAAAGTAGTCTGGCAGGAATTAAGTTTAGACCAATACCATACATCATATTCCACAATACATTCTAAGTGAAAATGGCCTCAATATTAAAATTAATACTATTTTTAAAGCTCTACATGAACTGATACAGAATGAAATAAGCAGAGCCGAGAAAACAATATTCACGTTGACTAAAACAATGCAAATAAAAAGAACAACCATATATTGAAAATAAATCAAAACTGAATGTTGCAAAAATATGAAGAACAAGCTTGGCTTGAAAGAAGAGATATGCAGTGATGGAAAATTCACAAGTGTGGACTTATTTTTTTAATTAATTGATTAATTATGCTGATTTTTTTCTTCTTACTCTTCTTTTTCATTTTTGTCTTTAAAAATACTATTTTAAAATTCTTATCTATTTACTAAGAATACCTCTCTAGGAGAGGTGAGGGAAAAATATTGGGGAAAATTATAGTGATGTTAAAAAAACAAAAGATGTCAATAAAAACATTTTTTAAAAAAGAATGCATGGGACAGAACAGAAGGAAAACCATAAAGAACCATACCAGCACACAACTTGTTACATGTAAAATTTACTTTTTGCTTAGAAGGAAAACCAAGCCATACATAAAAAAGATTCTCAGTTTCAGGTATATTTATTTATTGTCATTTTTATATATGGTATTGGAAAATGCTCATTTTATTTGGTTTTTGCTAAGATCAGAATTTAAAAATAAAATTTAAAAATACCAATGTTCACATATTATTTGAGAGTACTTTCAAATCATGTGATGCATTTTTTTTTTCTCAGAAATACTTCTGGCAGTGTAGAAATACTTCACATTTTAGAGGCAGGCCTCATCATTTTGCTGAGGTAGGAAAAAAAATAGTCTTGCAACTATGTCTAGCTTACTACTCTAATCTGCAGCCTTTAGTGCACGTGTAATAATGAAGTCCTCTCAGAGTTACCTTTAGTAACTCTCTAATACAAGAGGCTTCACCTTGCCCTTATTGTTAAGGCCTCATAGATGATTTTAACATGAATATTTTGTTATAGAAAATAAATAATGATTTACATGGTCAATGAAGAGGTGGCATTTTAGCATTTTGATCTGGACAAAACTAAATTCTTAATTTTCAACACTTCAATAAATTTATGATTTCACTGATGTGGGTATTTCCTCTACTGAGGCAGAAGGTAATCCTCCCTGACCTTTTCTTCGTTCTGTGTGGTTCTTGTCCATGTTCTTCCATAGATACTGCATAAAAGATCTATCTAAAATGCTAAATGAATTCCTCCAAGTCTTTTTTGCATTTTATGGGCACCAGTGGAGCATTCTGACTATTTATTTGTTACTCCTTGCTTTTGCCCCAAAAATAAATAAAATAAACTAATAAAAAATCCACTTCCTTTTCTAATCATACATGTAGTATCATTGAATCTAGAGTTGGGACTGTAAGAATCATCTCCTTTAAATTATTCTTTTTACAGGAACCTAAGTCTAGAGAGAAAATAAGTGACTTGCCCAAAGTTACATGGGCAACAAGCACACAGCAAAGCCAGGAATCCAACCAAAGTTCCCCAACTCAAATTAGAGGGCTTTTCCCACTATATCATGCTGCAAATATATCCTTTACATGACTTTTGGACAGCAGATCATCACCGGAAATACACAATCTGCCTTCACCCTCCCATGAATCTTTTCATTGTACTTTGAATCACTTGCAACTCTGCTCAGAGACTGTGGTGTTCCAGAAAGCATAGCAAAGAGAACATTTATTGTCAGAGAGAGATCTGGGACCAGGAGGGATTTTAGATTATTGAAAGATTTTCACAATTTCTCAAATGAAATACAGCCCACTCTCTTTTCAGGGTATTTTTTAATGGATCTCAAACCTAGAGGGCCAGAAGGATCCTGGTTCCATCTTCCATATGAAGCCTACCCTGTTAGACATGTTCTTACTGACCTTTGTCCTGAGCCCATTGAGTAAGCAGGACAGTAAGCACCTTATTTCAAACCTTTACAAGAATGAGATAGTATGACTCGTCTACCATAGGTTTCTGGCCCTTTAACACCTCCTGGGGAGGCCAGGAAAAAGAGACACCAACTTGTAGGTAAAAAGAAAAGGAAGCCTACCAGCAAAGGAAGTCCTAAATCCATCCTTATCTTGTGAAAACCATGGTGTCTCCTAAGAGCAGCTTTATTCTGTTCTTGTGTTAGAGAGCTGGTCAGTATTATTTGTCCTAAATGCATAGGCATTACAATGATCTCACATTATAGATACTGCAGCATTACATAAAAATAGAAAACATGATTAAAATAGAAAACGATTATGTGATTTTCAGATATCATGTTGGAAGCTGAAAAAGCCAGTAGGACATTTATGAATATTTTACCCAAAATGTCATATTCATTATTCTGGGGAAAATCATCTCAATTTTTAAAATATCTTTTCAAAAAATTCTAGAGAAAATGTAGTTTGTTTTCCTTTAGCTTGTCTGTTCTCAATCCTTATTTAGAATTTTGCATCTATTAAGGGGTGCATTAATGAATTCTTTTGTTGTATTACCTTGTATATCTCTTGTATAAGCTATTAAGCATAAACAGCATGTTCTGTATAGGGAGTAAGGCCCTTGACAAGGGCAAGGGCTGTTTCATTTTTGTCTCGGTATGTCTAGCACCCAGGATGGTGCCTGGAACATAGGGAGGACATTAACACATGCTTATTTGCTTATTAGGATAGTGAGGCAAAAGTACTGTAGCAGCTAAAATAATGAATACATTTCCTTAGACTTTAATTTATAATGAGGAAATGATAAGTATTGCTGAGAACAGGCCATGACTCATGTTTTTTTTTTCTTTCCCAGAATACCTCTTACTGTCCCTTGAATGGTTTGTTTAATAATCAAGTAAGAAGGTATGGCCAACTTTAACACCATCTCTCTGACTTCTGTTGCTGGAATTGAAAGCAAGGTTTGAGGAACACCATGTAAAGATTTCTTAAAGTGGACAACTGTTCTTAATAACTGTGGTGGGGGCAGCTAGGTGGCACAGTGGATAGAGCACCTGCCCTGGAGTCAGGAGGACCTGAGTTCAAATTCGGCCTCAGACACACAATGTGTCCTAGCTGTGTGACTCTGGGCAAGTCACTTAACCCCATTGCCTAGACAAAAAAATAAATAAATAAACAGTAACTGTGGTGAACTAGCCTGCTTCTTCCTCTGGTTAATGACTGGATGCTTAGCTTGAACTCAAGTGACATGTGTGTTCAATAAATCCTTTGGAAATATCTGAAGACTCACACCAGCGTCCCAGAGAATGAACTGATGCCTGTGGGACCCACTTTTGGGTCTGAGATTGGCAACAGTGGAAGCGTATGGTTATGGCCAGTGTCTCCAACACATGAACTAGCAGCATATGCCCACTAACCTGGGTGCCAAGATGAGACTGTCTGGGGATGAATCTTGTCTTATGTGGGCTGAAGTGAATAAACATTCTTTCATTTTTAAAAAAATCTTATTTGTATTGATATCTTTTATTTTTCCGTAACTTTTATTTCCAAATGTGTATCTTCCACCTACTCCCACCATCCCTACCCAGCAAACCATCCCTTTTAACAATAATTAAGAAAAAGAGAAAAGGCAATTTAGCAAAAGCAACTAATTCATCAACTGACAATGTATGCAGTATTCTACACCCACAATTTCTACCTCTGCAAAGAAGGGAAGAAGCAGATTTTTCACAATTCTTTTCTAGGCCCTAGCATGGACATTTTAATTAGAGAAGTAAATTATGATTTTTCAGCTCAGTCCCCTTTCATTCCAAGCAAGTACCCATAGAAAACTATTATGCCTCCTAAGGAAAAACTGAATACAGTAACATTCTCTGAAGGTATTTTCAAGGAAAAAAGTTACTAAAATGTACTCACCAGAGGGGGAAAGGGTAGCTAGAAAGGAAAAAGGAAAACATATAGATGAAACTCTGTGAGTCTTCAGGAGGAGAACTAAAGAGCAGAAATCTAAAGAATAGAAGAAAAAAAATTCTCTCAGATCTAAGAGAAGCCTCTCTAAACAGTTTTTGGCACCTGCCTATGCATTTTTTTTTAAAAATCATCAATTGCTTTTCACTATTATTTTTTTTCCAACGTGTTATGTTGAAATTGCTTTACTGGGAAACTCAAACATCATTATCCAACACAATCCCCTATTATTATGTTTGAAATGGAACTTAATTTTAGGTTTCCAACTCCAAGTCCCAAATGGGAACTAAATGTCACAGAATGAAAAGTCACACAATGAGATAGGATGTTAAAAAATGTGATGGGCCACCAGATGTTGCCCAAATAATTACCACATAGCAAAAGCCAGTCAAAGACATGATGTGCAGCACTCCTCTGGAGACAAAGGTCACCTCATTCTATTGTTTAGAATTTGCAAATATTTAGCATTTGCCAGTTGCTTCTATCCCTGGTTTAGTAATTCTGAAGTTGTCCAGAGTATTTTGGAAGAAAGACATTGTCAAAATGCAAAGAAGCCGTTGTTGAAGAACTGGATGGGATTTCATAGGGCAGCCCAAGGTTATAAGCATCATCATTAAGATTGAAGTGGGGCAAAAAGGAATTCAAATTACTCCTCTTTCCCTCCACCAAAAAAAAAAGCCATCAGTAGTCTCCTCTAAACTCTGAAAATGCCCATGTCCATCAGTTGCTTTAGGATTGATGGAACAGGGAAAAGAGAGAAAGAAGAATTAGGGAGGGGTATTTGGCTTAGAAATGGGGGTTGTAGAATTAAAACTGGCCAAAGGAGACTGAAACCACACATCTATAGAAAACATTGATTCTGTCCGAAAAACCATGAGTCTGCTCAGTCCTAGAGGGCAGTGGGTGAAAGTTGTAAAGAGGCCAATCTGGGTTCGGCATCAGGAAAAACATTGAAATGAGTTGCCTAGAAGCAGAATGATCTACTAAGAGAGATGCTGGCTACCCTTTACCTTGGAAGTCTTCTAGCCGAAGCTAGACAACTACTTGTCATGTATGTTATAGTGAGGGTTCCTTTGGATATGAGTTGGCCTTTATGACTACTGAGCTCACTTCCAACTCTGAACTGTGATTCTGGTTTTGTGAGTGCTAGTCCTTAAGAGAGTTCTTAACTTATCAACTGGAGCCTGCCATTTAATACAGATCACATATGACCCATTGATTTAATTGTGTGATCATGCCAATTTCATCGCTGATTTGGAACATGCAGAAATCAAGTAAATCGTAAAACAAATTGAAAGGCTTTTTGAGCCTAAAGGTACCTGGGATACCTGCCCTCACTCTTAAGATATGAGTGATAAGAGAAACTATTTAGTAACCAGTGAGAACCCATGAATATGAGAAGGATTGGGACAGAATACCTTAGACCAATGATTTCCCTGGCATAAAGAATTCCCTGGTGAGGAACCTCTCCTACCAAGTCAGGTCAGTACCTTCTCTGCAACTTTCTAAACCTTAGAGAATTGCCTAGATCACTGAGAGGTTGAAGGTCTTACCCATGGTAACAGAGCCAATATAACAGAGCAGGATTTGAACCTAGACTGTCCTAGCCCAAAGGCTGCTTTCTATCCACTCTGCCATGTTACCTGTTGAATAGCACCTATGAATATATTTATGTAAAACATGATTGTTAGAAATTCATAGATTAAAATCATTCTTAAATCATGTTGGAATAAAGAGTAAAATAAGCCTTATAATTATACATGGCTTTCCTAGAATGAAGAATTTCTCAATCAAATAGAAAATAATATATATCTAATTCATCTTGTGACTACTGTATTCCCTTGGGGAATGACAGATAAGTATAAAATATATGTGGAGGTAATATATTTTTTTCTCTAAACCTATGATTTCGTTATTGTGCTGAACTCCTTGATAGAAAAACTCCTTTCATTTATATAAATTGGAAATTTGTAACTTATAGTCAAAATTTTCTGGGGGCATTGAGATTTGCCCAGAGTGTCTCAGCAAGTATGTTTCCAAGCTCAAACTTGAACTTGTTTTTTTCTTAATCCAGTATCATTCCTCTATCCACTCTGACGTACTGCATCTTGCTAACAAACAACAATAAACATTTTTAGCTATATTCATGAGTCTAAACTTTGAAGTAACACCTCCAAAACTTCCAAAGTATTTGTCAAACTCTTGAAAAGCTGCCTTGACATTTTTCCCAGAAGATATCCTTTTCTGGTACGTGCAAAATGTCAATGAACAGAAGAGGAAATTTCCTCAAGACATAAAGGCAAGAAATGATATAGGAATGTAGTTGATGGGATTTTATTTTGTTCTACTTTACCCAAAATTCAGCAATGACAGGATTTCTAGTGTTCTCTTTTCACTTAAAAATGTAACATTTTTAGATGGTATAATTTATATCTGCCTCCTCCAAATGCTAGAACATCTATAATGCAGGAAAGTCAGAATGACCTTTCTACTTCCTAAAGATAAAGATCTAGGTCTGCTTTTCCATGGCCTCTGCAATTGCCTACAAACGAGATATTAGTGGGAGACTTACTATTTTTTTAGTAAACCTTGAGTCAAGAAGGTTATAGCAACGAACTTTGCTCCTAGTCCAGGACTCTCAGAAAAAAAAATTGCTGGGGGTAGATAAGTGTGAACAGACTCCAAGAATCTGTACACAATATAGCCTCCATTTCTAACGTTACCACAAGCCTTCCAGAAAATCAGTTTACTTTGAGAAAATTCTGCTCTGATCTGGTAGTTGGTGACAACTTAATAGGCTTTGTGTGTGCTGTATTTTTTTTTACTTTCCTTTTTCCCTTGTTGTAATAGAAATGAGTGTCTGCGAAAGGTCACGTGTGCCATCTATGGGGTAGCACAGCTTGCTATCCCCATGGCAGCTGTGCATCTCACTTCTAACAGGAAAGGATCCTGAGGGTGAGTGATCAAGGGAGGTCATCAACCAGCCATGTGCATTTACCTGGACTTCAACCTTAATCCTCTGATGGTCAATTTAACATGACCTTCCTTGTTTAGACACTTATCTATCTCAACAGCAAAAAGAGTCATTGAAAAGGCATCACAGTGCATGAAGTTTTGATACTTATATGAATTAAACTGTTTTCCCTGCTATTATTTGTTTTCATGACTAAGGGTATGAGTAAGAATAAGTTCTATCATTGTAATCAAGTCCAGACAAGTATTTCTCTTGGACATCGTAGAAAATACAATAGAATTTCTGCCAATAAACATTATAAACCTGGACTATTTGAGGTTACACATTTTTGCTTTTTGCATCTTAGAGAAACTAACAAACCCTGTTCTGTTAGACTCAGTGATATATTTTAACATTTGGAATTACTACAAGTCTATGAAGTTACAATACATGAAAAGGAAAGATTGAAGTGATTCACACTACTAAAAATCTGTAATTTCAACCTTCCAAATACAATATGTAGGGGGAAATGTCCTCTTTTTGTTGTGTTGGCATAAAAGAGGGATGGAATATATTCAAGTAGTAAGCAACTTCAAGGAATATGACCCCTGGCAGCAGAGAAGAGAACCAGTTGTGAATTCAAGGAACAACTAATACTGCAAGGTGGGAGTAGAAAGAGATAGGATCAGGCCCAGCATGCCCAGATAGGTAACCTGCTTAGCATTTCTGGAAGTATTAGGTTAGGGTCTGTTTTCCCTTGACCACTACATGAAATCCATGGCTGTCTTGGCCATGTGTTCCCTTTACTTGTGATTTACTACGAGGGTACTCCAAGTTAGCTCCTTCTCCTTCATGTGACATTGTGTATTTGTGGGAGCATGAGACCCAGGAATGTTGTGCAGCTACCACTTTGGCTATGCCATCTTAGTAAATGCTTTTATTTTGAGCTAATTGTGTCTACTGGCTGACTATGAGAGGTAAGCATACTGCTGTTGGCTTCTGAGCTATCATTTTAGAAGTATAGAACCATAAAGTACCTATAATGCTGGGGTAGTCCAATTCTGGGGGACAAAATCCAAGGTTGTAAATGTTAGTGCTAGCTGGGAAGGAGTAGCTCCAGAAGGGTACACTGAAACTACAGTTAACCCTTCCACATCGAGACTTTCTCCATTGTGGTTTCAATATATCATGGGTCAGCAGAAGAAATTAAATGGGAATTTGGGAGGAGTTTTGCAGAATCAGCAGATGACATGCAAAAGTCAGCAGATGACACAGAAAAGGTTTAGAAACTCAGAAATACATAAAATACATGTATGCTATTGTATAATATCAACATATTTTATCTTTTAATACCATAATAATTCAGACTTCTTCTCTGGTACAAAGGGAAGGCCAAAAATTTATATGTGGATTTTCCAGATCACAGGGGTGCCATGCCCCTAACCTCTGAGATATGGAAGGGGTAAATGTATATGACAATAGTTGAATTATTTCATCTCTCCAAGACTCAATTGCCTTATTTTAAAATGTTGATAATAAGAAAGGATTATTGTGAGGCTCAAAAGATGTCACTTATAAACCCAGACATTTCCAAACTTTGTTTCCTATACTCTAGCCAATTGTCCTCAACAATCTCCTGTCAAAAACTTTGTTTTTATCTTTCTTTAACTCCTCCATAAAGGATCTACAAAATGAATTGGAGGCCCTGTTTTACTTACTAAATAATTGCTTTTTAGAGTCCATTGGAACCATGATTATATTGTTTGAAAAAACATACATGTGTACATTAAGGATTCATATATCCCCCAAAACTAACCGTCTAGAGATGCACTGGCTCCATGATTTTCAGATAGAGAAACTGAGGCAGAGATTTTTTAAAAGAAAATAATCTCAATTTACCAAATTTCTATTACAAAAGGAATGGCAGAGCACAGCATCCAAGTAACTGGAATCAAAGTCCAATAGTGTGACCATTTCTAAATGTTACATCATAGTTCCCCCCTCCCCGCTTTGCATATTTATCTGAACTTTCTTCTAATTATCAGAAATTCTTGCATCTGTGAGACATAGCTGGAAACCTTACAAAAAGGAGCTTATTTTTTTTCTTTTCTTTTTTTTTTCTTTTCTTTTTTTCTCTTCTGGTTTTAAACATGAAATTTATAGCAATTCCGGCCTCTTCCAGTCAGGCCTCAATTACCACAAGAACAGCCTTCCCCGTAGTATTTTGGCATTTCCCCTTCTGGCCCTTGCCAGATCCCAGAAGCATGAAGTTGCTCAAAAAAAAAAAATAAAGAGGAAGGAAAATTAACCAAACTCTTGGACGCTCCAAAATGATTGGTTTCAAGTTTCATTTGCATTTTGCCCGGGATGAGTAATTAGAGGTGAAGGGAGAGGGCTATTTCTTTATTCTAATCCAAACATCCAGGCAACAAGAAGTTAGTCCTTTTGTTTGCACTTTGGGGTTCTCTTTATTTCAATCCTGTCAGCTTCTCTTCATTGCTAACAATTTTCTTTCAATGTAGTTTTGCTTCATGTAAATTTGAAGAGTTTTTTTAACTTGAGCCAGAAAACATTTAACACAACCAAGACAGCCCTAATTAAATAGGGGACAGATGGCAATCTTCCTGCAATACATGAAAATCTTCTGATTTTTTTAATTGAGTATAGAATATATAACAGATTACTTCTCACCTAGAGAGAATTGACTGATACCAAAAGAAAAGAGGAAAAAATCAATAATTTTTTTGAAGGGACAGTGAAAATCATCTTAATTTTACTAGTTTCAAAAGTTGACCTAGAACATTTTTTTTCCGACAAAGGAAAGATGTTGGCATGAGAAGCTTTAAAAGGGTATCTTTCTTTCATTTCAGTCATACTCATGGAATGCAGCTCCCTGCTGTGTCGTGGTGAAAATGAGAGTCACACCCTTGCCCTCCCAAAGAAATATGCACGGAATCCCAAAATTAAGGTCTAGTCCACAGGAGGACTGTCTAAGGGCCATCTTCGTTGAATCTGTCATTTCTCATTCACCATCAGTTATCTTCTGTGATGAAGACTTGAAGGATGCTTTCCTCATATTTGGACCAAGAGCAAACTTGATTCCCAACTGTCTATTTTCCTTCCCCAAACTAAATGACTCATGTTTTTGTTTGTTTTCTCTTTCATATGACATTTTCTGAAAGCAGTGTCAGGGTCATTTGTCTTTCTTCATGCCTTCACGGGCTGTGCCTCTTTTTAAATTGGCTTGAAGATACTCTTTATGGGAACAGGAGTAAAAAAAAGAGGTGAGGAGAAAACTATACAGCTGAAAACAAATCAACACTCTGACTTGGAAACTCTTATGAATTTGGTCGATCATCTTAAACTCTGGCTGCTCCCTGAGCTTGAAAATCATACCAACACTAAACCTGGAAAGTTAATTGAATTCTTCTTTTTATCAGTGAAAGATCATGATGAACTATCAATCAATCAATCAGTCATTAAGTACCTACTATATGCCAGACACTGTGCTAGATAATGGAATAAAAGATAAAGAATGAAAAAAAATTTGCAAAGAGTTTATTCTCTAATGGGTGAATATGAGTACACACATATACACATACATATATATGTGCAACATGAACATAAAGTGAATAAATGAAAATAAATAACAAGTAGTTAAATAAAAGGCAGTGGGATGGAGAGAACCAGCTGATGTGGGGAGGAGAGAGGGATCAAGAAAGGTTTTGTGCATAGGATAGTATTTGATCTGCTTTAAAAGGAAGAAAGGGACTGGAGTAGGCAGAGGGTTTTATAAACTTCTTACTTTTTGTTTTGAATCTCCTCAAAACCTTTTGTTTTTCCTAAATAATCAGACCAGATCCAGTCTAGTTCATTTAATTTTCAGTAAGTTCTTCTTCACAGAGTCCCACAAAGAATCATTTACTCAGTTTCATATGACTAGTTCTGTCTGTATGGCTGAGCCATGTTAAACAATCCCCCATTTTCCATAATATTTATATTTTAAAGGCATCAAACAAAAAATATACACATATGTCATGAGCTCTCTATTATCACTGTCCTCAGGATTCATACCCTGTGACCACTTTTGGGGGAAAACTATATTTTAATGATTTATTTTGCATAATTTAGTGATTCTTAAATGTAGTTCAAGGTATCCAGACTAGCTTTCTACTGAATTCCACTTTGTGTTGAATATTATTACATCAAGATTCCAGTGTATATTTCAGGTAGCTCAGAATTTTACAACAAAAATGTTGGGCATCAAGGTGATGTTTGGAAGAATATAAATATTTATTTTAAATGCAGATGCATAAACATTAAGATTTTTTTTTAAATGTTGATTTCTGAATCTTTGGATGACCAGCATTTTTACTACACATCCAATCCCTACTCATGTCCCATTCTGCTTTATCGCCTGTTCTTTGTTATTATTAATGCCCAAATAATCATTCAGAACATTTGAACTTACATTTTTTTCAAATGTTTCTTCATCTCTCTTAATGGCATTCACTGGGCCCAATAGCAGAAATGGATTTCTTTTGCCCTGATTAAAGACAGATTTAAAACTCAAATGAATAGTTCAGTCCTCAGAACCATTGTTGTTTTTTTCTCACACATTTTCTGCCCAGGGATCAAATTGCATATTTGCTGCCACAAACTGCATATATATTTGTGGGAAACCTATTATCATAAATATGTATTTGCTATTTGAATTTGTACCAGCTGGGTTTTCCCCTGATAGTTAATATGTTCAAGTAAAGAAAGAAAAGTCTTTGGACACTGCAGTTACAATTAAGGTAGAGAAAAGAAAGAAACTTGGAAATTTCCGGAAAACAAATAGAAAGTATCAAAACAATAGAATTCACTCTGGCACCAAATTGAGAATTTTTACAAATTCAAAGCATGAGAATATCAAGTGACATTCCCTAAAGGAAAAAAAATGAACTTTTTTGGCTTTTCTGATCCCAAAGAAGTTTCTGTGAGAAATTCCCCCTCCACCTTTTATTTTCTATTCCATAAACTACATTATGCCACACAGAGTCTAAGATGATTTCTTAAAGCTTCTCCTTGGTTTTGGTTTTCATTTGCTACCCATTGGAATATTTAAAATAAAATCAGACTTTTTTAAAGAGAAAAAAAAAGCTCATTCATTGCCACCTGAAGACTTTTAATGATGTAGAACATGTTACATAGAATAATGAAATCAGAGTGAGAAAAACCTTTAGAGAGAGGTCACTGAATCCAACTCTCCTCTTTTTACAGGTGAGGAAACTGAGAGGCCTTGAAGGTGAAGTAACTTTCCTAAGGTCAAACATAGATTGCATATGATCTGACTTTGGAATTTATGACTTGAGCACAGAAGAAATATTAGTCCTGTATGTCACACTCTACCTCCATCCAATTCACTCCTTCAGGGACATGTTGAAAAAGAGCAGAGATTGGAAAATGCAAGTAACTTTTGCCAGCTAGCACCCTCCTAGAAAGAGGGGCTATTTTATTTATAATTACTTTGTCCTTAAATGTTTTAGCTTTCTCTGGAGGTGCCTGGACTAAGGTCTATGCTGCTGTCAATTCTTAATTTCTCATCTCCTGAATGCTCAGGAAAGGCACCTCCTTTCCATATCAGTAACCTAACTACTTTTCTATCTGGCCAAGTCAACCAAAGCTGGCCAGAAGGGCTTAAAGCCCACCTTTATGAGTTTAAGGATACTTTAAATATCTTTTGCCACAGCTATTTCTGTCCCAATAAACAAGGTTCACTGTGTATGCATAGAAAACATGGGGTGAACAACAGAATTAAAAATTGGATAGTCTCATTTCTGATATGGCTGAGTGATAATTTTTTCCAGAATTTTGCATCCATTTAATATCTTCCTTATGTTTAATTCAATAAGTGACCCTTAGCCAGGCCACAGAATTCTCTAACCCCAGGAAAGATCTCATTTTTTCTTTGAATTTCTGGAAATGTATTGTATTTTACCCTAAATTGTTTAATAATGTCAAAGGAATCTAAATGTGAATGTTTATTGTTTCCAAATATGTGAGAGATATTAAAATGATTTATTTGTAACAAAATATTTTAATCATTTAATTAATTCTATTGAATAAAGTATCTTGATACATCATCTGTAGCAAACTTCTTTTATTTTTATTTAAATTATTATTAATAGGTAATATTGTTATTGATTGTCCTTTGTTTTTGAAGAGGGTCAATGACATCATAGGTGAAGATTTAACTCTTGGGTGAATTGGATTTAATTGAGGCAGAATTGCACAGTCATTAGCCTCACTCTCTCTTCCAGAGTCATTAAAATCCAGTGGCAGGACAAAAGTCAAGATGATTGGCAATGGCCTGGAATGCAGCAGATGACCTTGGAATCTTCAATGTCTGACCAAGCTCTAAGTGCTCCACAGTGTCTTCTTCAGCCACCTTCATAGCCATTAGAACAGATTGTTCTTCTTTACCGATTCTGCTGGGGGAAGACTTCACATGCTTGGAGTAGATATTCCCTAAGTCACAGACAGGTTTGAGATTGGTCAGTTACCTTCGACCTGATTTAGCCTATTTTTCAAGATGCTATTAACAGAGTGAGGCTGTTGCACATGCTACAGCTTTTTGGGAGCCAAAGGTGAGAGTTGGATCTCAGGGGAACATCATTTTAACTCACTGATGAGTTTGAGGCCTGCTAGTTACCCTCAATATAGCATTATGGCCATTGGAGCTAGAAGACAATTATGATAAAACATATCACAGTGAAAATACTTCTTTTATTTTTTACCTTTTTTTTTTTGATGGGCCAGGTGGGAAGAGTCAAAAGTGCTTCTGTTCTTTGCTGAGGTTTTCACATTCTGTAATACCTTTGATTGTTTCAGTCTACTAAATAAATTTGCTATTGATTATACTGAACTAGGCACATACAAAAAGATGATGATGTAAAGTGAATTTTGAAACCCGTTAACTGTCAACTGTGGCCCATTATCCATCAGGACTTTAACCAGAAGGTCCTAGTGTTAGTCATTAGACTTACCTTGGTGACTTGTGATGAAATCTGGGACATTTAGTAAATAATGTCTAGGCAATGACATATGCAAACCTCCACTGATTTTCTGAATATTGTTAATAGATAGTGTAATGTCCATTTAATTGCCTTCTTTTACCTAGCATTTACCTGGTTCAATTGTTTTTTTTGTTTGTTTGTTTTTGACAGGAGGATCCTATACCTCTCATTTTATTGGTTTAAAAGACTTCATGAAAAAAAATCTCTCTACCCATGGAGGAGACAATTCACTTAAAATTTAGTCTCTAATAGTTATCTGGCGCACTTACTATAGGTCCTGGTACATAGTAGGCACTTAATAAATGCTTGTTGAGTTAATTTACAAAAAAATTATCTGACAGATCTAGTTATCCAAAGGTAGAATGAGATTGTTCCAGAAGAGAATGGATTACTCCTAAGAAGAAATTTTTAGGCAAGACCTGGGTGACGGATTTAAAGAAGACTCTTGTTCAGGTCTGGGTTGGGATAGGCTCTAAAGCCTCTGGGTTTCTATGATGTAATCCCTCCACAGTCTGCTTTTTAATGAATGCACAGCTGTTGCTGGGCACTACCCAACTTGGTCCAAAGACAGCCTTGTGCTACGAGTGATGTTAACTTCACAGGAGCTCATTCCCATAGCCTTAATGGGGCTGCCTGGAGTTCTCTGACCACACAAGTGCCGTAAGTCCCTGTAAATAATTCTGGAAAACGATCTGTTTTTCATTCAAGTCCACCAGGGTGGTTCAACCCTTTAAATACAGCTCTAATAATTTGTAACAATTCCCAAATATCTTCTAATCACTGTATTTTACATGGCTGGAAACAATTTGTAAGTCTCAGCCATGCTGGCTAACTAGATCCTCAGCTTTATAACTGAGGTAGCTTGAAATCTCCCACTCTATTCAGCATCACAAAAGTTAATGGAGTAAGTTTTGCTCATCAAGTCTTACCTTATAAAACCTATTTTCCAATGGTATCATTCACAGGAGAACTAGGGTCACCACTCTTTGCTCTACATATTTTGGTTACAATTTAGTCCTTTTGATTAGTACTATAACATAATATAATGTACCCTTGCTGAACAATGGCATTACTACTCTTGCTGGAAAAACATAAAAATTTATTAAAGAAAAAAAAATGAGCCACTAAACAAAGCAAACTGGTTTTTAAAAAGTACAAGTTTCCCACAAAATGTTTTTGGGTTTTATGACCTAGTTCTTTCCTTGGGTAAATAGTGGGCAGGAATATTAATGCCAGCCTTTGCCCACATAGAGGTCTTAAACTTTACTTGTTGAGGAGTTCAAAAAACCCCATTTGAACTGATGTGGCAAGTTTAGGGCATACACTGAGATATGCTGCAAAGATCTCCCTACTAACAATACCTATTGGTCCCCTTAAGTAAATTTCAATTCTTTAAGCAACAAATATGAATTATGTGCCATTCCACTTCCACAGATGTTAGAAGTCCTGCTCTAATTAGGACTTGTGTTCACTGTGAACAAATCAAGTCAAAAATTTTGTGCATTGATGGTCATCTTTTAAAGCCTATAGCACAAATCAGTCAGTCAATCAACTTATCAGCAAATGTTATAAATAGTACCAACTGTGTACCAAGACACTGTTGGAGGATACAAAGACAAAAGTGAATCATTAGGAGTCAAGATGGCAGAGTACAGGCAACAACCCAGATGAATTCTCCCAATAATCTCTTCCAAACAATTTTAAAATAATTCCTCAAATCAAATTTTGCAGTCATAGAGCCAACAAAAGGTCAGAGTGAAACATTTTTCCAGCCTAAGACAAGGTCAGTAGGAAACGTCTGTGTCCCTGGGAAGTGGGGCAGCCTGAGGCAGCTAGGTGGCATAGTGGATAGATGACTGGGTTTGAAATCAGGAAGACTCATCTTCATGAGTTCAAATCCACCCTCAGACATTTACTAGCTGCGTGACACTGGTCAAGTCACTTAACCCTATTTGCCTCAGTTCCTCATCTGTAAAACAAGCTGGCAAAGGAAATGACAAAGCCACTCCATTTATCTTTGCCAAGAAAGTCTAAATGTGGTCAGACACAACTGAAATGACTGAAACAACTGAACAACAGGAGCAGCAGCAGTGGGTTTTGGGGGTGGCAGCCACCGCTGCAACTTCAGAAGCTCTCACCCCAGAGACAGTATGGGAGTTGAACAGCTAAACAGAAAGAGATTACAGGGACCATTTGTTGGCACCGAGTGGAGCTGGCATTGATTGACAACTCTATTGCCCATAGGCAATTCTGGGTTGCAGTTCCAGGGTAGAGAGGAGCACTTGTGGTCAGTCACAAGGGAGTAGGGGTCCTGGTCACGGTTCCAAGGCAGAGAGAGGAGCACTAGTGCTCAGGGCTGCAGGAGACAAAGGGACCTTATCACAGTTCTGGGGCCAAGAGGAGTGCTAGAACATTCAGATGCAAGGGGAGCAGGGGCCCATCCTGGGTAAAGACCAGAGCACAGACCAAGAGAGGAGTGACCACACCTCACTCACCTTGGAAGCACTGAAAACTTGCAAAACCTAGAACTAATACTCAAAACAGAAGCACAAAAAAGGCTGAAGATTGGAACATCTGCCCCATTCCCAGATAAGCAGAGTTTAACTTTAAAACAAAGCTAAAAGATAAGAAATAGGCTGTAAAATGAGGAAGCAGCAACAACAACAAAAAAGACCATAAAAAGTTGTTGTGGTGGCAGGAAAGACCAAGACATAAATTCAGAAAAAGACAACAACAGCTACAACCAGAGTTGAAGAGAAAAAGGCTAATTAAACACCTGCCCAACAAAAAATCCTGGGACAGTTACAGAAAAAGATAAGAGTGGTAAAGGAAAAAGTGAGAAAAGAAATGAAAGTGATGCAAGAAATTTATGAAAAGAGAATGAACAGCTTTGGTAAAAGAGACACAAAAAATACAGAAGAAAGTAATATGTTAAAAATAGAATTGGCCTAATGGTCAAAAAAAAAAAGGCACAAAAATGCAGTGAAGAAAAGAATTCCTACAAAAGCAAAATAGGTCAAATGGACAAAGAGGTACAAAAGCTCACTGAAAAATAAAAAGCCCTTAAAATTTAGAATTGAACAAGTGGAAGCTAATGACTCCATGAGGCATCAAGAAACCATAAAATAAAGCCAGGAGAATGAAAAAATAGGAGAAAATGTGAAATATCTCATTGGAAAAACAACTGACTTGGTAAATAAATCAAGGAGAGATAATTCAAAATTTATTGAACCATGTGAAGGCCAAAATAAAAAAATAAAAAAAAGAGCTCAGACATTTTTCAAGCAATTATAAAGGAAAACTGCCCTGATATCTTAGATCCAGAGAGTAAAATACAAATAGAATCTATTAATCAGCTCCTGAAAGAGATCTGAAAATGAAAATTCCCAGGAATATTCTAGTTAAATTCTAGAACTTCCATGTCAAGAAGAAAATATTGCAAGCAGCCAGAAAAAAACAATTCAGATATCATGGAGCTACAGTCCGGATCACACAAGAATTAGAAGCTTCTACATTAAAGAATCAGAAGGCTTGGAATATTATATCCTAGAAGGCAAAGGAACTGAAATTACAAGCAAGAAAAACCTACTCAGCAAAACTGGGTGTAATCCTTCAGGGGAAAATGGATATTTAATGAAATAAAGGACTTTCAAGCATTCCTGATGAAAGATGAGAGCTGAGTAGAAAATTTGACATTCAAGCACAAGACTCAAGAGAAGCATAAACATGAAGGATGAATTATAAAGGATTTGATAAAGTTAAACTGTTTACATTCCTATGTGGAAAGATGATACATGCAACTCCTAAGAACTTTATCATTATTAGACAGAGTCTAATTAGACAAAGTCTACATAGACAAGGGGCCAAGCGTGTGAAATGATTATGTTGGGATGATCTAAAAACAATAATGAAGGGGTGAGAACGAGAAATGCACTGGGAGAAGGGGGAGGGGAGAAGTAGAATGGAGAAAATTTTCTCCCATAAAAGAGCCATGCAAGGAAGAGGTTTTTATAGTAAAGGAAAAATGGGGTAGGGGTGGTGGACAATGCTTGAACATCACTCTCCTTGGAATTGGTTATATAAGGGAAGAACATATACGCATACTCAGCTGAATATAGAAATCTATTTTACCCAATAGGAAAAGAGGATGGGAAGTGAATATGGGGACATGGGGATGATAAAAGGTACAGTAGATTAGGGAAGGCAGTGGTCAGAAAAAAAAACAGCTTTGAGGAGGGTCAGGAGAGAGAGAGAGAGACAGACAGACAGACAGACAGACAGACAGACAGACAGACAGAGACAGACAGACAGAGAGACAGAGACAGAGACAGACAGAGAGACAGAGAGGGAGGGAGGGAAGGAAGGAGGGAGAGAAGGATGAAAAGAAGAAAATAGGATTATGGAAATACACAGTTGGTAATAATAACTGTGAATGTGAATGAGATGAGCTCACTCATAAAACTGAAGCAGATAGCAAAATGGATCAGAAACCAGAATCCAATAATGTGTTGTTTACATGAGATACACTTGAAACAGAAAAACATACACAGAGTTGAAATAAAAGGCTAGAGAAGAATATATTATTCTTCAGCTTAAAAGTTAAAAAAGAAAGGGATAGCAGTCATAATCTCAGACAAAACAAAAGTAAAAATAGACCTAATTAAAGGGGATTAACAAGGAAACGACATCTTGCTAAAAGGCACCATAGATAGTGAATAAAATATCAAAAGATTTACGGCAACCTTCTCTGATAAAGTCCTCATTTCTCAAATATATTGGGAACTAAGTCAAATTATAATAATAAGAGCCATTCCCAATTGACAAATAGTCAAATGATATGAATAGGTAGTTTTTTTCAGAAGAAGAAATAAAAGCTATCTGTAGTCATATGAAAAAAATACTCTAAATCACATTTGATTAAAAAAAAGCAAATTAGAGCAAATCAGAGGTACCACCTCACACCTATAAGAATGGCAAATGCTGGGGCAGCTAGGTGGCACAGTGGATAGAGCACTTGGCCCTGGATCCAGAAGGACCTGAATTCAAATTCTGCTTCAGACACACAATGCTCACTACCTGTGTAACTCTGGGCAAGTCACTTAACCCCAATTGCTTCACCAAAAAAAAAAAAAAAAAAAAAAAAAGAGAATTGGCAAATGCTGGAGGGTATGATGAAAAATATGTACACTGACAAACTGTTGGTGAAGTCATTATTTGATCCAATCTTCTGGAGAACATTTTGGAACTATGACCACAGAGCTATAAAACAGTGCTGCTCTTTGACCCAGCAATACCACTACTAGGTCTGTACTCCAAAGAGAGTAAAGGAAAAGGTCTTCTATGTGCAAAAATAATTATAGCAATTCTTTTTTGTGGTGACAAAAAATTGGATATTGAGGAGATGCTCTTCAATTGGGGAATGTTTGAAGAAGTTGTGCATTTAATTGTGATGGAGGACTATTATGCTATAAGAAATGATGAGAAAAAATGGGATGATACATATGAACTGATATAAATGAAGTGAGAAGAACTGGGAGGTCATTGTTCACAATAACAGTAATGCTACAATGATGATCAACAGTAAAAGACTCGAATGCTCTGATCAATACAATGATACAAGATAATTCCAAAGGACTCATGATGAAAAAATGCTATCCACCTCCAGAGTGCACAATGAAGTACAATTTTCTCATTTTATTTTTTTTATATGGCTCATATGGAAATATATTTTGCATGATTTCATACATATAATTAAATTGATATCAAATTTCTTGCCTTTTCAGTGGGGGAGAAGGATAAGAGGGAGGGAGAAAATTTGGAACTCAGAATTTTAAAAGAAAAGAATACTAAAAATAAACAAATAGTACTTTTTTTTTAATAAAGTGAACCATTGCCCTTAGGGAACTTATAGTATAACCTGGGAAATCAACATGAACTTATAAAAGCACACATATATATGTATATACATACATACATATATATTTATGTATATATATATAAATACAATGTGATAAAGGTGGGGGAGACTAATATCTAGGGGTAAAGGAGAGAGTAAAGGACAAGACAAGAGACACATCTTGTGAGAGAAGCAGAACACTCCAAAATGTAGAAAACTAGGGGCAAGGCAATACAAGGCAGGAACCTGGTCTTCTTCATCTTGTTGCTCCCCAACAACACCTAATATGATGTTAGACAGAAGATGTTTAACACATATTCATTGAACTAATGACAGGGGAGATTTGTCAGACAGTCAGTGTAGCACAGTGAAAAGAGTACTAGATGTTAGCATCTGGGAATCTGAGTTTGAATTTTGGTTTTGCCAAATTTCTGTGTGGGCATGTGCAAATTGCTTCTACTCTTTGAGCCTCAAGTGACTCACATCTGTGGAGGAAAAGTAGCTAACATCTACTTTACAGGAAAGATGCTATATACATGTGAGCTATTATAATTTCTTGGCTTGCGAGTATGAACTCTAATCACTTTGAGGAGATTCCTCAACCCCTTAACTCACATTTTCCATATGTGGAAAATGCTTCCTAATTTCCCCCTTCTTTTGTATTACATCTATTCCATAAATCTTTCTTTGACTACTCTAGTCCATCCATAAGGATCTCTTTGTTCTTTGAACTCAGTGCATGAGTTGTCTCTACTTATCATCTGGCTATGAGTTGTGTGCATATTTTACGTCATTGTTCTTTTTGTTTTTTGTCTTTTTGTGTATATGTCTATGTCCTATGCCCTCAGGGAGCTTGAAAGTTCCTTGATAACAGAGATTGTGTATTACATGTTTTTGTATCTCCAAATAGCATCTAGAATGGTGCCTTGCATATAGTTGCCCAGTTGTAGGTCTGGTTCAATTTCTATCCCTTCTACCTTATGGATCTTCTTCTCTGTTGAATGCTTATGGTTCTGCTTTAATACGTGCTACACAACTGAACAGTCATATATCATCTTATATTATTTGTCATGGCTGCATACATGTCTTCTCTCTTTAACTAGATTAAGAGCTATTTGAGAGCATAATCACTTGATTGATTTTTGTTTGTTTGTTTTGGTCCAAACCTGTGATTACATTGGTATAGGTATCCTTTGAGTAAACTCCCTCTATAAATGAATGTAAGTGGAGAGTTAAGCAAGTTAGAGTGTTAGGAAGTTTCCTGGAAGCAGGAAAAGTTGTGAGTGATTTCCTCAAGGTCACATAGGATTTGTCAGAGGTAAGACTTGAATGCTCATTCTGATTCAAAGGCTGCCTTTTTATCTACTCTGGCATGCTGCCTTTTTGTTATATAATTGCCTAGAACAGGGGTGGGGAACCTGTGGTTTCAAGGTCACATATGGCCTTCTAGGTCCTTGAGTGCAGCCTTTTGACTGAGTCCAAATTTCATAGAACAAATCCTTTCATTAAGGGGATTTGTTCTCTGAAATTTGAATCCAGTCAAAGGGCCATACTTGAGGACCTAGAGAACCACATGTGGCCTCGAGGATGCAGGTTCCCCACCCCAGAACATTACTGATCAAACAATAGTATTTAATACTTGTTGGTTGATTCATGAATTTCCCCAAACCAGCTTTAATCTTCAATCTCACTTTCAGCTCTAGTGTCACAAGAACAGTGATATAGGCTTTTTTGATCAATTATTTGGTTTAGGAGAAAATAACGGAAATTCCCTGTACCTCCATCTAAGAGTGTTCATCACATTTGCTTGTATGGTCTTGCTCTTGCTTTCTCACAATCTATCCTCCAAAATGGCACAATATAATTTTATATGACCCATGGCTGTCATTAATCTTTAACATTTTTATCCTCTTCAACTGAGGCAAAATGATTCATCCATAGTCACATAGCAATCAGCAGCAAAGAAAATTATATTTTAGGTCGCCTTCCACCCAAGTACTCAATTAGATCACTCCACTCTCCAACAATAAAGATGGTTGAGTGTCTATTTTTAAAAGCTACCCACTCCTAATGCAATGGAACCAATTAATTAATTAATTAAGTTTTTATTAAGTTGTGTGAAAGAACTGCGGGTACAAAAAAAAATCAGTCTTGCCTTCAAGGACTTTATGTTCCCACTCTAAGGAGAAGAAAAAAAATGTGAGAGTAGTGGTCAGGGAAGGGAGAGGTCATGAGAACAAAAGGAGTAGTGAATAAAACCATACAGCAAGATCAAAGGCAGTACTTATTTGAACACTGTCCCCAGAGTAAGAGGTGGAAATTGGGCCAGGTATGGAGACTGGTAGCAGAGCAGACAACAAGATATCACAAAATGCCCAGTGTAAATGGTTTGGGGACATTTTGCTGTAGTTCTTCAGGTGAGTTTGCATTCTCTCACTAGCCAATCAAGCCCAGCTCCAATCTAAGTAGATTAACTTCCCCAGAGAAGTGGGCATGGTCTCTGCTCCCTATGAGGCTGTTCTAGGAGGGGAACAAGAAAGCAAAATGATGATAACATACCTCAAGTTGTCAGGGGTGGCTGTATAGCGTGGTCTGTGGCCATCTAGTTCTTCAGGTGAGTTTGCAACTTATTCATTTACTGACAAGATAACGTAAAGAAAATGTTGCTCTTGATATTCTTCTTAAAATGAAGTTGAGAAAAATGTGGTCATAAACACAATGGTTGTTTTCATAATCCAGTGTGTATTCGAAATAAATGCATGGCTAACATTTAAATATTGTAGCTGCCTTTTTGTAAAGAGTATTCATATTTTGTTTTCTCTAGCTGTATGAAACAAATATACACAATATTTGAAGTCTTATAATTTGTTGCAGTTCCATTTGTGTGCATGTGTGTGTGTGTGTGTGTGTGTGTTTGTGTGTCTTAGACACAGAACATGGTTGAGGGTTTTCAGTTAATTTCAGGTTTCAGATAAACTCCAAATGATACCATTAAATTTCCTTTTCTTTGACGGAGATATTCTCATTTGCCTTCTAGGAAGCAAGTCTGTTCATTCCGCATATGTGGTTAGTTTTAAAGCAGGCCCACCAAACTGAGCTATGGCATTAGAAGACTAAATACATTTTGATTTTCCCTTCTGTGTTTATTAAAGGGTCGTTATCAGTGACATAATTTCCTCTCAAGAACTGTATAGCATCCCTTTTCTCTACACACCAATATCAGTGTGACAAGGTTTGCTTATAGTATTCAAGTAATGTTCTATATGCAACAAAAACTTAAATTTCTGTATGTGTATATGTATGTGTGTGAGTGTGTATGTGTATACACACATCTTTCTATCTAGAGATACATTAAGGAGATTATAAAATGCTAGGTTGGTTAATTAATAATGCCAAAGAGTTATTTCCCCTCTTGTTCTGGGGCAAGAATGCTTAAAATACAGACTTCCATTTCTGAAGAAAATAAAACAACTTTTATAGAATCTATACAGGTATAGATGACAGCTAGGTGGCACAGTGGATAGAGCACTGGGCTTGGAATCAGGAAAACTCATCTTTATGAGTTCACAATCCAGCCTCAGACACTCATTAGCTGTGTGACCCTGGGCAAGTCATTTAACCTTGTTTGCCTCGGTTTCCTCATCTATAAAATGAGCTAGAGAAAAAAAAGGTTAATTACTCCAGTGACTTTACTAAGAAAACCCCAAATGGGGTCAGACATGATTGAAATGATTCAGCAATCACAAGAAAAATACAAGTATATCTTATACCATAAAGGAACAATTAAGTTCTTAAAAAAATTTTTTTTAAAGCTTTCAAAACCAGATGGAGACTAAGCTATCATTTTACAATTGCATTTGATTATGTTCCCACCCCTTTCATTTGGGATTCTTTTTTTGTTTTTAAGTTATGGCTGCTAAACAGTTTTGGATAACTTTCCAAGGGCTCTGTAATACTTACAAAATTGCTACTGAAATGAATAATTGAGGACACAGGAGGTAGGGGGTTACTAAATAGTGGAGAAATTTCATGGCTTAGAATGACTCCCACAGTACTTTCATTTTTTAAAATGCAGATAAGAACTTTTTCTGAGTGAGCCTACCACTTTCACAGCCCCTTTCTCTGTTGATGACCTCTTAGGTATAAATCCTCCCAGAGCAGCCTTTCTCTATTCCCTCCTCCACTTACCTGTGTAAAGGGCTCCCTTGGTCATGGCCATGGTGAGAATCTCCCTTTCCCTACTACATGGAAAATCTAAAGAAGCTATTGTCAAAGATGAATACTAGAGCATTCACAATTTCTGAAACTAACTTGAAACTTACTTCTGTTATCTAGATCACGTGAAGCTGGTACAAAAATAGGGGAAATGAAGATGATGTACCAATAACTTCACCATTGGGACAGCTAGGTGGCACAGTGGATAGAGCACCAGCCCTGGAGTCAGGAGGACCTGAGTTCAAATTTGGCCTCTGACACGTAACATTCACTAGATGTGTGACTCTGGGCAAGTCAACTTAACCCCAATTGCCTCACCTAAATAAATAAATAAATAAATACCTTCACCACAAGCCCTTGATTTGAGATGAACTGACTTCAGTAAGCAGAATTTTTTTTAAATTCCCTTTTTTCAGAATATAAATAGGTAGTGTGGCATAACGGGTAGAAAACTGACTTTAGGGAGACTTGCATTCACATATAGCATCTGAAATATAGTAGCTGCATGACCCTGGACAAATCACTTAGCTTCTCAATCATCCAGGAAACTCCCTAAGACCATAAATCTCATGGAAAGCTGCACAATGGAGAGAGTTTCTTCCTCCAGGAGCTCCTTACCCAGAGGTGTGCTGGAGTCAACTTGATTGGCCAGTTATTAATTTTTCAGTCTAAGCATTTATACCTCAGAAATCATTGGTACAAACCATGGCTAATTTATTCTTCTATTGATTGTCTAGATGGGCTTAAGAAAATATTGGAGAAAATGTTAATAATAAAGGTTAAATTTCAAAGTATGCACTGTTTTGTTTTTCAGAGAGCTATTAGACATTCCCAGCTTTCATTGCCTATAGCAAGAGAATCAGAGGTCCAGGCCCTGTTTCTATTGCTATCTTTTTTTTTTTTAACCAACTGTTCCATTCAGCATCAACTCATTAAACTTTAAAATCATTTGAGGTTCAGCATTTTTGCCTACATTATAGTCCAAGGTTGAAAGACATAAAGAAGCCAATTTAGTTGGCTATTATTCCCCCAAATGTGTTTTTTATCATTATTCATCTGACAGTTTCCAATGATCCACGAATTTTTGTTTGAATGAAAAAGTATCTATTAAGTGCTTGTAATATGCTAAGTACTAGAAAGACTAACACCACCAACAAAAGGAGTTAGTCACTGCTCCCAAAGAGCTTACATTTTAATTGAGAGAGATAACATATATGAAAGAATTTAGTTGCAGAACAGATTGAATATCTTGAAAGCCCTAAGGGTGTAGTAGGTCAGGGGAGGTGGAGAGGAGTGAAAATACTCACAGGGTACCACAGGAGGTCAGATGACCGTGCTCAGGAATCTGTGGGGCATAGTGATGTGGCAGACGGTAAGGCCTGGTGGCATTGAAAAGCTTGTAATCAGTAAGTCAAGTCATCCCTATGTTGTGAACAACCAAGTCAATCTTCTCTTCCTGCAATGCAGTGTAGCTTGGGTGGCCTTGGGTTGGGGAAAGGCACAGGACGACACTGTGGTTTCTTCCCATCCACAGCAGGATCAATAGATCATTGGTCAAACAATGTTATTAATCAAACTCAGATCCTCTATAAGTGTATTCCATCACTGTACTACGTAAAATTGCGCAATAAAAATCACAGGACTTAGAGAAGCAATTCTTAGAGGTTGATTAATTAATAAAAGCACTTTGTACACCTGAAAACAATTATATAAGGGTGAATTACTATGCTTCTTATAAAATGTACATGGAGTGTTAGACTGAGAAGAGGACTTGCTCATCATCTGGTTCCATGATCTCATTTTACAGATGAAGAAACTGAGGCCCAGAAAGATATAATGATTTGGTCAAGGCTGTGCTATGAGTCAATAACAGAGCTAGGATTGCAACCTAGGCTTTTAGCTCCCAGTTCAGTGTCTGCGTCTTTGAGTTTGATTTGTTTCTAATACATATTATGGTGTCCAAAACATACTTTTAAATATATGTTATCAGACCATCAGAATTTTGTGCGAGATGCCAGGGAGCCATTAAAGGAGCTTAAGTAAATGAGTAACATTACCAGAACATACAGATCTATGTAAAAGGAACTATACATTTGAGAGGAGCAAAAGATTGAAGGCAGAAAGATCTTGTAGGAGATGATGGCAAAAGTCCAGGTTCAGTGCTAGGATGGGGACAGTGGAAATGGAGAGGAAGGAATAGCTATGAGATATGAGGGAGATTGAAGCAACAAGTCTTGACAACTGGTTCTATATGAAGGATGAGAGAAGGTGAAATGTTAGATATCCTGAGGCCACAATAGGATGAAGAATAAGTGCCACATTTAGAAGGAGTGAAATAAGCAAAAGGTGTAGGTTTGAGGGAGATAGTACTAAACTCTAAGAACTCAGGTTCATTGGTGGTAAATTATCTAAACTCATCTATTTGGATTTCCCAGTTTTTTTGTCTTCTGTGAGTTTGTATCCAGAAAAAAGACTTTCAAGTAGGAGAAAACATAAAAGCCAGATTACAGCACAAATTGCAGGCCAAGCCTGTCCAGAAGGAGCATAAATTTTGACAGTGGAGATGTGACACAGCTTTAATTTTCTCTATTAGGAACAGCAAGGCCATTTTGTGGGTTATGATTGCAATCCATCAGCCACAAGGAGCATCAGGCTTAACAGCTAGCCTTGGCATCATTCCATGTTTTACAGGGCCCGTTTTCCTCCACACTCTGAAGTCCTCTTTTCTTTCTTCCTTCTTTTTTGTGGGTGAGAAGGCCAGCAAGTGAATTGTAAAGAGTGAGAGGGACTGATAGCATTGACCAAACCCAGGCGCGCTGTATTTTTTTAAGAGTTCTTTCTAGTTTCAAGAAAAGTTTTTTCTAAGACTAGCTTACAGGTCTATAATATGGGGCTACTCCCCAGACTCTCATTCCTCAATATAATTCCATTAATTACTGGCAACTACACAGCACTCAACACACCTGGCCTGCAGATGAGATGTTATAACAGAAGCAGGCAGCAGCACACCCAGGCTGCAGTGTGCTGGAGGGTTGGCTACTCACCACTCAGTTTTATGTGTCTGTGGAAAAAAAAAAACAGCCCTGGATTTCACCCAACTAAATGGGGTTACTTTGTATGGTTCCTCTGCTGCATCTCAATATTACACTGCACAAAGGAGCAATGGGAAGGTTGGATTGCCAAGATGTGAATCAAGTCTATGTGTAGCTGGGGGAGATAAATTACTATAGATTCCGAGGAGGAAATAAAACCCACAGGGAACAAGACATCATTCACTCCATAACCTTTGCCCATCAATAACATGATACATTGGTGTTCAGGTGAAAATGTATCTCACCCAAAAGTCCTCCTCCTCCCTTTTGTCCTCCAAGTGCCCTAATTCAACAAGACTATACGGAAGCATAAATTCTATTATGATGTAGCTCTGTTCTTCCATATGTCACAAATGTTTTAGGAAAGAATAAACTTGGAAGGGGGAATGAGTGTTAGTGCCTTTAACATAAAATCAGATCCTCTTACTCCCTGAGTGACATGAAATACTTTTCTGTCAAACTAGTATGTTCTATCATACTCAAAAGAGATTTTTCTCCCAGATATTTTGTTTATTTTCTGTCAAGTTGACAACCAAAGTCATGAATGGTCTATATCCCTCCTCAGCGGTAGGTTTTGTGAGTTTTTCATTTGGCTTTCCAAGTGGCTAAGTTGCAGTTGATGGTGTTGGGGTTGAGCATCACATATAATATCAATCACCTATAGCACATAAAGGCATTTTCTCACAGTATTACACTATTGACATACTTACAGTGAATCCCAGGGCACTTCAGAAAGGAAAAGCAGATTGGCATGGGTTATACTTACTTAGTCTCAGGCTTTAGAGTTGGTATCCATGACATCTTTGGTTCCAGAATGAAAGAATCTCTCCAACCTAACTAAGGAATTAAATAAAGGCATTATAGACAAATAAGTCTGGAGGAGTATGGTAATCTTGGATGTTGTGGAAGGAGTTCTGGACTTAAAATGACCAGTCAAAATTGGTTTTATAGACAAATATGACACTCCCTGAAGAATTTCCAGAATCATCCCATGATGGCCTTGCATTATATATCTCCAAATATTTACAATTAAGTTTTATTTTCCCAGTGCTTAGCGCAATACCTGGTACATAGTAGGTGCTTAGTAAATGTTTATTGACTAATTTCCAACTCTATGGGAAAGAAAGACAGAGTGGGTGTTCCTTTTGTAGCTGGGAGAGACATGTGGGGCCAAATAAAATCTTTGGGAATGACTGCCTTATATAGATATGGCTACATCCTTATAAAACGAAAAACTTTGGCCCAGAAACATTTAAAAAAACTCAATAACAAATGTTGGGGTATTTTTTCTTTACCTAAACTTGGAACAGATAACTAGGAGACTACACACTTTAACTGAGGCTATGTGACTTTGCTGTGTGACAAAATGAAACCTATGTGGCTTCCTCTAACATCAGTTTCATAATCAGGAGAATAATTGGAACTGTTCTTCTGGAGGATGTATTTTGATAGAAATGTCAAAAGATTTTGCAAACTTCTATCTTTTAATCTTGATCTTTGTTGCAATTATTCCCAGACCTTATTTGTGGTTTCCTGCACAAAATTACACCCTCAAGCATAGCAGCCCTGAGTTTACTACAGGCATAGGACAATAAAAAGTTAACAGCAGGAGAAAACATGTTTTATATGTGCAGTTAAGTTTACACAGAGCTGGAAAATATTGGCAAGTGGCACTTAATTATGTTACCCCAGTTTCTTAAACATATCTCAAAAAATGCCATATTAGAGAACAGAGAACTGACTTCTTTGGTTATTTTTAGACCATGACTTTAGGGCCTTCAAATATTGTATTTGCAATTATAATTTCAAGATTTCATCCTGATTTCATCTAATGGAATTATTTTTCTTTGTTTATATTCTTTGTTTAACTTAAATTATTTTCAGTATTAATTGAATGGGAAGTGGTTTCAGTTGAGACAAATTTTTTTAAAGTGAGCCAGACAGATGTAATTCCAGTTTATTTAGCAGGTTGGTTTGGGGCTTGTAAGTTTTAAACATCACTTATGTTGGAGGCCTTCCCACTGGACTGTGGAATATCTGCTTCAGGAGAGAAAGAAAACTGTGATGGAAAGAAATCCTGTTAACATGAAAGACTGACTGCCAGGGTGTTAACAGTAGGAGGTTGCAGTGAGTGGTCGGTTGGCACAAGCCAAGATTGAAATATTTCTGGAGACATAGCACAGTATATCTGTCAAGAAATATTAATATTTGAAAATGGAAGCCAGATGCAATTGATCAAAATCATGTGAGGTCCAAGGATTACCACCTGCCTTTGTATTTATTCAATTCAATTTTTCCACTCTTGAGTTTTTCAAGACTGACATTCCATTCCTCCCTGCTGATTCTATCTCTCGTCCAATAATTAGCAACATTTCTTTGGAAAGGTAAACTCTAAAAGAATAAAACATGATGAAATGACTCCCACCAAACTTAATGGAGGTTTGTTTGTTTGTTTTTAGTTGATATGTTTTGCCATGACATAACAGGTAGTTATGAACAAAAATCCCCCCAAATCCTTGATACAGAGTACATTCCTCCAAAACAGTTACACAAAACTACCTAATCACATGTGATGCATATATATACACACACATATATTTGTGTGTACATATGTGTGTATATATATGTACATATATATATATGTCTTTTTCCTTTTATAATTTACCAATTGTTGGCAGATATTATGGTGTTGGTGTTGTTGTATTTTATTTGTCTGTTTATCTTTTAGTGTTGTCTTTATTTAAATTGTTATTCATTGTGGAAATGTTTCTTTTGGCTCTGTCTTCATTTTGTAACATATAAAAAGTCTTACCATATTTCTCTGATTTCTTTATATTCATAATTCAGAGTGTTATTCCATTTGCATTCACATATGACAATTTATTCATATTGTGTTCAATCTTAGGGCAAATATTTTTCCAGATTGTTTGTTATTAAAAATAATGTCTTTGAGAGTCTTTTCTCACTGTCAATATCCTCATAGGGAGTACAATCCAAGAACTGGTATCCTAGCATCAAAGGAAATGAACAGGTTAGTAACTTTTCTTTTATAATGGCAAACTGTTACTCAGAATGGTTAACCAATTCTCAGTTCTAGCAGCAATGAATCAATGTGTCTATTCTGCAGCCCTTCCAACAGTGAGTTTTCCCATCTTTTAGTATCTATGCTAATTTGATGAGCACAATTTATACTTCAGAATTATTTTAATTTGTATTTCTCTTATTAGAGATTTTTTCAGCTGGTTGTTGACAATTTGATTTCTCTCTTTTGTGTATCTGACCACTTGTCAGTTGAGAAATGACCCTTAATTTTATAGAGCTTATATATTTATCAGGACTTTAATCTTATATATTGTACAATACAATATAAGAAATTTTTATTTAAAAATGTAAAAACTACTCAGCTCACAGGCCACATAAAAACACACTGGGAGTTCCATTCCAGGAGCCAAGATGGCAGAGTAAGAATTAAGTAGCTCTCACCCTCCTTCATTGACCCCTGAAAGCCCCAAAAATATCAACCCAGGAAAACCCTGAGCTAGCAAAAAAACAGGGCACTGAAGTCTTGTAGCCCACGAAGCTTGGGGGATTAATGGGAAAGGCCCCTCTCTCTCTGGAGGAGGGGAAGCAGTACAGGATGAGAGGAGTCCCACCAAGCCAGCAGCAAAACCCACTTCAGCATACCAGGAGGAGATACTGAGACTCAGGTTGGTGGAACAGGCAAGTGCCAATACCAAGACACCATCTTCCCCCAGCCCCAAGAGCCTCAATACGGGAAGGGGAACCAGCAGACAACAGCTCAGAAAACCACCACAGTCCACAGCATTCTCCAGCAGTCAAATCACCTGGCGCCTTAACACAACTCTGGGAAGCACAACTCTAGGAGGCAAAACTCCAGGCTGACAAATATCCACCAGCAGTCAAACATCCCTGTGTAAGGCCCAAGTGAGCAGAAACCAAACATTCAAGTGTAAGAATTGTTTTTAGCTGATATGTTTTGCCTTGACACAACAGGTACTTATGAACAAAAATTCCCCCAAATCTTTGATACAGAGTACACTCCCCCAAAACAGTTACACAAACCTATCTAATCACATGTGATGCATATATATACACACATATATGTGTGTGTACAGGTAAGCAGGAAAAGAAGCTTGGATAAGTTTCCCCTTCACTTCAGCAGGAGAGCTCGACTTTTTTTTTTAAGTTAAGAAATGGGTAAACACCATGCATAAAAAGCAGAAATAGACAATGACCAAAGATTCTTACTATGGAGAAAGCATAAATGGGGGGGGGGGAATAGGATGGAAAGAAAAACACAGTAATAATAACTGTGTGAATAAGATAAATTCTTCCATAAAATGGAAGTAGATAGCAGAACAGATTAAACATCATAACCCTATAATATATTGTTTACAAGTAACATATTTGAAGCAGAGAGATACAGAGTAAAGACAAACGGCTGGAGCAAAATATATTATGCTTCAGCTGAAGTTAAAAAAAAAGGTGGGGTAGCAATCCTGATCTCATACAAAGCAAAAGCAAAAATAGATCTAATTAAAAGAGTTAAGGAAGGAAACTACATCCTGCTAAAAGGTACCATAGACAATGAAGTAATATCAATACAAAGCAAATATGCACCAAGTGGTACAGCATCCAAATTCTTAAAGAAGTTAAGTGAGTTATAGGAAGAAATAGACAGCAAAACTATACTAGTGGGGCACCTCTGTCTTTCAGAACTAGGTAAATCTAACCATGAAATAAACAAGAAAGAAGTTAAGAAGGTGAATAGAATTTCAGAAAAATTAGATAGGATAGACTTCTGGAAAAAATTGAACGGGGATCAAAGTGAATATACCTTTTTCTTAGTGGTACATGACACCTACCCAAAAATTGACCATATATTAGGGCATAAAAACCTCACAATCCAATGCAGAAAGGCAGAAATTTTAAATGTATTCTTTTCAGAACATAATGCGATAAAATTACATGTAAGAAAGAACCATGTAAAGATAGACTAAAGAATAATTGCAAATTAAATAATCTAGTCCTACAGAATGAGTGGGTCAAACAACCAATCACAGAAACAATCAATAACTTCATCTAAGAGAATTAATATAATGAGACAATATACCAAAAAGTATAGGATGCCACCAAAGCAGTTTATAGGGGAAATTTTATATCTCTAAATTCTTATAGGAAAAAAATAGAGAAAGAGGAGACCAATGAATTGGATGCAACAAAAAAGCTAGGAAATGAACAAATTAAAAATACCCAATTAAATTCCAAATTAGAAATTGTGAAAACCAAAGGAGAAATTAATAAAATTCAAATTAAGAAACTATTGAATTCATAAATAAAAATAAGAGCTGGTTTTATGAAAAAAAACAATAAAATAGATAAATTTTTGGTTAATTTGACTAAAAAAAGAAAGAAAAAAACCAAATTACCAGTATCAAAAGTGAAAAGGGTGAATTCATCAACAAGGAAGAGGAAATTAAGACAATAATTAGGATCTATTTAGCCCGACTGTATGTCAATAAATATGACAATCTTAGTGAAATGGATGAATACTTACAAAATACAAATTGCTCATATTAACAAAAGAGAAAATAAAATACTTAAATAACCCCATTTCAGAAAAATGAATTGAAGAAGCCATCAATAAACTCCCTAAGGAAAAATCTCCAGGGCCAATGGATTCACAAGCAAATTCTACCAAACATTTAAAGAACAATTGAACCAATAATATATAAACTATTTGGAATAATAGGCAAAGAAGGAGTCTTACCAAATTCTTTCTATGATACAAATATGGTGCTGATACCTAAACCAGGAAATGCCAAAACAGAGAAAGACAATTATAGACCAAGACTATACTTTTAGATATCATTCTATAGTATGTTGCTAGAGAATTGTGGCTGAAAGTGTATTATGGCGGTAACCACGAGGAGGAGCGGTGGTGTTCTCTTCTGAGCTTGAAGACAGTTTGTGACTCTGCTTGTCAGCAACTGTCGCCTATCATTGATGATTGTTCTTCCCTGCCTTTGGGTTGGGCAAGAGGAAGAGAATGCAGGCTGAGTGGCCCCCATATATTTTATAGGGGCAGCTAGGTGGTGTATCAGATAGAGGTCTGACCTTAAAGTCAGGAGGACCTGAGTTCAAATCTGACCTCAGACACTTGACACTTACTAGCTGTGTGACCCTGGAAAAGTCACTTAACCCCTATTGCCTCACCAAAGAGCAAAAATAAAATTATAGACCAATTTCCCTAATTGATATAGATGCAAAAATTTAAATAAAATATTTGCAAAGAGATTACAACAACTCATCACAAACACAATACACAATGACCAGGTAGGATTTATACTAAGGATGCAGGGTTGGTTCAACATTTGGAAAACCATCAGCATAATTGACCATATCAATAACAAAATTAACAGAAATCATGATTATCTCAATAGATGCAGAAAAAAGCTTTTGACAAAATTTAACACCCATTCCTTTTAAAAACACTAGAGAACATAGGAATAAATGGAGTTTTCCTTAAAGTGGTAAGTAGCATCTATCTAAAACCATCAGCAAGCATTATATGTAAAGAGGATAAGCTAGAAGCATTTCCAATAAGATCAGGGGTGAAACAAGGATGCCCATTATCATCACTGTTATTCAGTATTGTACTAGAAATGCTAGCTTTAGCAATAAGAAAAGGAAAAAAAATTGAAGGAATTAGAATAAGCAAAGAAGAAACAAAGCTGTCATTCTTTGCAGATGATATAATGGTATACTTAGAGAATCCTAAAGAATCAACTAAAAACTACTTGAAATAATTAACAACTTTAGCAAAGTTACAGGATATAAAATAAATCCACATAAATCATCAGTATGTCTATATGTTGCTAACAAAACCCAGCAGCAAGAGATAGAAAGAGAAATTCCATTTAAAGTAACTGTAGACAACATAAAATATTTGGGAATCTACTTGCCAAGACAAACCCAGAAACTATATGATCACAATTACAAAACTCTTTTCACACAAATAAAGTGAGATTTAAATAATTGAAAAAATATCAGTTGCTCATGGGTAGGCTGAGGTAATATAATAAAAATGACAATTCTACCTAAACTAATTACTTATTTAGGGCCATACCAATCAAACTACCAAAAATATTTTATAGATTTAAAAGATAATAACAAAATTCATCTGGAAGAATAAAAGGGAAGAAATGCAAGGGAAGGTGACCTAGCTGTACCAGATATAAAATTGTATTATAAAGTAGCAATCATCAAAAGTACTTGGTACTGACTATGAAAAAGAGTGGCGAATCAGTGGAATAGGTGGATACACAAGAATACTGTAGTCAATGACTATAGTAATATATTATTTGATAAACCCAAAGACTCCAGCTTCTGGGATAAGAACTCATTGTTTAACAAAAACTGTTGGTAATACTGGAAAATAGTATGGCAGAAACTAGGTATAGACCAACATCTTACATTGTATATAAAAATAAGGTGAAAATGGGTAAATGATTTAGAAATAAAGGTTGATGACATAAGAAAATTAGGAGAACAAGGAATAGTTTAGAGAATGGAAGAATTTAAGACCAGACAAGAGATAGAGAACATTATGAAATGCAAAATGCATAATTCTAATTACATTAAATTAAAAAGGTTTTGCACAAACAAAATCAATGCAATCAGGATTAGAAGGCAAACAGAAAGTTGGGAAAAAAATTTTTTACAGCCAGTGTCTCTGATAAAGGCCTCACTTCTAAAATATAAAGAGAACTGAGTCAAATTTATAAGAATACAAGCCATTCCCCAACTGATAAATGGTCAAAGCATATGAACAGGCAGTTCTCAGATGAAGAAATCAAAGCTATCTATAGTCATATTAAAAAAAATGCTCTAAATCACTATTGATTAGAGAAATGCAAATTAAAACAACTCTGAGATACCACATCACACCTATCAGATTGGCTAACATGACAAAACAAAAAAATGATAAATATTGGAGAAGATGTGGGAAAATTGGAATGCTATTGCATTGTTAGTGGAGTTGTGAAATGATACAACCATTTTGGAGAGCAATTTGGAACTACACCCACAGGGCAATGCAACTGTGCATACTCTTTGATCCAGCAATGCTACTGTTAGGTCTATATCCCAAAGACATCCAAGAAAAAGGAGAAGGATGTATTTGTACAAAAATATTTTTATCAGCTTTTTTGTGGGGGCTAAGAATAGAAATTAAAGGGATGCCCATCAATTGGGGAATGGCTAAATAAGCTGTGGTATATTATTGTAATAGCATATTATTGTGCTATAAGAAATAACAAGGATGACGACTTCAGGGAAAACCTAGAAAATCTTGCATGAACTGATGCATAGTAAAATATATGGAACTAAGATAAACACAGTAACAGCAATATTGTTTGATGAAGAACTGTGAATGACTTAGCTATTAGCAATACAATGATCCAAGACAATCCCAAAAGACTAATAATGAAGCATACTATCTACCTTCAGAGAAAGAACTGATATTGATTGAATGTAGACTGAAGTATGTTGTTTTTCACTTTCATGTTTTTCTTTTGAGTCTTTTTGTACAAAATGATTAATATGGAAATGTTTTACTTAATCATACATGTATAACCTATATCTAATTGCTTACCATCTCAGGGAAGGGGGAGGGGAGAGAGGGCTAGAATTTGAAATTCAAAACTTTAAAAAATGTTAATTTAAAAAATAAAAAAGAGATAAGAAAGGAAACTATATCTTGCTAAAAGGTACTATAGAAAATAAAATAATATTAATATTAAAAAATATATGGACAAAATGGCATAGCATCCAAATTCTAAAGAAGTTACAGTTACATGAAGAAACAGACGGTAAAACTATACTAGTGGGGGACCTCAACTTTTTCCTCTCAGCACTAGAAAAGTCTAACCACAAATTAAACAAGAAAGAAGTCAAAGTGAGTAGAATTTTAGAAAAGATAGCCCTCTGGAGAAAATTGAATGGGAATAGAAATAAATATACTTTTTTTCAGTGTTAAATGTCACTTACACAAAAATTGACTATGTTTTAGGGCATAAATACCTTACTAGCAAATGAAGAATAGCAGAAATATTAAAGGCATCCTTTTCATATCATAATGCAATAAAAATTACATTTAAAAAGGGCATGGAAAGATAGATTAAAAATTAATTGGAAACTAAATAATCTGATCCTAAAGAATGACTGGGTCAAAGAACAAATCATAGAAGCAATCAATAATTTAATTAGAGAGAATGACAACAAAGAGACAATATACCAAATTTTATGGAATTCAGCCAAAGCAGTACTTATGGAAAAATATAACTCTAAGTGATTACTTCAATAAAATAGAGAAAGAACAGATTGATGCAATACAATGAAAAAAACTAAAAAAGAACAAATTGAAAGTCTCTAATTAAACACCAAATTGGAAAACCTGAAAATCAAAGGTGATAACAAAAAATTGAAAGTAAGAAAATGATTGCAAATAAAATAAGGAGCTGATTTTACCATTAGTTAATTTGATTTATTTATTTTTTTGTATTTTTGTTTTGTTTTTTGTTTGGTGAGGCAATTGGGATTAAGTGACTTGCCCAAGGTCACACAGCTAGTACGTGTCAAGAGTCTGGTCTGAAGCTGGATTTGAACTCAGGTCTTCCTGACTTCAGGGCTGGTGCTCTATCCACTGTGCCACCTAGCTGCCCCTAATTTGATTTTTTTTAAAGAAGAAAACCAAATTATCAGTTTCAAAATTTATTTTTTTTCCAGTTTCAAAATTGAAAGAGGTGAATTCATCACCACAGAAGAATATAAAAATTAGGAGCTATTTTGTTCAATTATATGCCAATAAATCTGACAATCTAAGTGAAGTGGATGAATATTTACCAATATCTAAATTGCCCAGATTAACAGAAAGGGAAATAAAATACTTAATTAACCCTATCTTAGAAAAAGAAATTGAAGAAGCCATCGGTTATCTCCCCAAGAAACAATCCCCAGGGCCAGATGAATTCACAAGTGAATTCCACCAAACATTCAAAGAACAATTAGTTCTAATACTATATATAATATTTAGAAAAAACAGCTAAAGGAAGCCTACTAAATTCCTTTCACAACACAAATATGGTGCTGATACATAAACTGGGAAGAGGAAAAACAGAGAAAGAAAATGATAGAATAATTTCCCTAAGGAACATTGATGCAACATTTTAAATAAAATATTAGTAAGGAGATTACAGCAATATATCACAAGGATCATATACTATGACCATGTGGGAGTTTTACCAGGAATGCAGAACTGGTTCAATATAAGGAAAACTATCCATATCAATAACAAAACCAACAGAAATCATATGATTATCTCACTAGATGCATAAAAAGCTTTCAACAAAACACAACACTCATTCCTATTTAAAAAAATAAACACTAGAGAGTGGTATAAATGGAGCTTTCCTTAAAATGATAAGCAGAATCTATCCAAAATCAGCAGGAAGCATTATCTATAATGGGGATAAACTAGAAGCCTTCCTAATAAGATCAGGGTAAAATAATGATTCCCATTATCACCACTGTTATTCAATATTGTACTAGAAATGTTAGCTATAGCAATAAGAGAAGAAAAAGAAATTGAATAAATTAAAATATATGATGAGGAAACAAAACTATCACATCTTGCAGATGATGTGATGGTATACTTAGAGAATCCTAAAGAATTAACTAAAAGAACTATTTGGAGTAATTAACAACTTTAGAAAAGTTGCAACATATACACTAAACTCACATAAATAATACACACACACACACACACACACACACACGCACACACACACACATATTATCAACAAAACTAAGTAGGAAGAGACAGAAAAGAAATTCCATTTAAAATAGTTGTAGACAACATAAAATACTTTGGAGTCTACTGCCAAGACAAACTCAGGAACACAATAACAAAACACTTTTCAGCCAAAAAAAAAAAAAGTTGTATCTAAACAATTGTAAAAAGTCAATTGCTCATGGGTAGGTCAAGCCAATATAATAAAAATGATAGCCCTATCTTACAATTAGAGCAATTCAATAAGTGAAATGGGCTACCTCATGAAGTTCTAGTATTAGTATTATTTTTGGGTCTTCAAGGGAGGTCTTCAAGCAAAAATGACCCAATGGTCACTTTTCAGCTATGATACAGATAGAATTTTTGTCCAATTATAATTAGATACCTTAGTACTCTTTCAACTTTGTGTTGCTTAGCTAAATATTATCAACTGAGTAAATATAATTTTACTGAGTTATTTAGCATCATTTAATATCATTAACTCTCAAATACTAATGTAATTTAATTGTAGTATTTATTAGAAATATTTATTCTTTATTATTATTTTAGTGAATTATTAAAATTGTTATAAGAGGAACTTAGATCAGATTTTCACTTAGTTTGATACCATAACTTAAAACAGCAGTTTATCAGAAGGGTCGTCAAACTATAGCCTTACCTTAAGCCTATTTTTGCTAGCAAGCTAAGATTTTTTTTTGTAATTTTAAATAAAGTTTCATTGTGTTTAAAAATATAAAAATCATTTTTAGCTCCCAGTGGTACAAAAACAGGTAACCTGCAGGATTTTCTCTCAACCTTAGTGTTTTTTACCCTTGAATTATTACTTCTCAACTGGGAAATTTACTCATTATAAATGAATGTAAAGGGAGAAGAAAATAGACTAAGACAGAACCTTGGGAAACAGCCACAGATAGAAGGCATGAAAGTGATGATGATTCTCCAAAGGAGAGTGAAGAGTGGTCAACTGGTCCAAAAGTAAATGGAGAAAGACTAGTTTCATGAAAACCTGGAGAGGTGAGAGTTTTCAGGAAGAGATGGTGGTCAGTGTCAAATGAAGCACATAGATTGACTAGGACAAGGACTGAGAAAAATGCCATCAGATTTGACCATTAGGAGATCACTGGTAATTTTAGAAACAGTAGATTCAGTTGAGAGATGAGGTCAGAAGCTAGATTACAAAAGATTGAGGAGTGAGTGAGAAAGAAGGCAGCAGAAAGGGAGAGGAGATGTTGGGTAGTTTGAGGTGATGGTCGAGTTTTCAACAGATGAGCAGACTTGCACATTGTGAAGGTAATGAAGAAGGGACCAGTTAAAAGGCAGATGCTGAAGACTTATGAGAATGAAGTTGCCCTCTGACAGAGGGGGCAGGAGAGTGTGGGATCAAGTACACATATAAAAATACTGGCCTTGGCAAAGTGAATGGCCTTTGTCACAGACTGGAAGAATTGAAGAGAGCAATGGGTAGAAGTTGTGAAGTGGCACATTTAGACTCAATGTAAGAAAAGACATACTAATAATTAGTACTGTCTTAAAATGGAATGTGCTTCTTCAGGATGTAGTGTATTCTCTTACACTAGAAGTCTTCCAGCACAGGCAGGATGACTATATACTAGAGATATTTTAGAAGTGAATCTTGGGCAGCTATGGTTTGGACTAAATAGTTTCTGAGGTCCCTTCCAAATCTCAGATTCTGTTTAAAGATCATAGGTGTGTATGTGTATATGTATGCATTCATGTATATGTGTATGTCTATACATACACATAGAACTTATTTTGTTATATATTTATTATACATCATACATAAATTAATATAGTAATTATATTATTTTATGTTATTATACTATATTATATATGACATATAGGTAATAGATATAGTATAAGTTTTGCTTATAATCTAGTAGGAGAAATAAAATGTGCAGAAAAAAATCTGTTTGCATTTTATTTTTTGCTTTTTGGTGAGGCGATCAGGGTTAAGTGACTTGCCCAGGGCCACACAGCTAGTAAGTGTTAAGTGTCCGAGGCTGGATTTGAACTCAGGTCCTCGACTCCAAGGCCAGAGTTCTATTCACCTCACCACCTAGCTGTCCCTGCATTTGCTTTTACTTCAGGAACTAATTATATAAGAATGGAATGAATAAGCCACAACCTGAGTTCATAAGAGGAAAGGATAACTGGAATAAGAATAACTAAGGTTTCATGGAAGAGGTAAAGCTTGAACTGGAACTAAGTTAAGAGTACAAAACTGATAATATCACACATTTATATAATGCCTTAACAACTATTATGTGCTTTACATACATGATCTTACTTAATTCTTGCAAAGATCTTATGAGGTGGGTACAGCATTTTACGGTTAAGGATTCAGGGTCATAAATGTTAAATGGCTGCCCTAAGTAATAGCCACAAGGCACCTGCGGCAGATTTGAAACTCACGTCTTTCTGATTCCAAGTGCAATGCTCTATCTGCCATGTCATGCTGCCTTTCTAAGTTTTGGGGCAGTTTTGAATTTTATCAATTTTATTATTTTTGAATTTTTTAACTGAATCTAGAGCTTAAAATCACAACACTATTTTAGTTTGAATGTAGAACATTTAATCTGCAAGCTTCCAGCATTCTCTTACAGCACCTGTAGTTCATCAATGACCACTAATTAATGCCATTTGTTTCTCTTTTTTCACAGTTCAAGGAGTCCCTTCAATGTTTGTTAAAATGTGGGGATGGAAGGATGTCAACCAGTGCTAAAGCCAAATGGTCTCACCTAGCCCAACATGTTCACAGTTTTATTGTCCTGTTAAAAATACCTTAGATTCATCTAGCAATTTTAACTTCTCAAAGAGCAGCTTGGTATAATAGAAGATATACTGGCTTCGGAGTTCACGTAATGACTCTGCCAGTTCTATGTGTGAGACCTCAGTCAAGTCACTTAACTGCTATAAGCCTCAGTCTCAGAGGCAGTTAGGTGGCCCAGTGGAGAGAGTGATGGAGTCAGGAAGACCTGAGTTCAAATTCAGCCACAGACACTTACTAGCTGTGCGACCCCAGGCAAATCATTTAGTCTCTGACTCGGTTTCCTCAACTACAAAATGAGAATAACAATACCACCTATTTCAGAGGGTTATTCTGAGGGTCAGATGAGATAATATTTGTAAATCACTTAGCACAGTGCTTGGCACATAGTTGCATCAAATAACCGCTTATTCTCTTCTCCCTTTCCTTTCCCTTTAGTCTTGTCACCTACACAATGAGGGGGTTGGACTAGATAAGCTCTAATGTCCCTTCCAGCTCTAAATCCTGTTCCTGTCTTTTGCTTCTTTCTTTTCTGACCCTCACAATGCCCGTCAGGTAATTCATAAAGGCAATTTATCTCTTTTTTACATCTGAGTAAACTGAGGCCTAAAGAGGTAAAGAGGTTTTCCTAAGGTCAGAGATGCTAAGTAGTCACAGCATACTGACATGTATATATGCTCAATTTTATCTTCATTGAGGATGCTCCTATACAAACATATTTTACTCTATTTCTACTTAAATCCATCATCAGGAAATTAAGTTCCTTGTGTTTATGGGATAGGTTAATAACATTGATTCCTTATAGCTTTCAATCAGTAGTATTCCAGCATTAAGTTGTTATCATCCAACTATCCCAACACTCCATAAAATCACAGTATTGCAATCTCACCTATTTTAGTCAAAGGTCATTTGTCACACATGAAACTACAAATCACTGGCAGCTTTGATCTTTTAAGATATCTGTCTGTGGAAAAGATACACTGCCAGATACAATTTCCATAAGAGGGCATATTTTGACAGATCTGTAAGTATTAAAAAGGAAGTGTTTAAAATATGGAACCCCCATTTTGGAAGAGGGAAAAGGCCATTCTCAATGACAGTCAGCCAAAGACTGACCTTAATGCCCCCTCTAAGTTTCCTAGTTAACACAACAAAGCCAAGTAAAGATATGAGCACAGACTGATAAAAGACATTACAGATGGGCCATCTTTGTGTCTCCATTTACTTCTTGGGATGTGATCCTGCAGCAGCTTATCTACAGTAAGATATCCACAGGTCCATCAGAGGAGAGTACAAAGGGGCATCACTTTTCTTCCTTCAGTGGAGAAACCTTAACCTTGACATTTACTGATGTATTGCCAGTTCCTTATATGTCTTCATCCCAGTTGCCAGGGCTTCTACAGTCTGTTCCTCACTCCTCAGTGGAGCACAGAATAATTTCTCATAGAAGATAAATATATGTGTCAATGATAGGACTTGTCTTTCATAGAATCTTGTGACAACAGTTTGGGCAAGCCTGGATTTTCATCTCTTCTGCTTTATCTATTTATCTTTAAGCATTAAGTCATTCAGAAGTAAAGAAGCCTAGTGGAGAAGTACTAGATTAGAAATCAGGAGGGCTAGATTCTAGTTCTTGACTTCAGCTCCTTAAAAGTAAGGACTATTTCCTTTTTTATCTTTTTTAGCCCCAGCACACAGCACACTGCCTGGCACACAGTAAGTACTTAATAAGTGCTTAGTGATTGACTGACTATGGGACCTTGCTCAAGTCACTTTTGTATCCTTCACTCATTCATATTTTTAAAAGGCTGATGTCACCAATCCTATTTATCTTGGAGGACACTACAAAATTCAAGCAAGCAAGCACATTTATTAAGCACCGACTATGCGCCAGGGAGTACTAAATGCTGGTGCCAAAGATACAAAGATAGAATTGAGATCACTGCCCTTCAAGGAATTCTATATTCTATGAGGGAGATAACAATATTTTCACATATAAGTAAATATCATAGATATACATAGGTATATTTATGCACATATATCATGTGTATATTTTTGTGTACATATAAAGTTCAAAGAGCCTATATGGTTTCATTAGGCAATATGTCCATGTTAGGCATCTCTGAGAAAAGGCTTGTAGATTTTTTTTCATCATTAACATTTCATAAAGATAGCTATACAAAGTAAGACTGTTTATTTCCAATAAAACAAGCCAGCTCCAAAGCCTTTTTATTCCTTAGTACTCACAGACTGCATCAAAGAATAAAATTTCTAAGCTGATGGTTCTTCCACTGTTATTGAGGATCCCACATGTTTCTATCAGTTCTAACAGATTTGGGGTGGATTTTGGTGGAAATTTCTGATTCATGCTATGTTTCTATTTGGGATCTGTTTATGTTTATGCTCAGCAACCCACTGTGTTGTTCTTGGGGTTGTTGCCCTCATTCCTTCCTGTCTGGAAGTTTCAGCACTTCCATAGTGGTTTTAGACACTTCTGATCCAAATTCTAGGATCACATACACCAAGATAAACCTTTGGTCATAGTGGGGGCTGCATACATGTGACAGAGGATGGAATTTGACAATTATAGTTTGGGAATCACAGCTCTAAAAAGGAAAGACAAAATGTATATGTTTGTAAATAACTGTGGTCAGGTGCACATTTTTGCATTCATTTTTTGCACTGTCTTTTGAGTTTAAAACCTAAAGAACTATAAAATAGATTTTTGGCTTTCTGGCTCACTTGCTGTTGCACTGTTAGCTCTCCAAGCCTATTGCAGCTTAGCATGGAAATCCATCTGGTTTTGAGATCTATCTGATATTTTTTTAGTTAAGGAAAGAAGACATTTTGATTTGTTAGGTCCATGCAGCTTCCAGAAATGACTTCCTGGGAAGTACTGATTCAATAAGCACATGTGTGGAATGGGTGATGTAGAAGGAATGCCACATTTTTTTCCATTTATGTTTTTGTAAAGAAACAAAAGGTTTGTCTAGAGTGACCATAGTACATATTGAGCTTCCTACCCCTACTCCTCCAGACTCTTTTACTTACCTCTTACTCTATTGATAGTATTACTGCTCTCTATTCTCACAATCCACCTTGATGAATCCTAAGTCTTCCTCCCTTCAAAGTCCATTATCTTCAGTCATGTAATCAGTACCAGAGATTGTGTGCTTACCTGAATAAGGCATTGCATAAACCATGGCCATAAGATAACAAGAAAAAGACCAGGTCCTTTGATAAAGTTTCCAGACTAGTTAGAGAGACAAATTACACAGGTAAAGAACTAGAGGTCATTTAACAGAACAAAACTTTGAATGAAGCAGTTTCGCATAGCATAAGGAACTCTAGATGTAGGGTCAGAAGACCTGAGTTTGAGTCTTGGTTCTACCACCATCTATGTGATTTGAGACAATTTAGCTGAACTACAGTTTCTACATTGGTAAAATTGTGAAAATAATTGCCCTACCTAACTCACATGGTTGTCAAGATAGTAAATAAGAAAACGTATTAGAAAATGTTTTGTAGGCATATAAGGCTATATGAATATGATTTATTACAAAGACTACATAAATGTAGTACTATAAACTAAGAAACAAGGAATGGAGATATAATAAATAATCTGCATCAGGAGAATTTCACAAGGGAGGAGTTCCTAAAGGTAGCTCATTTGTTCTTTTTATATCTCAATTATTTTATCCAATTACAAAAAGAAGTTATTTTATCTTCCAGGGGTAGGGAACCACATGTGGCCTAGAGGCCACAGGTTCCCTACCTCTGCATAGTCTGTATAACAATAATTATTTCTTTCAAGACCACTCCTAAATGAATTCAACTGAAAAAAAGTGAGAATAAGATGACAATGATGTTGATAATGATGATGATGAAGTTGATGATGATAACAGTAAAAGGTCAAGAGCTTCTCTATTATGTCTATACTGTAGGAAGTCTGGCCTCAAATAGATAAAATTGTAATTTTGTGGATGAACCTATTTCTTTTTTTTTCGGCCAAAGACAAGGTTAATTAGAACATCCATCATATTGGGCAGACTCTTAAGGAGTCTGAACATTAGTAAGCTATTGGCTAGATTATAAGAATCTGAGCCTAAAACTTTTTTTTGCTAGGCAATGGGGTTAAGTGGCTTGCCCAGGGTCACACAGCTAGTAAGTATCAAGTGTCTGAGTCTAGATTTGAACTCAGGTCCTCCTGACTCCAGGGCTGGTGCTCTATCCACTGTGCCACCTAGATGCACCTGGATGGACCTATTTCATATCTCAATGGAAGTGTGGTACAAAAAAAAAGGATGCTAGATATAGAGTCAGAGGACCTTCTACTTACTACTTGTGTGGCTTTAGGAAAGCCACTTAACCTTTCTTGGTTTCGGTATCCTAATCTGTAAAAGTAGAGGGCTGAACAAGTTGACTTCAAAGGTACTTTCCCACTTTAAATTTATGGTCATAAATCAACATCAGGATAAGGACTACAGAGGTGACAGCCAGAGGATTGAAGAAAGGTGTTTCCTTATAATTTTTACTCCTGTGCTAAAAATCTGCTCCTGAATTTTTACCATCAGTCAGTGGGGAATAATAGCTAATCAAGTTTGGGGAGGAGATCTAGAGTAGGCAGATATTTTGATTTTCTGGACTTATAAAAAGAAAACCATATTAAGGTTAGTTCTTAACCAGAGCACAACTATTCTTTTCCAAATGGAAACCAAAATGACCTCCACCAATATCAGCAAGATTAAAATCGTCTTTTTTCTTTTGCATTTAAAAAAAATTGCATGTGGACAATCAAGGCAAACGGTTGATTTTGTCAGTGCCTTTTAAAACTCCTCTCCATATTTCCATACTCCACTGTCAATTATTTTTTACATTTGATTTTTTAAAATTTGAATTAAATGATTTAATGAGTTAAATAAGTTGTCTTTCAAATTTTCATTCAGAATATTTTAGAATATGGTAGCTATGCTTTTTGATTATGATTTTCAAGAAGTTCAATAATTCTCATATTATCTTTCTTTAATCTGTTTAATGGGTCAGTTACTTTTAATGATATATGCTTTATGCTTTATTAATTAATGACTAATAAATTAGGTTAAATCATGAAATAAAATGAGAATTTCCATATGTATGTACATATATTAGAACAGAAAAAGAGGATTTTAGTTGAATCTACAAATCTCTATCACACCTTGTTTTCAAAAAATATATATTAAATTCTAGATGTAGCTTTTGTTTCTTTTTTTTGATTTTATTTTTAGGCAATTGGGGTTAAGTGACTTGCCCAGGGTCACACAGCTAGTAAGTGTCAAGTGTTTGGTCTGAGGCCAGATTTGAACTCAGATTGTCCTGACTTCAGGGCTGGTGCTCTATGTACTGTGCCACCTAGCTGCCTCTAGATGTGACTTTCAAAGATTACCTGGTGATGAGTGATTCATTCCAGTCAAAATCCCCTCCCTACCCTGAGCATTTTAAAATTAGATCTCTTTAATTGTATTTTTTCCTTCTTGGCAATCCTATCCCTAACATCTTCCTCCTATCAACTCATCCCTCTTGAAAAAATGACAAATAAAACCTATGTAACTAGTATGCATAGTTAAGCAAAATAAATTCTCACAATTGTCATCTCCAAAAAATGCCTTTTTTTCTGCATCTTGAGGTACCATCAACTCTCTATCAGGAGGTGGATAGCTCACTTCACTGGTCATCTACAATCATGATTGGTCATTTTATTGACCAGATTTCTTAAGTCTTTCAAAAGTTATATGCTGCAAACCATCCTCAACCTCACTCAGTTAACAGCTTTCCTTCAAATTTTAACTGTATTTGTTTTGTTTATATAGACACTTTAAAATTTATGTAAAAAATAAAAATTGTCTTTCATCTTCTCATCTCTTGCATGCTTATAGTCTCTTCATTTTTTCATAGTTACCAAAATGTTTTCTTTCAAGCTTATCTAATTTTTAATCATGCTTTCTTTTACATCTAAGTCATGTATCCATTTGGAATTTATCTTGATATAAGGTTTGAAATGTTGGTGTATGCCTAACTTCTGCCAGACTGCTTTCCAGTTTTCCTACAAGTTTTTGTTGAATACTGAATCCAAATCACTAACGGGCCAAAGAGAAAGTAATGACCCCATGATACAAGAAATATTGAAATCAAAAGAATAAAAACAAACAGAAGCAAACATAAGGTATATACCATTAAAAACAACTGACCCATTAAACAGATTAAGGAAAGATAATATGATAATTATTGAACTCTTTGAAAATCATAATCAAAAAACATAGCTACCATATTCTAAAATATAGTGAATGAAAATTTCCAAGTTAGAACCATAAGGCAAAATGAAAATAAAAAGGCCTATTCTCAATCCTCCTAAAAAAAAAAAACTCACATGAAAACTTCTAAGAACGTGATAGCCAAAATCCAGAGCTTCCTCCTCAAAGAAAAAAAATATTGGAAGTAACCAAAAAGAGAGTTCAAGGACTAATAAACCAGTCAAGAGAAAACAAGACTTTATTGCAATAACTTTAAAGATGGGGAAAGTTTGTAATATGAGATTCTAAAAGCAAAGATTAAGGTTTACAACCAAGAATAACCTGCCTAGCAAAACTGAGTATTATCCTCAGGGAGATTTGGAGAGGAGATGGGGATGGGGAAGGGGATGGGAGTGGGGATGGGGGTGGGAAGAAAATTAAATGAAGAAAACTTCCCAGCACTCCCATTGAGAATGCCAGAAGTGGGTAGAAACTTTAAAATAGAAATGCAGGAGTCAACAGGGGGAGAAGAAACAATGTTTTCCCACAATGTTAATGTCTTCAACAGTTACAGAGAAAGTTAACTTAAATAGGCAAAGGGCCAAGGGGTGGTTCTGATTGTCTTAGGAGAAAAAGGACATGGGAGGAACAAAGCAAGAAAAGGAGCCAAATCAACATTTGGCACAAGACCCATCCCCCCCAGCAACAAAACCAAACCAGGGTCCAGCACAGGTTAGTAGGACTGACATTGAAGAAACCCAGTGATGGAGATTTAGGAGGAGTGGTAGTCAGATAGATGGGAAGAGTATCAGGATAGGGTGGTGTCCTAAAGACATGGAGAAAAGAGAGTATCAAAAAGAAGAGGGGTGTACACTATATAGTGTCAAAGGCTGCAACAAGGCAAAGAATGGTGAAAATTGAGGATAAGCCTTTGGATTTGACTAATTAAAAGATCATGCACAACTTTGGAGAGAGCAGTTTTGGTTGAATGTTAAGTTCAGAAGCTTGAATATAGAGAGTTAAGAAGAGAGTAAGATTAAAGGAAGTGGAAGCTGCTATTGTAGATGGTCTAGTGAAGGAATTTAGCCATAAAGAGCAGAAGAAACAAAGAACCACAGTTAGTAGGTATGAAAGGATGAAATAAGGATTTTTTTTTTATTGAGGAATGGGGGGATATGGACACACTTATATGAAGTACGGAGGTGGCCAATAGACAGGGAGAATCCGACAATAAATGAAAGAGCGGGAATGAAAGAAGGGATAATCTACTAGAGGTAAAAGGATGGAATAAGATCATTTGATCAAATAGAGAGATTTACCTTGGTAAGGAATAAGGCCATACCTTTGTGTGAAACAGAAGTAAAGAAAGAGATAGTGACTCAAGGATTTATATGAAATGAGAAAGAGGAGTTCTTGATGAATGGCTTCTTTTCTTTTATTTATTTTTATACTTAATTTTAATTTTTTTTTCTAAAATACATGTAAATAAAAATTTTAACATTTTTAAATTTGAATACCAAATTCTCTCCCTCACTCCTTCCCCTAATCCCTCCTTGAAAAGGCAAGACATTTGATGTAGATTATACATGTGTAATCATGCAAAGTATTTCCATAATAGGCATTTGTTCAAAAGAAAACACAGACAGAAAAATGAGAAAAATAAAGTTTTAAAAAGTATGCTTCAATCTGCATTCAGAAAACAGCAGTTCATTTTCTGGAGATGGATAACATTTTTCATCACAAGTCCTTCAGAATTGTCTTGAATCATTTCATTGTTGAGAATAGTTAAGTCATTCATAGTTGATTATCATACAATATTGCTGTTACTATATGCAATATTATACTAGTTCTTCTCATTTCACTTTGCATGAGTTCATGTAAATCATCCCAGATTTTTCTAAAACCATCTTGCTCAACATCTCTTATAGCACAACAATATTCCATCACAATCACATACCATAACTTTTTCCATCACTCCCCAATTGACGGGCATCCTCTCAATTTCCAATTTTTGCCACCACAAAAAAAGGTGCTATAAATATTTTTGTACATGTAGGTCTCTAGTTGTTTAGATCTGAATTTATTTGTTTGAAAGGTGTTTTATGATTGTATTCATATAGTTCCTGGTTTTGTCTTGGCAGGTAGACTTTCAAACATTTTATATTGTCTGCAGTTATTTCAAATGGAATTTCTCTTTCTATCTCTTACTGCTGGACTTTGTGGATAATATATAGAAATGCTGATGATTTATGTGGGTTTATTTTATATCCTGAAGCTTTCCTTAAGTTATTATTTCAACTATTTTAATTGGGTCTATAGGATTCTTACAGACCCCTGGAAATAGCTCTGAAAACAACACCATAAAAAACCAGGAACTTGGGACAATGCAGTTTCTACCCTAGGAGCAGAGTCCAACTTTAACATAAATGAGAAAGTCAAGAAGTAAACACAAAAAAATGACCAAACAACAACAACAACAACAACAAAGCAAACCTGATCTTGGAAAGTTACCATGGTGATAGGGAAGATCAAAATACAGACTCAGAAGAAACAAGGTCAAAACAGCTACATCCAGAACCTCAAAGAAAAATGTAAATTGGACTCGGGCCCCAAAAAAAAAAATTGGAGAATTCAAAAATATTTTAAAACTCAAATAACAGAAGTAAAAGAAAAATTGGGAAAAGAAATGAGAATTATGCAATAGAATCATTAAAAAAAAGAGTAAACAGTTTGGCAAAGGAAGTACAAAAAGGGAGGGAGTTGTACAAAAATTCGCTGAAGAAAACAATTATGTAAAAACCTAAATTGGCCAAATTAAAAAGTAAATACAAAAAAAAAAACACTGAAGAACGCAACTCCTTAAAAAGTAAAATAAGCCCAATGGAAAAAGAGGAATGAAAGCTCACTGAAGAAAATAACTCCTTAAAAATTAGAATTGGACAAGTGGAGGCTAATGACACCATGAGACATCAAGAAACAATAAAACAGAATTTTAAAAAATGAAAAATTAGGAGAAAATGTGAAACATCTTATTGGAAAAAAGCAACTGACCTGGAAAACAGATCCAGGAAAGATCATTTAAGAAATGTTAGATTACCTGAAAGCCATGATTAAAAAAAAGGAGCCTAAATATCATATTTCCAGACATTATCAAGGAAAACTGCTATAATATCTTAGAACTATGGGGTAAAATAGAAATTGAAAAAATCAACTGATCACCTCCTGAAAGAGGGCCCAGAATGAAAATTCTCAGGAATATTGTAGCCAAATTCCAGAGCTCCAAGGTCAAAGAGAAAATATTGCAAGCAGCCAGAAAGAAATAATTCAAATATCATAGAACCACAGGCAAGATAACACAATATTCAGCAGCTTTCATAGTAATGGACTGGAGGGCTTAGAAGATGATATTCCAGAAGGCAAAGGAGGTAGGATTAATCACCAAGAATAACCTACCCAGCAAAACTGAATATAATCCATTGGAAGGAAATGGATATTTACTGAAATAGAAGACTTTCAAGCATTCCTAATGCAAATACCAGGGTTGAATAGAAAATTAGACTTTCAAATAAAAAACTCAAGAGAAACATAAAAAGGTAAACATGAAAGAGAAGTCATAAGGGATCCAATAAAATTAAATTATTTACATTCCTACATGGAAAGATGATACTTACAACTCCTAGGAATTTTATCACTTTTAAGGCAGTTAGAAATCATTTATATAGTCAGAGGGCATGGATGTGAGTTGACTATGATGGAATGGTATTTATGAAAAATAAAATTAAAATATGTGAAAGAAGGATGCACTGGGAGAAAGGAGAAGGAAGAGGTAAAATGGAATAAATTATCTCACATGAATGAGGCCTGAAAGAGCTTTCAAAGTAGAAGGGAAAGTGGGAAAAGGGTGGTTCTGGGAGATAGCACATGAACATTATTCTCATTGGAATTGATTCAAAGAGGGAATAACATACAGACTCAGGTATAGCTAGAGGAAAGTAGGAAAGGATTGGGATAAGAGAAGGGGATGGGGCTGATGGAAAAAAGGGTAATTGGGAGAGGTAGAGGTTAGAAGCAAACACTTCTGAGGTGGGACAGAGTGAAAGGAGATTGAGAGAAGGATAAACAAGGGAAAAATAAAAAATAAGAGAAATACACAGTTAGAAACCATAAATGCATGTGAGAGGAGAAATTACAGCAAGTTTCTCTGATAAAGATCTCATTTCTCAAAAATATATCCACCAGTGTTACTATTCCTCCTGGCCCTGGGGCTTTGACCATGTCCCTCACTCTCCAGCAGCTACGATTGCTAGTGTCCCCCTCTATCTCAGAATTGAGACCAGGGTCCCTACACCCCAGTGGGTGACCACAAGCATTGTCCTCTGCCCTGGAACTGTGAGTGGGGTCCCTGCTCCCTGGCAGCAGCAAGTATTATCACTTCTTTTGGTCCTGGAAATGCAACATAGACTAAATATGGGCAATGCAACAGGCTCCTGAATCCAGTTCAAGGAAAGGGTCCCTTTCAATCTCTTTCCTACCTGTTGTTGACAACCTCCTCTTCCCACTGAAAGCTGAAAGCTGTCAAAGCTGCTGAAGCTGCTATTGTTACCATGAAGACAACCCCATAGTGTGACCTGCACTGCCTGCACTGTATTCCTGCCCCACCCCCAGTGAGATGTACCTTTCCTGCTGATTTCCTAAGATGTTTTGGGCTGGAAAATTGTTTTACTTAATCTTTTGTTCATTTTGCCATTCCAGAATTTGATTGGAGGCATTGTTTTAGAATTGTTTGGAGAGGAATTTGGGAAAGATTAGTTGAGTGCTTATCTACTGCACCATCTTGACCTTCAATATTTTTCAATAAAATGTGATGGAATATTCTCAGCTGAGAATAAATGAGAGGAGAAGAGGGAATCATGGAGGTTTGAGAAGGGATAAAAGGGTTTGGAAGATTTGCTGTGGAGAGGGGTATAAGGAGTTGACCAGGTATATGTAGAAGAATTTCATAGCAGCAGTGAAGACCCAACTGAGGTTATATAGCATGAATTTGTAGTTGACCCAGTCAGAGTGTGATTTTTCTCTACCTTCATTCAGCAGCAAGTATGTAGGAAAAAAGGCAAAGGATGGTGGGAGTGATCCACAGCTGAGGCTTAGCAAGTCACAATCAGTGATATGAAAAGAGAGCAATGGACTCAAGAGAAGAGGATAGTGTAGAGTTATACTAGTTTACCAGGGGTCAATATGGGGAAAGGATAAGAGAAGAGTTAGTATAGGAGTGGAAGACATGGGAGAAAAATGAAGAGTCAAAGGCTTGGCAGTCATGGTATAGAAGAACAGAAAAGTCTGATAATGAGAAGGCAGAGGGAGAGGTGGAAAGCAAATAGATTATAGTTAGATAAAAGGATTTCAGAATTCTTGAACATGGAGGTGGTGCATTTGTGGGTGATGGCAAAATCTGGGCTATGACCATCTTTATCATACACCCTGAGGGAGGTAGAAAAGTAGGTCATGAGAGTGAGTATATTGAGAACTGAGTGGTGCGGGTGTTTGAAAGAGCGTTATATATGTTGAAGTACCTTCCTACAAGGGCAGAATTTGGAAAGAAGAGAAAAATTGTGAGCCAGATACTGAAGTCATTGAGGAAGGAGAGTGACCTGGAGATCTAAAGACAAGAGCTACCAGGATTTTGACTGAGTGGAATATGTAGATTTATATGGCCCTCAAAGGCAGAGAAGTTACCAAATAAAGTAGCAGGGGGAGAACCTAGAAAAGGCAATGGGAAGCAAGAAGAATTCCAAATCCCTCACCTCAACCAGTAAGCCAAGAGAAATGAAAGTACAGCAAGTACTAGAAATAGTGACTGTATCACTAAGAGGGAGCCAAATCTCAATAATAGACAGAATACAGAAAGAGTACAAAAGGAAAATATTTTATATAAAAGCAATTTGTCACCTATGGAGCAGGCATTCCAAAGGTCACAGTGAATGGGTGGATAGCATTTGGTTAGGACTTTTAGATAGGTAGGTTGATGGTATCAGAATAAAGAATCAAGCAAAAGGGGGTAGGAAATGGGGTTTGAATGATAACCTCTGGTCAAGAGATTTAAGAATTGCGAAAGAAGAATTTATGACCTGTATAGCAGAAATAATCAGTAAAATAGAAAAAGTTGAATCAATAGTGGCAAACTTCAGCAAAGAAGCAAACAAAAAAGGAGGATAAATTAGAAATGAAAATAAACCAAAGTGAAGGATAATCTGGAAAAAGAGAACCAAAAAGCAATAATGTTAAAAGAAAACATGATTTCCATGTAAGCAAAATGTATTGATTCTGAAGACAGAATACGTAGAGACAACTTAAAGATTATAGGTCTCCCAGAAGAACACAAGTAAAATAAATGCTAAAAAAATTAAAAAGAAATAAAAAATAAAAAAGAAACAAAAACTAAACACCTCAATGCAAGATAATACAAGAAAAATATTTCGACTGAACAAAGAAACAAACATGTTGCAAAGTCCAAGATACAAAGTGATAACATTTAACAATTTTAATGAGAAATAATATATTTATTCAAGTGACCAGGAGAAAGATTTTTGAATACATAGGAGGAAATGCAATAACCCAAGACTATTCTGCACTCACCAGAAACTGTAGGAGAGAATGTGTAGTCCCAAGAGCAAAGAAGATCAAAGAAGTATATACCAAAAGAACCTTGCAAACTGAAGCCTAACAATTAAAAAAAGACCAACATTCAATAAAAGAGGCATTTCAAGCAGAGGCAATATCATGACCAATGGGGGAAATGATCATGATGAAGGACCACACAATCAGAAACATAAGAAAATTCATACTATGAGACAATGTTTCTCTATCATATGTAAAAATTGTTATCTTTAAGGGTGAAAACAATAGAGAATGATACATGGATTAAGATCTATAAGAAAATAAGGATAAACTGATAAAATAGGGGAAATAAAAATAGGCACCTTAAAAGTTTTAGTTCAGGGTGGAGCCAAGACGGTGGAGTGAAAGTAGTGATTTCCTTTAGCTCTTCCCCAAACTCCTCCAAATACCTGTAAAAAAATGGCTATTCTAAACAAATTCTAAAGCAGCATAACCCACAAAAAGACAGAATGAAACAAGTTTCCAGCCCAAGACAACCTAGATGGTTTATCAGAAAGGTATATCGCGCCAGGTGGGGAGAGGAGTGCAGTTCAGCATGGGTGAGCAGGCCACAGCAAACCTGGAGCAGACCTCAGAGGGCTGAATCACAGGCAGCTGTGGCAGTTTCCAGACTTCTCCACCCATGAACACCAAAGACAACCTAGAAGGTCAGTGGGAAAAATCTGTGACTGCGGTGAGAAAAGGAGCTAGGTTTCAGCTGCAAGTCCCGAGCACAGCCTCTGGGACAGTGGCTACCTCCTGAGCTCCCGGCCCACAGACTGAGGGGGAATCAAGTGGCTGATCAGAGCGGGATTGCAGGGATCTCTTTGCCAGAGCTGAGGCAGGAATCTCTTGCTCTGCCCATGCTTAGATCTGGATCACAGTTCTGAGGGGCGGTAGTGGGGCAAGGAGGAGCGCTGATATGGTGGAGCTTGTACTGGTGGTGGAGAGGAAACGCCTTGCTCCTTATCATACCACTTTGGAAGAACTGAAAATTTACAGGTCCCTAGAAATAGCTCTGAAAACAGCTGTACAAATGCCCGAAGCTTGGGACAGTACATTCTCCACATTGGAAGCAGACTCTTACCTTAACAAAGAGTTTAAAACTCAAGTAATTGGCCGGGATCATGAGTAAGCAGCACAAAAAGACTATGTTATCTTACTTTGGTGACAAAGAAGATCAAAACATACAACCAGAAGAAGACAACAAAGTCAAAGCTCCTACAACCAAAACCTCCAAGAAAAATATGAATTGGTTCCAGGCCTTAGAAGAGCTTAAAAGGGATTTTGAGAAGCAAGTAAGAGAAGTAGAGGAAAAACTGGGAAGAGAAATGAGAGTGATGCAAGAAAATCATGAAAAACAAGTCAACAGCTTGCTAAAGGAGACCCCAAAAAATACTGAAGAAAATAGCATCTTAAAAAATAGCCTAACCTGAATGGCAAAAGAGGTCCAAAAACCAATGAGGAGAAGAATGCCCTACAAAGCAAAATTGGCCAAATGGAAAAGGAAGTCCAAAAGATTACTGAAGAAAATACTTCCTTCAAAATTAGAATAGAGTAATTGGAAGCTAGTGACTTTATGAGAAATCCAGACACTGTAAAAAAAATCCAAAAGAATAAAAAATTAGAAAACAATGTGAAATATCTCATTGGAAAAACAACTGACCTGGAAAATAGATCCAGGAGAGAGAATTTAAATTATTTAAATTATTGAACTATCTAAAAGCCATGATCAAAAAAAGAGCCTAGACATAATCTTTCAAGAAATTCTCAAGGAAAACTACCCTGATATTTTAGAACCAGAAGGCAAAATCGAAATTGAAAGAATCCACCGATCTCCTCCTGAAAGAGATCCCCAAAGGAAAACTCCTAGGAATATTGTAGCCAAATTCTAGAGTTCCCATTTCAAGGAGAAAATATTTCAAGAAGCCAGAAAGAAACAATTCAAATATTGTGGAAACACAATCAGGATAACACAAGATTTAGCAGCTTCTAAATTAAGGGACCGCAGTGCATGGAATATAATATTCTGGAGGGCAAAGGAGATAGGATTACAACCAAGAAGCACCAACCCAGCAAAACTGAGTATAATCCTTCAGGGGACAAAGTGGTAATTCAATGAAATAGATGACTTTCAAGCATTCTTGATGAAAAGATCAGAGCTGAATAGAAAATTTGACTTTCAAATACAAGACTCAAGTGGAACATGAAGAGGTAAACAGGAAAGAGAAATCATAAGAGACTTATGAAGGTTGAACTGTTTATATTGCTGCATGGAAAGATGATATTTGTAACTCATGAGACCTTTGTCAGTATTAGGGTAGTTGGAGGGAAAAAATTATATGTATGTAGATAGATGATAGATAGATAGATAGATAGATAGATAGATAGATAGATAGATGGAAAACTAGAGGGCACAGGGTGAGTTGAAGATGAAGGGGTGATATCTGGAGAATAAAATTAAGGGGTGAGAGAGGATTATACTAGGAGAAGGAGAAAGGGAGAGGTAGAACAGGGTAAATTATCTCACAAAAAAACAGAAAACAAAAGGTTCTTACAGTGGAGGGGAAATGGGGGAAGGTGAGAGAGAATGAGTGAATCTTATTCTCATAGGATTTGACTTAAAGGAAGGAATAACATACACACTCAATTGGGTATGGAAATCTATCTTACCCTACTGGAAAATAGGGGGGAAAGGGGACAAGGGAGTAGGGGGATGATAGAGAGGAGGGCAGATTAGGAAAAGGGGTAATCAGAAGCAAATACTTTTGAGGAGGGACAGGGTCAAAAGAAAGAATAGAATAAATGGGGGAGGGCAGGATAGGATTAAGGGAAATAGAGTTAGTTTTTCACAGTATATCTACTATGGAGGTGTTTTGCATAACTGCACATGTATAACCTGTATTGAGTTTCTTGCCTTTTCAATGAGTGTGGGTGGGTAGGGAGGAAGGGAGAAAATTTGGAAACCAAAGTTTTAAAAACACATGTTTTCCCTGCAGGAAAATAGAAGGGGAAGGGAATAAGAGAAGAGGGGGAGAGATAGAAGGGAAAGCAGATTAGGGGAAGGGGTATTCAGAATGTATGCCATCTTGGGGTGGGGGGAGGGGCGAATGGGGTGAATATTTGGAACTCAAAATCTTGTGGAAGTAAATGTTGAAAACTAAAAATAAACAAATTTATTAATAAAAAACCAAATAAGTAAATTGAAAAAAATAAAAAATAGAAAAATTTAAAAAAGTTTTAGTTTCCCATGAGGAAAACAGGAATAAATAAGTATTTAGGAAGGAATAAATAAGTAAACGGGATATGAATCAGAGTATAAGGCTAGAATAGACAAAAGAGAGTATAAAAAATGAAAAAGGATGGAAAGAAATATGTTTTTAGAAAAAAATGATGGAAATAAAATAAGCTAGCAAACAAAACAAAGTGAAGGGGAGAAAAGAAAGTGGTATTTTCCTTGACTATTTAGTAGTTAGGGAAGAAGAGAAGAATTTGAAAACTAGAAAAAAGAAGAAAGCAAGTAAAGCAAAACTCAAAAAACTAATGAAAGAAGTGACTAACAGAAAGTTAAACAATAGGCAAAATATAGAATAGAACAATTTCCTGAATAAATTAGAGCAATTGCTATTGAGTCATGTCATGTCTTACTCTTTGTGACCCCATTTGGGATGTTCTTGGCAAAGATGCTGTGAGTAGTTTGCCATTTCCTTCTCCATTTCATTTTATTGATGAGGAAATGAGATAAATAGGATTAAGTCTCTTGCCCAGTATCACACAGCTAATCAGTGTCTAAGACAAGATTTGAACTCATAAATATGAGTTGTCCTCACTTCAAACCCCACAGTATCTACTGTATCACCACCAGAACACTTAAGGCATCATCTAAACAAGGCTGCTAAAGATTATGCATATTTTTTCAACAAGATGTGGAACTTCTACAAAATTTTACCATATGTTAGGGCATAGAGATATTGACAAGCAGTGTAAAAGGGGATAAATAGCAAACATATCCTTTATAGTTCATCATGCAATAAAAATCATAATTCAGAGAGTGCAAACAAAAGACACAGACCTAAATGGAGACTCAGCAATGAAATATTAAGTAATAAGTTGGTCAAAGAACTAATCAAAGAAATAATTAATAATAATGTGAAAGAAAATTATGATAGTCTCCACTTCCTGAGAGAGAGATGATGGATTTAGGGTGTAAAATGAGAGATATTTTTTGACACAGCTAATGAATGAATTGGTTTTGCTTGACTATGCATTTTTGGTGTAAAGAATTTATTTTTCTTTTATTTTTCCCTAAATGTGGGTTTGGAGCATATAAGAGAGAAACAAATAGATTTCTGTTCATTTTTTTTTAATATTCAGTTTTAAAAACAACTGAATGACATACTAAAATTTCTAGTATGTAGCTTAAAAAATCCTCAGGGAGAAAATGATATCCTTAGAAGTGTACATTAATAAAATATGAAAGGAAGGAATTAGTGGACTGAATATACACTTTAACGATTAGAAATTCAATAAACAAATAAGCCTAAAATAGTGCATGTGATAAAATATTAAACATTATGGAGAAATATATAAATTGGAAACCAAAAATTGCAGAAATGATAAATAAAAGTAATAGTTCTCTGAAAAGTCTAATAAAATTGATAATGCTTTAGCTAACTTGATTAAAAAGAAGTGGATTTTCATTCAAAAAAAATATCAAAAGCAAACAAGCAAACAAAAAAGTCAAATAACAATAAAATACAGTTGTATTCTACTAAAATTTAAAAAAAAACAAAAGAAATAAACCAACACTTTCAAAAAATACACAAATTGGAAGACCAAATGAAGAGCTTAAATGAATAAACTTAAATAATAGCTGCACTTTTGTGATTGCAAGGAATAAAAAATAAAATAAAAAATAAATGACCAGTGAATGGGAAATATCTAAATAAATTGTGACACACGAACCTAATAGAATTATTATTATGATATAAGAAATAATGAATGTGATGAATACAGAGAGGCAGAGAAATATCTACATGAACTGATACAGAGAAAAGTAAGCAGAATCAAGAAAGCAATATACAAAATGAATATAAACTGAAAGTTTATATTTACATAAACTTTTAAAAAGTTTATGTTTATATAAGCTAAAAATAATCAAAAGTGAATGCTAAAAAATTATAAAGAACAAGCATAACTCTAAAGACAAGATATGAGAAGACACCCCCACCCTACCCCTTTGCAGATGTAGGAGTATGTACATTGTACATATATTCAAAGTTTTGATGTAATTATTTGTTTTTAATCTTTTTTTCTTTTTGCATTAAAAATGTTTGTTTTATGGAGTGACTTTCTGGGAGGAGGAGAAAAAGATATATGGGGGAAATTTTTGACCATATTAAAATGTTACCAATAAAATTAAAATTTTTAAAGCCCTATATAAAGAATAAGATCTGCATTGTTTACCTTATTGGATTGCAGTAGTAGGAGCAGGAGTAGGAGTAGGAGTAGTAGGAGTAGTAGTACTAGTAACAACTAACATTTATACAGTGCTTTAAAAAATGAAATGTGGTTTCTCTTATCTCAATGTATCCTTACAAGAGTCTTAGGTAAGGAACTATTATTATCCACATTTTACAGAAGAGAAACTGGTGATAAGAAGAATTAAGAAAGAGGCAGAGCCAAGATGGCAGAGTAAAGGCATGGACTCTCCCGAGCTCCCCTAGCCCCAATCTCCTCCAAATACCATTAAAAATGACTCTACACAAATTCTAGAGCAGCAGACCCCACAAAAAGACAGAGTGAAACAAATTTCCAGCCCAAGTCAGCAGGAAAGGTCTACTGCACCAGAGTGAGAGAAGGGTACAGTCTAGGGCAGGCTGAGTCAATGCAGACTGAACCCCAACAAACTAAGAGCAGGTGTTGGGGCAACTGAATCACTGGCAGCAGTGGTAGTTTCCAGACCTCTCAGCCCACAGACACCAAAGACAACTTAGCAGGTCAGTAGGAAAGGTCTGTCACAGCTGAGTGATAGTGGAGTGCAGTCCAGTGCAGGCTATCCCAGAACAGCCCTGGCCACAATAAACAAGGCGCAGGACTTGGGAGCCATTGAATCAACAGCACCAGCAGCAGCAGTGGCTGCTTCTGCAGCTGTCAGGCCACAGACGGCAAAGGGATCAAACAACTGGTCAGAGGGAGATTTCAGGGATCGTTTTGCTAGCACTGTTGCTTTGCTCATACTCAGTACCAGGTTGCAGTCCTGGGTGGCAGTCTCAGGGTTAGGATGAACACTATCATAGCAGAGCTTGGGACTATAATGGAGGAGGGAACCCTATCACAGTTCCAGGGTAGGAAAGAGCACTTGTGGTCACTCACAGACCAGAGCACAGGCCAAGAGAGTAGTAAATACTTCTCCTTAGATGATACCATCTTGAAAGAACTGAAAATATACATTCCCTAGAATTATCTCTGAAAATAGCATCACAAAACCACCCTGAAGCTTATGTGCCCTCTAACCTGGAAGTAAAGCCCTACATTAACAGTTAAAAATCAAGTAATAGGGTGAGGAAACGAGCAAACAGAAAAAATCTGTGAGTATAAAAAGTAACTATGGTGACAAGGAAGATCAAAATACACACTCCGAAGTTAAAGTTATAACTCCCACATCCAAATCCTCCAAGAAATATGAATTGGTCTCAGGTCATGGAAGAGTTCAAAAAGAATTTTGAAAATCAAATAAGAAAGGTAGAGGAAAAATTGGGAAGAGAAATGAGAGTTATGCAAGAAAATCATGAAAAACAAATCAACCGCTTGGTAAAGGAGACACCAAAAATGCTGAAGAAAATAACACTTTAAAAAATAGATGAGGTCAAATGGTAAAAGAGGTCCAAGAAGCCAATGAGGAAAAGAATGCCTTAAAAAGCAGAACTGGCCAAAAAGAAAAGGAAATCTGAAAGCTCATTGAAGAAAATAATTCCTTAAAAATTAGAATGGAGAAAATGGAAGCTACTGACTTTATGAGAAATCAAGAAACAATAAAACAAAGCCAAAAGAATGAAAAAAAAATAGAAGACAATGTGAAATATCTCATTGGAAAAACAACTGACCTGGAAAATAGACCCAGAAGAGATAATTTAAAGATTATTGGATTATTTAGAACCATGATCGAAAAAAGAACCTAAATATCACCTTTCAAGAAATTATCGGGGGGCAGAGCCAAGATGGAAGAGTGAAAGCAGTGACTTGCTTGAGCTCCCCCCCAAACTCCTCCAAATACCTATAAAAATGGCTCTAAATAAATTCTAAAGCAGGAGAAACCACAAAAAGACAGAGTGAAATAAATTTACAGCCCAAGACAACTGGGATGGTTGATCAGAAAGGAATATCATGCTGGGCGGGGAGAGTAGCACAGTTTGGCCTGGGCGCTCAGGCCACAGAGACCTTGGAGCAGGCCTCAGAAGGCTGAATCACAGACAGCTGTGGCAATTTCCAGACTTCTCAACCCATGAATGCCAAAGACAACTTAGAAGGTCAGTGGGAAAAGTCTGTTTCTGTGGTGAGAGGGGCTAAGTCTCAGCTGCAAGTCCCAGGTGGCTACTTCCTGAGCTTCCAGAACATAGACTGAGGGGGAATCAAGTGGCTGATCAGAGAGGGATTGCAGGGATCTCTTTGCCAGTGCTGAGGTAGGAATCTCTTGCTTTACCAGTGCTTGGATCTGGGTCGCAGTTCTGAGGGGTGGTCCCAGGGTGAGGAGGAACACTGGTATGGTGGAGCTTGTTGTGGTGGTGGAGAGAAAATACCTTATCATACCACCTTGGAAGAACTGAAAATTTACAGGTCCCTAGCAGTACCTCTGAAAACAGCTGCACAAGCTCCAAAGCTTGGGACAGTACACTCTTCACATTGGAAGCAGACTTTTACCTTAACAAAGAGTTTAAAATTCAAGTAATTGGCTGGGATCATGAGTAAGCAGTGCAAAAAGAGTCAAACTATATTATCTTACTTTGGTGACAAAGAAGATCAAAACGTACAACCAGAAGAAGACAACAAAGTCAAAGTTCCTACATCCAAAGCCTCCAAGAAAAATATGAATTGGTCCCAGGCCATGGAAGAGCTTAAAAAGAATTTTGAGAAGCAAGTAAGAGAAGTAGAGGAAAAACTGAGAGTGATGCAAGAAAATCATGAAAAACAAGTCAACAGCTTGCTAAAGGAGACCCCAAAAAGTACTGAAGAAAATAATACCTTAGAAAACAGCCTAACCCAAATGGCAAAAGAAGTCCCAAAAAGCCAATGAGGAGAAGAATGCCCTAAAAAACAAAATTGGCCAAATAGAAAAGGAAGTCCAAAAGATTACTGAAGAAAATACTTCTGTAAAATTTAGGATGGAGCAAGTGGAAGCTAGTGACTTTATGAGAAATCTAGACACTGTAAAACAAATTCAAAAGAATCAAAAAATAGAAAACAATCTGAAATATCTCATTGGAAAAAACAACTGACCTGGAAAATAGATCCAGGAGAGAGAATTTAAAAATTATTGGACTATCTGAAAGCCATGATCAAAAAAAGAGCCTAGACGTCATCTTTCAAGAAATTCTCAAGGAAAACTGCCCTGATATTTTAGAACCAGAGGGCAAAATCAAAATTGAAAGAATCCACCGATCACCTCCTGAAAGAGATCCCCAAAGGAAACTCCTAGGAATGTTGTAGCCAAATTCTAGAGTTCCCAGGTCAAGAAGAAAATATTACAAGCAGCCAGAAAGAAACAATTCAAGTATTGTGGAAACACAATCAGGATAACACAAGATTTAGCAGCTTCTTCATTAAGGGACTGAAGGGCTTGGAATATAGTATTCTGGAGGGTAAAGGAGATAGGATTACAACCAAGAATCACCTACCCAACAAAACTGAGTATAATCCTTCAGGGGGAAAATGGTCATTCAGCAAAATAGAGGACTTTCAAGCATTCTTGATGGAAAGACCAGAGCTGAATAAGAATATTGACTTTCAGATACAAGACTCAAGAGAAACATGAAGATGAAAACAGGAAAGAGAAATCATAAGAGACTTATTAAGGTTGAACTCTTTACATTCTACATGGAAAAATGATATTTGTAACTAACAAGTCTTTTGTCAGTAATTGAGTAGTTGGAGGGGAAATTAGATAGATAGATAGACAGATGATAGATACATAGATAGATAGAAAAATAGAGGGCACAGGGTGAGTTGAAGATGAAGGGGTGATATCTAGAGAATAAAATTAAGGGATGAGAGAGAACTATACTGAGAGAAGGAGGAAGGGAGAGGTAGAATGGGGTAAATTATCTCACAAAAAACCAGAAAAGGCTCTTACAGTGGAGGGGAAATGGGGGAAGGTGAGAGGGAAGGAGTGAATCTTATTCTCATAGTATTTGACTTAAGGGAGGGAATAACATACACACTCAATTGGATATGGAAATCTATCTTACCCTACAGGAAAATAGGGGGACAGGGGGACAAGAGAGTAGGAGAATGATAGAGGGGAGGGCAGATTGGGGGAGGGGGTAATCAGAAGCAAACAATTCTAAGGAGCGACAGGGTCAAAAGAGAGAATAGAATAAATTGGGGGCAGAATAGGATGAAGGGAAATAGAGTTAGTTTTTCACAACATGACTACTATAGAAGTGTTTTGCATGACTACACATGTATAACCTGTATTGAGTTGCTTGCCTTCTCCATGAGGGTGGATGAGGAGGGAGGGAGGGAGAAAATTTGGAACCCAAAATTTTAAAAACAAAAGTTAAAAAAAGCATTTTCACATGCAATTGGGAAATAAGATGTACAGGAAATGGGGTATAGAAATCTATTCTGCCCTACAGGAAAATTGAAGGGGAAGGGGATAAGAGAAGAGAGCTAGAGATAGAAATGAGGGCAGATTAGAAGAAGGGGTACTCAGAATGCATACCATCCTGGGGTGGGGGGGATGAGATGGGGAGAAAATTTGGAACTCAAAATCTTGTGGAAGTGAATGCTGAAAACTAAAAATAAATAAATTAATTTTAAAAAAAGAAAAAACAAAAAGAAAACAATAAGAGATATTCCCCAGTTGATAAATGATCAAAAGATATCAGTTTTCAGATGAAGTAATCAAAGCTATGTATAGCCATACAATAAAATACTCTCAATATTCATTGGAGAAATGTAAATTAAAACAACTCTGAAGTACTACCTCGTACCTATTAGGTTGGTTAATAGAACAGTAAAGGAAAATGACAAATGTTGGAGGGGATGTGGGAAAAATGAGACATTAATGCACTGTTGGTGGAGTTGTGAACTGATTCAACCATTCTGTAGAGTAACTTGGAACTATGCCCAAATGGCTATAAAACCATGCGTACACTTTGACCTAGCAATATCACTATTAGGTTTGTACCCCAAAAGAGATAAAAACCAAAAAGGAAAGGAACCTATATGTACAAAAATATTTATAGCAGTTTTTTTTCTGGGGGGAAAGAATTAGAAACTGATAGCATGCCCATCAATTGGGGAATGGCTCAATAAATTGTGCTATGTGATTATGATGGAATACTATTGTAGTATAAGAAATGATGAGCAGGATGCTCCCAGAAAATCCTGGAAAGACTTGCATAGGCTGATGCAAAGTGAAATATATTGTGTACAAAGCAACAGCAATGAAAACTATCAGCATAATTGGTCATATGAACAACAAAACTAACAGAAACCACATGATTAACTCAATAGATGCAGAAAAAGTTTTGACAAAATACAACACCCACTCCTATTAAAAACACTAGAGAGCATAGGAATAAATGAAGTCTTCCTTAAAATGCTATATGTAATAGAGCTAAGCTAGAAGCATTTCCAATAAAATCAGGGGTGAAACAAGGATGTCTGTTATCACCATTGTTCAATATGGTACAAGAATTGTTAGCTTTAGCAATAAGAGAAGAAAAAGAAATTGAAGGTATTAGAATAATCAAAGAAGAAACAAAGCTATCACTCTTTGCAGATGATATGATGATATACTTAGAGAATCCTAGAGAATCAAGTAAAAAACCTACTGGAAATAATAGCAAAGTTGCAGCATATAAAATAAAATTTTAAAAAATCATTACCATTTCTATATATTACCAACAAAGCCCAACAACAACAGAAAGAGAAATTCAATTTAAAGTTACTGTAGGCATTAAAAAATATTTAGGAGTCTACCTGTCAAAACAAACACAGGAACTATATGAACACAATTACAAAACACTTTTCACACAAATAAAATCAGATCTAAATAATTGGAAAAACATCAATTGCTCATGGTTGTGCCAAGTTAATTATAATGAAAATGACAATTCTACCTAAGTTAATTTGCTTATTCAGTACCATACCAATCATACTACCAAAAATTATTTTATAGAGCCAGAAAAACAATAAAAGGATTCATTTGGAAGAACAAAAGATCCAGAATATCAAGGGAACTAATGAAAAGAAATGCAGGGGAAGGTGGCCTAGCCATTCCAAATCTTAAATTATATTATAAAGCAGCAATCATCAAAACTACTTGGTACTGGCTAAGAAATAGAGTGGTGGATCAGTGGAATACGTTAGGTACACAAGACACAGTAGTCAATGACAATAGTGATCTACTGTTTGATAAACCCAAAGACCCCACCTTCTGGGATAAGAACTCACTATTTGACAAAAATTGCTGCAAAAATTGGAAAAGAGTATGGCAGAAACTAGGCATAGACCAACATCTTACACCATATATCAAAAAAATGTCAAAATGGGTATACAATTTAGATATAAAGGCTTATATTATAAGCAAAGTGGGAGAGAAATTCAGATTTATGGAGAACAGAAGAGTTTAAGACCAAACAAGAGATAGAGAACATTATGAAATGCAAAATGGGTAATTTTGATTATGTTAAATTGAAAAGTTTCTGCACTAACAAAGCTAATGTAACCAAGGTTAGAAGGGGAGCAGAAAACTGGGAAAGAATTTTTACAACCAGTGTCTCTGATAAGGGCTTCAATTGTAAAATATATAGAGAACTAAGTCAAATTTATAAGAATACAAGTCATTCTCCAATAGATGAGTGGTCAAAGCATATACACAGGCAGTTTTCAGATGAAGAAATTAAAGCTATTTATAGTCATTAAAAAAAGCTCTAAGTCACTATTGATTAGAGAAATGCAAATAAAAACAACTCTGAGGTACCACATTACACCTATCAGATTGGCTAACATGACAAAATAGAAAAATGATAAATGAAGAAGATTTTGGAAAATTGGAACATTAATGCATTATTGGCAGAGTTGTGAACTGATCCAAACATTTTGGAGAGCAATTTGGGATACCCAAAGGTATATAAAAATGTACATAACCTTTGACCCAACAATAGCATTTTTAGGGCTGTATCCCAAACAGATCATAGAAATGGGAAAAGGACCCACACGTACAAACTCTTTCTGTAGTGGCAAAGAATTGGAAATTGAGGGGATGCCCATCAACTGGGGAATGACTAAACAAGTTGTGGAATATGAATGTAATGGAATGCTACTATACTATAAGGAATGATGAGCAAGCGGACTTCAGAAAAACCTGGAAAAACTTGTATAGACTGATGCTGAGTGAAGTGAGCAGAACCAGGAGAATGTTGTACACAGTTTCAGCCACACTGTGCGATAACTAACTTTGATAGGCTTAGCTCTTCTCAGCAACGCAAGGATCTAAGACATCTCCAAAAGTTTCATGATGGAAAATGCTATTCACATCCAGACAAAGAACTACAAAGTTTGAATGAAGATCAAAGCATAGTATTTGCTCTTTTTTTTCTTCTATTTTGTTTCCTTTTTCTTGTGGTTCCCGCTATTGGCTCTAATTCTTCTTTATAACATATCTCATATGAAAATATATTTAATAGGAATGTATATGTACAGCCTATATCAGCTTGCATGCCATCATGGGGAGGGAGGGAGGGAGGAGGGAGGAAGGGAGGAGAAGAAAATTTAAAACTCAAAATCTTATGGAAGTGATTGTTGAAAACTAAAAATAAATTAATTAATTAAAAAACAAAATAACAGCAATATTGTAAGATGATCAGGTGTGAATGACTTAGCTGTTCTTAGCAATACAACAATCCAACTTGCATTCCAACTCTGAAGGACTTGTGATGAAAAATGCTATCTATCCCCAGTGAAAAAAACTAACGGTGTCTGAATACAGATTGAAGCATGCTTTTTTTTTTTTTACTTTATTTTTACCTTATTTTTCTTGCAGTTCCTTTTGTCTGTTTTCTTTTACAACATGACTGTTACAGATATGCTTTGTGTGACTACACATGTATAACCTATATCAAATTGCTTGCCTTCTCAATGAGGGGAAGGGGGAAGAGTGAAACAGAGAGAATTTAGAATTCAAAGTTTTAAAAACAAATGTTAAAAATTGTTTTACATGTAACAGAGGAAAATAAAATACTAAAAAACAAAAAATAACTCAGTGGGATAAAACCTATAACTGAACAGAAATTCACTGGGCTTAATAAAATTCATAACTAGATTAAAAAAAGAAGTTAAGTAACTTGCCCAGTATCATCCAGCAATGTGTCTAAGGCCAGATTCAAACTCAGATCATCCTCATTTGGAGTCTAATGATCTATTCACTCCACAAATCTATCTCTATTCCACTGCTTTTGTTTTAATCCTAAAGTGACAAAGAAAAATGGACTATAATATAGTTCTTGAAACTAAAGGTAACTTCCTCAAGAGCTTGCAAGGATACCCTCAAAGGGTAAGCTCAGGTTTGTGGCCAGTTCAGAAGTTCTACAGTTTACCTTAAGAGTTCAATTAAAAGCCCAAGATCACTTTCATTTCATGAGAAGAAGATAGTTCTTCCTCCTTAGGAAGGAAGGCAATAATAAAGTTCGATCAAAGGGTAGATCAACCTAATTTATTCTCAGTGTCCTTCTGTTGTCTTCCAGGACGGTTCTGGGGCCATGCTAGACTTCCTGGGATAGCTGTAGGCTGATAGACTTGTGATCAACTACCCACAAAATGTATGATATGAGAGGGAACTCTTAGGGACAGTGGATTGTCATCCAGAGAATATGGATGATGTAGCACAGATCATCCTACCTAAATCACCTCAGGCATGTGTACTGGGTATTCCAAATGATTTAATACTGGAAATAATTACCTTTCATAATAATTCACAACTGCCAACTCTAATTCAATTTAACAAATATTTGTTAAATATATATTGTATGAGGGCATGGCTCCAGGTGTCAGGGAAATACAATATTTAGATATGACATAGTCTCTGACCTAATTGATGAAGATTACAGTCTTCCAGGGGTATATTACACAACTACAGATAACTAGAATGCAAATAGTACATTAGGAGAACTTTTAAAATAAGGAAAACAAAACATTATGTGAGGGCTTGTAAGCATAATTCCTATCACAGGGCAAGCACTTAAGAAATAAATGCTAATTGAATTATTTATTGATTGACAGTTGTGAAAGGGGATTGACTTGACATGCAGGGGTCTGGTCACTAGAGGAATCAAGAGAAGTCTTCCTTGAGGAATGATTTTGAATTTTACTTTTACATGGGTGACAAGAGATTTGAAGTAAAGATGTTCCAGGCATCAGTAAAATTGTGAGCAGAGGCACTGAGGTGGAAATGCTAAGACTATGTTTGCATAATGACAAATATTCCAATTTTATTAGCCATAGAGTATGTTGATGGGAAGTAATGTGAGATAAATCCAAAAAGATAGAATGATATCAAATGGTAATGGGCCTTGAATATCAGGCAAAATAATTTAAAATTTCATAGGCCACTGCCAAGGAAAATTTTTGAACATTGTAGTGACATGAACAAATCTATAAATAAGAAAGATTACTTAGGCATTGATATGAAGGATGAATTGAAAAAGGAAGAATATAGGAAGGAATAACGTATATGGGAAGACTCATTATAAATTGACAGAAATAGTTATAAATAAAATTATAACTTTTAAGTTGGAAGGGACCTTGAAGGAATTCATTGAGTCTAACCCTGTCATTTTACAGATGAGGAAACTGAGGCCCTGAGAGGTTAAGGCCCTTGTCCAGGGTCATACAACTAGTAAATGTCTGAGGCATGAGTTGAAATCATGTCTTCCTTGCTCCAAATTCAGAATTACGTCAGTATGCTAGGTTGCCAGGCAAGTGGTAATAAAGGTCTATATTAAGGCTTGTATACAAATGAGGAAGAATAAAATACAACATTTATGTTTTGAATATGGGAGAATCATGAATGGTCATGTATCTGAGACAAACGATAAAATCAGGAGAAGGAGCAAGCTTGAGAGAAAAAGGAGAGACTCTTTATAAAATATAAGGGGGTAGCCTGCAAATTTAAAAACAAAAACAAAAATCCAGAGTCCCAGCAATGAGGACACACATCTGAAAGCAGTAACTCCTGTTTTATTTTTTTTTCATTTTAACACTCCCATAATTTAAAAGGAATTTAGTGAATTTTCTTTTTTCAAATATTAGAGAAACAAATGGGTTCCTGGACTAGAAGCAAATGCTTCCAGTGTTTGCCTGGGGCCACATTTTTATTGGGGGAGCTATAACTCCTTGAGAATTAGGGCTTTATAATGGAAAAAATGAGACAGTATTTACTATAACTGAGCTCAAAAAATAAATAATAGAAAATGTCTTTAATGCTTGACATTTTATGCTTCCAAAGAAAACCGTTTCCTTTTATCTAAAATAAGAGGGTTGCTTTAGGAAGTGACAGAAGGTCATAGAGGCCCAGAGACTATGCTTCATTCCTTTTTGAATGCTCCTCAGATAAAAAGCCAAGTATCTTTATGGGCTAGACAAACACAGATTTAATACAGTCCCCCTAGTCACTTTACCTTTATAACTCTAAGGGCAAAATGTCCTTTATGTGTGTAAAATTTTTTCTTAATTTCAATTCTTCCTTTAAATGCAGCACAAACTAACCACAACTGAGCACTCAGCTAAGAGAAAAAGGAACACATTTTTTATGCTTGGTTCCAACATTGACTTGTTGTAAGATCTTGGGATATTGAAAATCTTGTATTTCTGCTATTCTTATAATAAAAAGGGATTTTGAGAACTGAATTTCTAAGTGTGGGCTTCAGAGAATGACTCTGAAGCAATTGTCACATATTCACTGAATATTTTCCAATTTAGCTGATGTGCAATTATATAATCCATTTTCCACTCATATTAGAATTTCCACATTTTACTGGGTTCAGTGTAAGGGTAGCTTGATAAGGAACACCTTAATCAGCTCAAGCCCCAATCCCCAAACTGCAGACAACCTCTAACATCCTGTAAATTCAGTCCCAGCATCGCGCTCACACAACAGGGCTAGGAATATGAATTTTAAAAGGAAAACACCTAATCCAGACTAAAACAATTAGTAAAGAAATAAATTAAAATTTCACACACCATTCCAAGAATTAAGATCTCATCCATGAGTAAATAGTCTTTCAGAAAGAACCAAATACCCAGAAAACTTAAACTCTAAGCACAGTAATGTTGCCAGATAAAGTTAGAAAGATTCATTCATATAGTAACAATCTGTTTCCACTGTCTCAGTCATAGAACCAATGGTATTCAGTCTTTGTTCCCTTGAACTCAGTCTTAGTAGCCATCAGGAAAGCTGTGCCACTTGACCCTTTTTGTACACTGAATACTACCAACTCCTTCCACATGGACCTGGGATCTTGGGTTCCTTCTTTGCCAAGTTCTGGAACTGGAATGCATGAAGGAAAGACTACAATGAAAACATCATTATCCATCAGATTCTTCTAGATTGGCACTACCCTTATCAGTTTAGAAATATGACAGAACTGCCAAATGCTATCTGAGGTATTTCTCTGTATGTTTTCTTACCTGTAGAATTTTCATCTCCTTCCTCTGATGAAAATTGATCAAGTTATCACATCTCAAAATTTATTAGTCTTGGGAACTTCACTCATACCTGTCTTTGAGGCCTCATGGGAAAGATTCATGCCAAAGGTATTCCTTTCCATCAGATTGGCCCCTATTATTTCACTAAAACACCTAAAAATTTCTATTTGTTCTTTCTCCCTCCTCCTCCCACCCTTACCCTAGAATTTTCATATGTAATCTTTCTTATTCTTGGATCAGTTGTGGAAAGAACATTACTCTTCACTATTGGAGCCTCAGTGTTATACTAGTCTTAACACCAAGCTAAGGGCCTTGAGGCACTTCATTAACTAACTCCCTTTGGATGGATAGGGACATGAAACACATTGTACTCAAATGGATTCTGTATAGCATATAATGTAACAGGAAGGTAATGGTTTACTCTATTATCTCTCAAGTATTGTTTTTCTCATTTGTTGTTTATAAATATGCCCTTCATTTATTTATTCATATCAATGTTGTATGGAATCATAAACTCGTAGACATCAAGAATCTTGAGTAATTTCCCTTATGTAACACTTACATGACTACCACAAGCTCCTTTGTAAACTTCTTCAGAGGAGGGGCTATGTCTTATTCTTTGTATTCATACAGAACATAGCATAGTGGCTTGCACATAATGGTTGGTTGATCAATAAATATGTTGAATCATTGAGGAACTTTACATTTTTGGTTATAATAACTCTTGCAAATCAATATTAAATGTCCCCTATCTTGACTCTAGGTATGCTCTCACAAAAGATCCAGATGACATCTCACAATTCTACACCACTTTAAATTTTACACACTTTCTTAATAACAAGTCTATAAGCTAAGTAGCACAAGCACTATTTGCCTCATTTTGCAGATGAGAGAATGGAGATCAGACAGATTAAGTTATTGGATTAATGGTCAGAGAGACTTTTCACATGGTTAGTACATGTCAGAGGCAGGATTCAAACTCAGATCTCGCTCTAAATTCAATGCACTTTCCACTATACCACAGCCACTTCATGTAAGTCATCCTGGACTCTGATCCTTACTCTGACAGTAATTAATCACACAACCTTTGGTAACTTACTTTGCTTTCCAGGGCCCGGTATCTTCCTCTATTAATTGAAAGTGCTGTACTCCATAATCTTTAAGATCCCTCTTAGCTCTAAAGTTCTATGTGAAATGATCCCTGATGCTGCAACTGTGATCTCTAAAGTCAGGGAAATTCAAAAACGTAGAAACTGTTGAAATTGACCAAGGATTCATAGTCTGTAGATGTCACTATGCACTTGGACTCCTGGTGGACAACCTCCATTCAGCGTCCTTAGGGACATAATGAGAAGAAAGGAAGAGTCATGCTTGACCTAGGTATTCTTCAAAGAATGCAAAGAAACACATGTGGGAATTGTCATTGAAGAGATGGACACCATTGATCCACCAGGAGGACATGATACAAAGAAAGTTAATCTATCAGTGCTAACCTGAGAAGTGATTAATTTTCCCCACCCAAGAAGCACACTGATACACAAGAAATTGATGCTACCCCCCACTGAGTAAAGGGCAGAAGATGCTATCATAACTTAATGAAAAGGTGATATAGCCTTTAATTAATGTCAATACTTATTAGCACTCCTAAAGGTTGAAGGGCATGGTACAAGGAGGATTACCATGAATGACGATTGGAGAAAAAGGTCAGTGGTAAGCACAGAAGTGAATCAGTTTTTGTTTTAATCTCTTTTCCTCCTTCTGTGGCTGAATTTCCTTGTCTCATGAGATAGGCACAATCAAGTTGTTTGCAACAGCTTTGAATTCTTCAGGAAAAAGGTACTGAATTCTAAAAAAAAAAAAATCAGCATAAAAAAGAAAACATGGGAGGGGGAATCCTAAATGATCTGTGCATTAGAACGCATAACAAAAGGAAAAGGCAAGCTGTTTAGTCATATTTAACTTATTAAACTGATTGATTTTTTTTTATCAACAACTTCTTTGTGACTGACATTTTCTCAAATTAAACTGTATTTCAGTTTATACACAGTATTGTATGTATACTAAGAGCATCAGACCATAAATAATATACATAACATTCACTGATTGTAGAGATACATAAAGCAGAACTAGGTTTTCAACAGCAATAAATAACTAAAGAAATAAGTTTGCAGTTTCAGTGTTTCATTGAATTGCCCTGGGCCTCATAAACTTGTACACCAATAAACTGGCAAGTAATCATAGGAACACAATTCATGGCCTTAGATTACTGGGGCTTTCTTCTCTTTCTCCATGGTAGAATCAGAGAATTGCAGAGGATAACTGGGTGGCTCACTGGATAGAGTGTCAGACATAAAGTCAGGAAAAAACCCTAGTTCAAATCTGGCCTCAGACATTTACTAACTATGTGACCCAAGGCAAGTCATTTAACACTGTTTGCCTCAGTATCCTCATCTGTGAAATGAGCTGCAGAAGAAAATGACAAGAATTCCAGGATCTCTGCCAAGAAAATCCCAAATGGGGTCATGAAGAATCAACATGACTGAAAACAAGTGAACAACAAAAATAACTGAATAAAAATTTTCTGTATTTTTTTTTACCTTTTGAGAACTAACTCTAGGGGCCACATATCCTTTTGGATCTCTTAATGTTTTCAAGTTGTTTTTTAGGCTAAGAATGGAAATCAATTCCTTTGGAACTGGGTTCATATAAACTATTCTATTTACATAATTCAAAGAAGGGACCCCATAATGTCAGTGACTCGTGGTACAGTAGAAAGAACACTGGATTGGAAGGCAGAGGACTTCAGTCTGAACACTTGCAGGGCTTCTTACTAAATATGTGACCTTGAGCACTTCTGGGCAGTTAGGTGGTGCAATGGATAGAGCATTGGGATGGGAGTCAGGAAGATCTGAGTTCAAATCGTGCCCCAGACACTTATTGGCTGTGTGACCCTGGGCAAGTCATTTAACCTCTGCCTGCCTTGGTTTCCTCAACTGTAAATGGATAAAAAAAATAGTACCTATATCACAGTTATTGGGATGATCGAATAAGATAATAATTTTAAAGTCTTAGCACAGTGTCTGGGACATAGTAAGCACCATATAAATGTTGGCTATTATTATTATTATTATTATTATTATGACATATTTATAAAGCTCATGTTCACTGTCTCGCACATAAAAAGCTAATTAATGACTGTTCCCTTCATTTTTCTCATCTGCAATATGAGAGATTCAGACCAGCAGACCTAGACAGCACCTTCCACCTACAAATGCTAGTTTCCTGTGATTGCTTTCTTCTAAATCCCAGAGCCACTCAACTTCTTTCCAGCATATGAATAAATCTGATTATTGTGAAAGGACAGATAGAATAGCTTCATCTCCTGCTTTTATACCTCATGTACATCTCAGGAAGATGATATGAAGATTATATTTGGTTTGTCTCCCCCATCTACATTTTTTTCACACTAGAAAAAGAAAAGGTACTGGTTGCTACTTTTTGTTGCACTAGACAACTAAGAATGCATTCTCTTGTCCTTTAAAAGATTCCTTTGTTATATAAAAACATGTTTTAAAAGGATGAAAAATGTCCTATATCTTTAATCTAATCTAATTTCATTTGATTACAAGCTAGTTGTTCAGTCATTTTCAGTTGTGTCTGATTCTTCATGACCACATTTGGGGTTTTCTTAGCAAAAATATGAAAGCAATTTGCCATTTCCTTCTCTAGCTCATTTTACAGATGAAGAAACTGAGGCAAACAGGGTTAAGTGACTTGTCCAGAGTCACATAGTTATTTTATGTCTAGGGTCATATTTGAACTCAGGTCTTCCTGATTCCAGGCCCAGTGCTCTATCCACTGTGCCACCTACCTGCCCCAATTTATTTTTACATCAACCTATTAATAACGACTCTTTGGGTCTGTTCATTCAACCAGTTCTGAATCCAGTGTTGTAAGCATATACGCATGGAACTTATAAGATAAATAGAAAGTGGAAACAAGGACAAGTAACTAAGGATGAACAGAAAAGACTAACATTCTACTGTGGAACCTTTGTCAGAATAGTATCAGAGCCCAGGATAAACTTTGGTTGGCAATGAACACTAATGGCAATGAAAGAGATTTGTTTGTTGTAATTTTTAGTCTTGTTCAAATCACTAGACCTGGATGAATGATCTGTAGCCTAAATTACTGAAAGTTTTGATGCCATGAGAGGCCAGTCAGGCTAGGACAAGATGTTGAGTTGAAGGATAGCTGTGGGCTTAGAGCTTAAGGTGGAAAATCTAATAATTTCTTGGCCCCTCCCCTTAGCAATGATGGAATGGCATTTTTATCTGAGGAGGTTAAGCTCCTCAAGGGAACCTATCATGGAAATGTGTCCCAGGTAGGAGTGCCAAGAATGTAAAGGTGGTAAAAAAAATTAAAAATAACCTAGGATAAGATACTCAGCCCTCATCCAAAATCTTGGGACAGTTGTCTCATCGGAATTCAGCTGCTTCTGGGTTTATACTCGATGAACCTTCAGGTCCCCTGAAGGTTCTGCCATTCACTCTGGAATGAGGACTTTCATCAGATGACCTGGAAGTCCATAGTCCCAAGTTTGACAGCTGTGGGAGTAGTCAGAAGAATGTAGTAGGGGCCCTTACAAATGGTTGATTGATCAGTACGGGGCCAGTTTTCAGATAAGATATGTGGGTTGCTTGGGATGTACAATTGTGAGAAAATTTCTTCCATCAATCTTTGGATCTGAGTTTCTGGTAAGCATTATATACATCCTTGGTTAAAGGTCTCTAAACAGCATATGGGGATTATCCAGGTTCCCAGCCATGCTGGGTTAAGTTCAAACAATGCAATAAAGTTTTTAAAAAATTCACAATCATAATTACATTGTCACATTACACTAATGTCAGGTTCCAGATCAAACAACATAGAGGGCTCACAGTGGACTAGTTTTGAGAAAAGAGATTTACATATTACCAAGGTAACTAAGAAAATTTAAACATAAACCATGCAAAGCAATACAATAATAATCACCAATATTAACTAATGTCAAGTCCTTTTTATCCTAGTGACACATTTTCAATATCCTTTTAATCAGCACATTTTGAGTCTCAGATGTGTCATGTGGTCATCTGGTCCCTAGATATCTTTTTTGGACAATAGGTTTTATTCTCAGGACAGCTTGTTTTTTTAATGTTTTGTTAATTTATTTTGAATTATCAACAATCACTTCCATAAGCTTTTGAGTTTTAAATTTTTCTCCCCCTCCCTCCCTACCTCCCTCCCCAAGACAGCATGCAATCTAATATATGCTATACATATACATTCGTATTAAACATATTTTCACATTAGTGATATTGTAAGTAAGAATTAGAACTAATAGGAGGAACCACCAGAAAGAGGAAACAAAACACAACAGAAGAAAAAATATATCAAATAGTACGCTTCAATCTGCATTCAAACTCCATAGTTCTTTCTTTGGATGTGAATAGCATTTTCCATCATGAGGCTTTTGGAGATGTCTTAGATCCTTGTATTGCTGAGAGGGGTTAAGTCTATCAAAGTCAGTCATCACTCAATGTGGTTGTTACTGTGCACAACGTTCTCTTGGTTCTGCTCACTTCACTTTGCATCAAACCATACAAATCTTTCCAGGTTTATCTGAAGTCTGCCTGTTCATCATTTCTTATAGCACAATAGTATTTCATTACATTCATATATCACATTCACAATTATGATTACTATCTGTGTCTTTCTCTCTATCCTTTCCCCCCTCCCTGTTCATGCTTTTCTTTCTCCTTTCTCCTTTTCCCTACTCACTAATGTTTTGCTTTTGACCACTGCCTCCCTCAGTCCCACCTCCCTTCTATTATCCCCCTCCCTTCTCTTTCCCCTTTTCCCTCCTACTGCCTATAGGACATGTTAGATTTCTATACCTAACTGATTATTTTATTCCCTTCTTGAGCCAAATCTGATGAGAGTAAAGTTCAAACAATTCTCATCTCCCTCCCTTCTTTCCCTCTGCTGTAATAGGTTTTTGTGCCTTTTCCTGTAATGTAATTTACTCTTGTCTGCCTCCTCCTTTCCTTTTCTCTCAGTACATTTTCTTAGTTAGATCAGATTAATTCACTTACATGGATCCATTTAACCCACTTGATTGGATTTTTTTCATCATTACATCAAAGTCAATTTATACCCACCCTCTTTATGTATACCCCTTTAACATGGTGTAATAACAATACAGTGCTCAAGAGTTACAAGTGTCATCTTCCCTTGTAGGGATGTAAACAGTTTGCCCTTAATAATAACATGTTGTTTCTTTTTATGTCTCTCTTGAGTCTTGTATTTGAAGATCAAATTTTCTGTTGAGCTCTGGTCTTTTTATCAGGAAGGTATAGAAGTCCCCTATTTCATTGAAAATCCTTCCCCTCCCATGAAATATCATGCTCATTTTTGCTGGTTGATCCTTGGTTGTAATCCAAGCTCCTTTGCCTTACAGAATATCATAATCCATGTCCTACAGTCTTTTAATGTAGAAGCTGCAAGGTCCTATGTAATCCTGACTGGTTCCATGATATTTAAATTGTTTCTTTCTGGCTGCTTGCAGTATTTTCTTTTTGACCTAGTAATTTTGGAATTTGGCTACTATATGCCTTGGTGTTTTCAATTTGGGATCTCTTTCAGGAGGTGATCAGTGGATTCTTTCTATGGCTATTTTACTCTCTGGTTCTAGGACCTCAGGGAAGTTTTCCTTTATGATTTCCTGAAAGATACTGTCCAGGCTCTTTTTTTCATCATGATTTTCAGGTAGACCAATAATTTTTAAATTGTCTCTCCTGGATTGATTTTCCAGGTCAGTTGTTTTACCAATGAGATATTTTACATTTTCATCTATTTTTTTCATTCTTTTGTTTTTGTTTGACTGATTCTTGCTCTCTCATAGAGTCATTAGCTTCCATTTCCTCAATTCTAATTTTTAACAAATTGTTTTCTTCTATTAGATTTTTGTACCTCCTTCCCCATTTGGCCAATTGTATTTTTTAGGGACTTGTTTTCTTCAGTGTGCTTTTTTCCAGTTGGCCAACTGTATTTTTTAAGGACTTGCTTTTTCCTTCCTTTTCCAAGCTATTGACTCTCTCTTGCATACCTCTCATTTCTTTTCCCATTTTTTCTTCTACCTCTCTCATTTGACTTTCAAAATCCTTCTTGAGCTCTTCTAAGAAGGCTTTTTGGGCTTCAGACCAGTTCATATTCCCTTTTGAGGTTCTAGATGTGAGTTTGTTAACAATGTTGTCCTCTTCAGAATTTCTGCCTTGATCTTCACTCTTCCCATAATAAGAATCTATCATATGTTTCTTTTTGCTCATAGTGTTTGCTTATTTCCTGGCCTTTAAAGAGATTCCCTAGGGGAACTGGTGGAAACCAGCTCAGAAAACCACCAGGTGCTTCAGCATTCTACAGCAACCAGCTCTCCTAGTTCCTCAGCAAAACTAAGGGAAGCAGCGCTCCAAGGGGCCCTGGGCAGATAAACACCCTACAACATCCATCTGAAAAGAGCTGGAGAAAGCAAAAGGAAGGAAAGGCCTGAGTGAGCAGGAAATCTCCAGGAGCCATACTACCCAATTCTACCTCTACACTTCCAGTGTTGCTGATTCCAGCCCAACACCAGGTAAGCTGCTAGAATCCTACAGCCTCCAACTGCCAACATTGGAGGCCCCAGAACACAAAGCCATCAATCAGACCCTATGCTTCCAACACAAGAAGCTTGGGTCAGTGCCCTCTGCTCCCCAGCAGGAGAGCCCAATCTCTTTAAAGGCCAGGAAATAAGTTTCACAATATAAGAGAATTTAGAAATACAATAACATAAACAATATCATATGTAAACATATAACAAAACTTCAGATAACATCAATTCAATTAATTGCATTTCCAAATTATTGCATTTAAAAATCATTAATCTCATTGCCTTTAGCATTTTAAACCTACTTTCGAGTTATTAGGCATGGAACAATTATATTCAATTAAATAAATAATAATAATATAATGCTTAGCATATGCCAGCCATTGTGTTAAGCACTTTACAATCATTTTATTATTGTGACTCTCACAACAACCCTCAGAGGTGAGTACTTTTATTATTTTTCTCTTTACAGATCAGGAAACTGGGGCAAACAGAGATAAGATAACATGCTTAAGACTATGCCGTTAATAAATTTCTGCAACCAGAACATAAATAAAGGTTTCCCACATTTTTCCAGCAATTTTTTTTCAACATTTGTATTTGGGAACCTGATTTGAAGTGAGAGGGGTTAACAGGAAAAGAGAGAGAGGGTCTCTGAATTGGTGAGTGCATCACAGGAGATCTCTGGTTTAAACAATCTTTTCTCTTTTCATGGTCAAGAGAGGTTAACAAGAGGTTGGTATAAAGTGCAAATCATTTACCTATTGGTTTTTTCTTTCTTAATTTTCAGCTTACCTCCAAACTAGTTGCCTTCCTTCACTGACCAAAACAATGAAGCTGTAAATCTTCAGGGGGAAATGGCATTTTACTTTTAACTTTCATAACACTTAATCCTTATTTTTCTTTTTTTATATCTTTTTTTATTAATTTCTTTTGATTTATTAATAATCACTTCCATATATTTTTGAGTTTAAAATTTTTCTCTCCCTTCCTCCCCACCACCCTCTCCAAGATGGTGCACAATCTGATATAGGCTATACATTTACATTCATATTAAACATATTTTCACATTAGTGATGTTGTAAGTAAAAATTAAAGCCAATAGGAGGAACCATCAGAAAGAGGAAACAAAACTCAACAGAAGAGAGAAAAACTAGCAATTCAACTTCCATAGTTCTTTCTGTGCATGTGGATAGCATTTTTCATCACAAGACCTCTGGAGATGTCTTAGATCCTTGTATTGCCGGGAAGGGTTAAGTTTATCAATATTAATCATCACACAACATGACTGATATTGTGTACAACATTCTCTTGGTTCTGCTCACTTCACTCAGCATCAGACCGTACAAGTCTTTCCAGGTTTTCTGAAGTCAGCCTGTTCATCATTTCTTATAGCGCAATAGTATTCCATCACATTCATATACCACAACTTGCTCAGCCATTCCCCAATTGATGGGCATCCCCTCAATTTCCAATTCTTTGCCACCACAAAAAGAGCTGCTATGAATATTTTCATACATGTGGGTCCTTTTCCCATTTGTGTGATATTTTTGGGATACAGCCCTAGAAGTGCTATTGCTGGGTCAAAGGGTATGCACATTTTTATAGCCCTTTGGGCATAGTTTCAAATTGCTCTCCAAAATGGTTGGATCATTTCACAACTCCACCAACAATGCATTAGTGTTCCAATTTTCCCATATCTTCTCCAACATTTATCATTTTCCTGTTTTGTAATCTTGGCCAATCTGATAGGTGTGATGTGGTACCTCAGAGTTGTTTTGATTTTCATTTCTCTAAACAATAGTGATTTAGAGCATTTTTTCATATGACTATAGATGGCTTTAATTTCTTCACCTGAGAACTGTCTGTTCATATCCTTTGACCATTTATCAATTGGGGAATGGTTTGTACTCTTATGAATTTGACTTAATTCTCTATATATTTTAGAAATGAGGCCCTTATCAGAGAGACTAGTTGTAAAAATTCTTTCCCAATTTTCTACTTTCCTTCTAATCTTAGTTGCATTGGCTTTGTGCAAAAACTTTTCAATTTAATGTAATCAAAATTATTCATTTTGCCTTTTGTAATGTTCTCTATCTCCTGTTTGGTCATGAATTCTTCTGTTCTCCACAGATCTGATAGGTAAACTATTCCTTGTTCTCCCAGTTTGCTTATAGTATCAGTCTTTATATCTAAATTGTGAACCCATTTTGACTTTATTTTGGTATATGGTTGACATTTTGGTCTATGCCTAGTTTCTGCCATCCTCTTTTCCAGTTTTCCCAGCAGTTTTTTTTGAAGAGTGGGTACTTATCCCAGAAGCTGAGGTCTTTGGGTTTATCAAATAATAGATTACTATAGTCATTGACTACTGTGTCTTGCATATTTAACCTATTCCACTGATCCACCACTCTATTTCTTAGCCAATACCAAGTAGTTTGATGATTGCTGCTTTATAATACAATTTAAGATCTGGAATGGCTAGGCCACCTTCCCCTGCATTTCTTTTCATTAGTTCACTTGATATTCTGGACCTTTTGTTATTCCAAATGAATCTTGTTATTACTTTTTCTATATTTCTATATTATCTATAAAAATCTTATTATATTATCTATAAAATAATTTTTTGGTAGTTTGATTTGTATGGCATTGAATAAATAAATTAGCTTAGGTAGAATTGTCATTTTTATTATATTAGCTCAGCCTACCCATGAGCAACTGATGTTTTTCCAGTTATTTAGATCTGACTTTATTTGCATGAAAAGTGTTTTGTAATTGTGTTCATAGAGTTCCTGGGTTTGTTTCAGGAGGTAGACTCCTAAATATTTTATAATGTCTACAGTAAGTTTAAATGGAATTTTTCTTTCTATCTCTTGCTGTTGGGCTTTGTTGGTAATATATAGAAATGCTGATGATTTATGTGGGTTTATTTTATAGCCTGCAACTTTGCTAAAGTTGTTTATTATTTTAAGTAGTTTTTTTTTTACTTGGATTATATATACTGTTACATTGAAAGATTTCTAAAAAAAAAGAAAGAAAGAAAATGCAGACAGCTAGAAAAAACTGCTAAAGGCTGTAGCCAAAGAGTTTAGAATTCTGTAGGATTCTCTAAGTACAACATCATGTCATCTGCAAAGAGTGATAACTTGTTTCTTATTTGCCTGTTCTAATACCTTCAATTTCTTTTTCTTCTCTTATTGCTAAAGCTAATGTTTCCAGTATGATATTGAATAACCTTATTTTTCCTTAAAACAAATTCTACAGAGTAGTACCCTAAAACTTTATGGTATTTCAGAAGGAAATGAGTTCCTAGAATTGCCCAAAATCTTAGGAGTTCTCCCTTGCAATCTTAAAATGATTACTCTCCAAACTCCTTAATGATTAATCTCCAAACCTCTGCTAAGATGTTTCTAGCAATTCTGCAAACTTTGATTATCTGACTATTTCTGTAATTCCAACATGACCAAAGTTGAAATATGTTTTGCAGGGGTTTTTTCTTTTTTTTTTTTTCTTTCTCTCTTTTTTTCCTTTCTTATAACCTAATCTCCTGAGGAAAGCCTAAAGTAGAAGTTAATCCTGCTTACTGGGACAATTGCTTCAAGTATGAAAGTTTAGTAATCTTTTCCACTATTCTAAACTCTTTGGCTACAGCCCTTAGCAGTTTTTCTGGCTGTCTGCATTTTTTTTTTTTAGAAATCTTTCAATGTAACGGTATATATAAACAACACAAACACAAGACAAAACAAAGATTTTCTTATATTTTACAGACACAAACACAGACAAAACAACAAGACAGTTACATAGAGAGGACAATTTTATTTAAGCTTTTTTTAAGGAAATCTAAGTTGCAAGAAGCTTCTCACTTGGTGATTTCAAGATGCCAACAATGGCCAACAATGTCAAATTATGCCAATTGCTTAAGAAACTTGCAACTATCTGTTCCATGGACTAAATGTATATGTCCTGCAGCTACATATTTTTTTGGTGGTTCACTCTTAATTTCCAGGTTTCCCCTATTACAACCAAAGGGAAACAAACAAAAAGGTACCTAATGCAAGAAGCCAAAAGACTTCAGCAAGAAGAAATTAATGAATCCTGTTTTCAGTCATGACAACCAAAGTTTTAATTCTGTAAGGGAGTGGAGTTTGACCAAAAGACAGGAGCCCAGGAATCAGAGTAGGAAAAACTGCCTACTGACTCTCTCCAAGTGTGAATCGAACAGAGTTCAAAAGGCTCTTGAAGGTACTCTATGTCAGGTCATACTGGGAGTGAGGCAGAAGGAATTAACCCTTTCTGATCCCAACTGTCAACCTTAACCAAATGACTACAGAGACACAGCAGCTTTGCAACTGCTGTTAACCCTAAAAAGCCAAACAAACAAAAAATCCATAGACCTCACACAGGTTGTCAGTTATCATGAAAAGCCCCAGCACATATATATCTGGTTTCCCTTCTCCAACAGAATAAGGGAAGCTTTTTGCTTATAACCACTGCTGTTAGTGCTTTGTTTTTTTTATTTTATTTTATTGTTAGAGTTAACTGTGGTTTTGATAACCTGTGTGAGCTTTCTGGGTTTTGTTTTTATTTTAGACTCAGCAGTTGCAAAACTGCTATGACTCATTTGATCAGGGTTGACAATTGTACTGAAGTGAATTGAATGCTGTCAGCCAGCGATATTCAATTCAAATAGAATCCCTGCCCAGGTCTGGAGTTTGACACCTCTGCTGTACTTGTATTCCAGTGAAACATTTGATAAAATCTCTTGGGGATAAAATGATGGAATTTGGGCTAGGTGTCAGTAAAGTTAGGTAGATCTGAAACTCCATAAATGACAGAAATCTAGGTATATTCATTAATGGTTTGGTGTTAGCTTGAAGGGAATTTTCTAGTGGAATGTCTATGCAGTTGTATTCGCCCCACCTATTTCTACATTTTAATTCTTCTCAAATTTTCAGATAATATTAACCTGAGAGGCATAGCTAGTACTTTTTATGGCAAAGTCAATATCCTCAAATATCACAATGATTTGAATCACATAAGAATAAATTGAATAGAGATAAAGTAAAGTTATATACTTGGTTTGGCAAAAATCAACTTTACAAATACAACATGAGGGTTGTAATGGCAAAATACCAGTTTATCTAAAAGAAAAGTTGAATAAGGGAATTAGTTGACTATAAACTCAAAATGTGAAATGGCATCTAAAAAAAGCTTATGTCACTGTAGGCTGTATTACAAGAGTGACAGTGTTTGGACACTAATGGTGATTAGTTGATTAGATGCCTTGATCCGACCATTTTTAAATAATGTATTCAGTTTAGGGCAACACAATTAACTAAAAGCAGTGACACAGTTTCTAGCTTGTCCAGAATAGAGTATCTAAGATCGTGGTCTAAGAGAAGATCTATATAAAGATTTTGGAACTTCTGGTCTGGAAAAGGGAAGACTTGGGGGAGTATGGGAGGAATGATAGCTGATAGCTATTTTCCAGTTTTTGTGGTGGTAAAGAACTGGAAATTGTAGGGATGCCCATCAATTGGGAAATGACTGAACAAGTTGTGGTAAATGATTGTGATGGAATGCTACCATGCTATAAGAAATTATGAGCTCAATGATTCTAGAAAAACATGAATAGACTTGCATGAAATAATGAAAAGTGAAATGAACAGAACCAAGAGAATGGTTATGTACAATTATAGAAATATTGTTTTAAGAACAACTTTGAGTAAAGAAGTCATTTTGACTATTATAAATACCCAAATTAACTACAAAGGACATATGAAAGAAGATGCTATCAGCATCCAGAGAAAGAACTGGTAAATAGAAGTATATGTAGAATGGTTTTACATACACAAATATATTTGTATATTATGGTAGTCATCTCTAGGTTGGAGGGGAGGAAAGAAAAAAAAGAAATTTATATGATAACTTTATTTACATGATAAATTTAAAAGGAATAATAGTTATACAAAATAGATTTGCAGTTTCATGTGCAACCTTTTTTAAACTATACTATGTTATGGAAATGCTTGTTTTATTCCATAAATTAAATAATTTTTAAAAGACAAGTTTTCATGTAGAAGAGGGATTATATTTGCTCTGCTTGGACCAAGAGTACAGAACTAGTAGCAGTAGGTGAAAGTTGCTGAGGATATTTAAGCTTTTTGTAAAGAAAATCTTTTTATAATTAGAACTTTTCAGAATTGGAATGAGCTATCTTGGGAGGTGGTAAACTCTTACTGGAATTTTTTAAGCAGAGTCTAAAGGACCATGAGGGTCTTTGTGGCCAAGTATAAATGATCTTGAAGACTTGTGAAGTCCCTTCCAATTCTCAGATTTTTTTTAAAAAATTAATTTTAAGCTTTTACGATCAAAAGTTTGGTTTTCCAAAAATGGAGCTCCCATTTGTAGCACTGTTCTAGATGTACAAACAGGGAGGTTAAGGTTACCTAGTCACACTCTGTCTCCCAAAACAAAACCAAACAAAGGTATTTTGTGTCTCACAGATTTAGACCTGGAAGAGATATTGGAGGCCATCAAGTCAAACTTCCTTATTTAACAGACAAGTAACTTAAATCACTTAGAAGTTAAATGACTACCCATGGTCAAATAACTACTGTGTGAGATAGGGTTTGAAACTTGAGGTTCAGGGTTACCCTAAACTCAGGTCATTCTGAGCCCAAGTCTATCACACTTCACTATGCCAGGCTGACTCATCATTTAAGATTATACTTTTTACAGTAAAATTTAGTTGTTAGTTTAAAAATAAGTTTAATTAATTTTAAATTTCTTTAATGAGAGTCACATGGACAGGGTGTGACTAAGAGGCAGAATTTTAAATCCAGGTCTTCTTGGTTTCCAGACAGATGCTTTACCCACTAAGCCATACTTTTCACAGATGAAACTGAGATCCAAAGAGAATAAGTAATTTGACCAAGATTACATAGTTCTTCATTAGGAAAGTCAGGATTCAAACTGAGGTTCACTGATCCAAATCCAAGAGAGACAGAAAGATAGACAGACACAGACAGGCAGAGACAGAGTAAATGAGAGAATGAGGGAGAGAGAATATGAGCAAATGAGAGAAAGAAAGACAGAGACAGAAGGAAAGGAGAGAATAAATGAAAGGGTGGAGGAGAGGGAGAGAGAGAGAGAGAGAGAGAGAGAGAGGAAGGGAGTCTGTCAATCAGCCAAAAGAGAAGCCAGATTTGGCTTGAATGAGAGATGTATATTTTGTGTAATAAAGCCAAGAAGAAACATTGCTTTTCACATTTAAAAACCACTCCCCCAACATGAAAAGTTAAAAGAAGGAAATGTCTATAATTCAACCAGCCTTCTGTCAGGAGCATAGTGCAGGATTTCTCCCAGGGAAGCTTCATTCAAAATTCTAAGCAACAGTGCTTCCAATACTTTTGTCAGCCTACTACTCTGCAGTCCATTAGATATTACCACTGGCTATTTTCTCTAGATGGGAAACCTAAATTTAGACTTTCTTGGTTTTATCCTTTCCTCCTTATTTTTTTTATATCACTATACATGACTCCTGGGCTTCCACATGTAGTTATACACTTGGCAACAGTGATGATATCTCACTCAATTAGTCAAAACAGAGCTAATCAAGAAATATAGGGACTAGTTCTCTCTACAGATGTGTTGAAGTCCTGATGATAGAAAGAAAGTTTTGGGCAAGCAACTAAGACAAGAATTTGGCTTAGGTTTTCATCTTTCTGTATAAGAAAACAACTTCAGGCTTTTCATTATTTGGTTTGTCTTTTCTGAATTTCCTGAATTGTTTTCCATCTAAAAGTTCCTTTACCTGATGTCAGTTTCAGGAGCATCTCAACCATAGGCAAATACCCCTTAAGAACCTCAGGCTGGCAGAAATCAAATTCTCATCGGGGTCCAAGAATGCTGCTGGTTCACATACTCCTTATTCTCAGCTTGAAGGACAAATGGATTTGCAGGAGAAATTGTAGCAGCTTTAACCTGAAGTTTTGAAATATGATACTGACAGTAACAATACACACAGTCCACAGGGGGAGTTTAAATTTAGAGATGGGATCCCACTAAGGCAACCTTCCCCCACTTCAGGGTTTACTTTGGTGTACAGGGCTATTTGAAACGGTCACAGTAACAATATAAGGAGAGAGAATGGCCAGACAACTGGTTCTCAAGAGGGTTTTTCTTTCCTTTGAGGCATTTACCCTATAGCTTGTTCCACTTTCTTAAATTACATCTCCCTTTGGCAGCCAACCTTTTTAGAATGTAAGAATTTACCAAAGTGTCAACTAATATCCTGGGAGTTAAACCAAATATGGTCTTTGTTGTTTTCTTGAAACTCATATGTCTATAAGCACTCTGACTATTCAAGATTGCCCCTATAATAAGGAGTCCTGACCTTCACTGACTTCTGGTATAGGGGAACTATGCTATTCTAGGGCTACAGATATCATATGTCTCCTCCCTTCCTTAATTGTTCTGTATAGAAGTGTCTATTATTATATTATAAGAAGTATCATGAGACTCAGAATGGGATCATAAATAAAATTTGGGCCTTAGAATCAGATCCAGGGCCTATCACTGATCCATACAAACTATGCAACCCTGAGCAAGTTGCTTAATATCTCAGTACTCAAAGCAGCACTCTGAGATTATAAGTTATGGATGAGTCCCTTCCAGCTCTAAGATTTTGTGATTTTTGAGTTTGTGAGTGAGGTGAGGTATGTAGTTACCACTTTTGTTCAGTGTAATGTGGGTATCATTACCACAACCACCACCACCCCCCAGCTCCTACCTAATATATTTTATGGTCATACACAACAGCAACCTTCTTTGGAATTAAACCTTGAGAAATATTTGTTTACCCAGGGAAACTCATCTCAGATGTAGCATCTGTTTCTCAGTAAAGTTCAGCTTTCACCTAATTCCCCAAATGGATTGAATGAGATTGAAGAATGTTAAATGACTTACTCTAGATCTTACAAGCCCAGAACTAAGCAACCCTTCTGGCTCCTGCCTCCTGGTATCAACTCTGAAAAAGAGATAGTGAGGCTCTTGTGTCATCAGGTAAATACTGATGCAATGGAGCGATGCTGACACACAGCATCTTCTACATTATGTACAACTCTCATTTCACTGAGTGACATAAATGCAAAAGGGGGAAATCTGTTCATTGGGTCTTACTAATGGATCTTGAGTCTATGAATCTTATAGATCTTGATGTCAGAGCCAGTGTATCAGTCAATGAGCATTTATTAAGTGCCTACTATGTGGCAGGCATTGTGCTAAAATATAGGTTGAGGTCCTTCCTCTGACACAAACTAAGTGACCCTGACCAAGTCACTTCATATCTCAATGCTCAAAGTGGCACTCCAAGATTGAGTTATGGATGAAGTCCCTGCAAGCTTTTGCGTCTTCTGAGTACATGAGTGAGGATACAAAGAAAGGCAAACATAGTCCCTGCCTCCAGAAATTCAAAGTTTATTGGGGTAGACAATATGAAAACAACTATGTACAGACAAGATATATCCAGGATAAAGCAGATAATCAACATCCAAAACATGAAGTATCAAGTATTAAGACTCTCATTAGGATTTCCTGTAAGATGGCAGAATAAAATGAGCCAGCGGAGTCCAGCAGAGTCAATTCTTCCTAAATCTTCATACCAGTTAAGAAATACACAATTTAGCAGAAAGAGCTCTAGATTTTGAATCAAACAACCTGAGTTCAAATCCTAGTTCTGCCACTTACTACCATGGATTGGGTCTTAATCTCACAATCAACCACTGAACCATTCTGGGCCTTGATTTCTTCAGATTTAAATTGAGAACTGCATGACTCCTAATGCCCCATATTATGGAGTAGATATTACATAGATCATAGATTCAGAGTTAGAGACCATGGAAGCCATCAATTCTAATGACTTTATTTTATATATAAGGAAACTGAGGCATAGAGTGGCTAAGATTCACCCAAAATTACTCTGCTATTAAATATCTAGGGGAAGAGGGAATTGAACTGAAGAATTTTTGATTCCAAATCCAGTGTGTTCCTTCCAGTTCTGAATCTATGAACTTATAATCCTATATACTACCCAATCTGTACCACATTCCACCAAAAACGGGAGTTTTTTTTAAAGAAAGTAAAGAAAAAGAGAAGTAATTGATAAAAAAAAAAAGCACCTGGAGAAGAGTGCCTCCTATTGCTATCTGAGAAGTGAAATCCATCTCCTTAATAATCAGAAGCTTCTCTTGGGTTTGTTATCTCTCTCAGCTCCTCTGATAAGAACCAGCAATCATTTGTTTGAATTGAAGAAATAGGAACTTTTTGTTAGCCTTCTCCTAAGCCCCATTACATTGATCTAGGAATGTTAGTTATAGTGACATCATCACAGTTAGGTTGTTGTCCTCCCCACCCTAATACCCAACATTAATTTAAGCAAATAAGCAAACTTTTTTTAAACTAACTACCAAAGTGCCAGGCATTGGGGATTCCAAGGCAAAAATGAAATAGCCCTTGCCCTCAACATGCTTAATAGCATAGCACTACCTCCACCCCTGGTTGTTTTGGGAGTCCTTGAAGGAGTGATGCTGCATATGTGTAGAGAGATGTGACCCCTGATTTGCTGAGAACCTTTGAACCTGTAATATAGTGTAAGTGTAGGGAGATTCTGGGTTGGTGAAGGGACTTCAACAAGACTGGAGGAAGAAAAGAAGAGCTCAAAAGAGATGACAAGAGACAAGGTGAGGACTCTGAAGAGTTAATTGGAGCAAGTTCCTATAGCTACCCTTATGAGGGGAAATCCAACACCTAACATATGTCTTTATTCCTAGAACCTACAACCCCAGAGACTGACAAGAGTAGACTTCCCAAGTGAGACAATATTTTTCCTTAGTTGTGCTGAAATTTTATCTTGTTCCTGAGACAACAGACCCTTCTAACTCCTGTGTATTCTATCATCTAAATTAATTCATATAACATGCTGCAATTACTGTTTTACTACATGTTTTGATAAATATTTTGCTATCCTATATTGTCTTTTGTGTAATTAGCATTTGAAGGGAGGGAGTTGGCTAAGAATAAGCTAAATACTTCCACGCCTTTAGAAGGAAAATGACTTTTATCCTAAATACCCCACCAAAAGAACATCATGCCCTTAGACTGCAAATATCTGATTGTAGTAGACAAAAATTTAACTCAATACCTTTCTTAATGCAAAAGAGATAAGTAGTGAGTACTCAGCCAAGGCTTTCCTCCTACTCCTCCTAAAAAGAAAAATCATAGCCCCACTCCAAAGAAGGTATAGTCATATATAGTTAGACACTATATATCTAAACAAACCCCTAACAGGGCATCCAGAATAGATCTGTTATTGTCCTGGGAAGCAAGCCTGATGGTACTCTGTTACCCAGGCCCTACATTTTATAGATTCATGGAACTCATATGCTACATGCAGAGCAGCTGTTCCCTGTGGCCTGGGCCATTTTATGTTAGACATCATCTTATATTAAACAAGGAATTGCCTCCATATCCTACTTAGATATTCCTGCCATATTCTCTCTTTTTCACTGACTAAATATCTTACATTTCCTGAAGGCCTGTGTTGCAACTAGCAGTGACTCTGAATACTCAGCAATATCTCCATTCTTTCCCTCCAACCAGCCCTCAACCAGGCATGGAAACTGCCAGGACCAGTTCTAACTCCTCCCAACCTTGTTAAAGGGTTAAACTATAATGAGCTTCTCTTTAGCCATATGAGGCCCCTGAAAAGAAGTAAGGTGCTGATGTCTCCCTACTCAGAGCTCCAGGCCCTGATCCTTTCTTTTTTGAAGTTGTACAGGGGGCAGAAAATTTATCCATTGTGAGCCTCAACTTCTAGAAAGCAATGGAGATGTTGAGAAGATTCCTACTTGAAGCCTTCATGACCATTCTTACCTTCTAGCGAGTATTGCCAGTGATAATTCAGCCCTGTTATGAGACCAGACTGTTCTGTCCACCCTACTGCTCAAAAATCTTACCCATTCCCTGGTCTGCTCAATGCTAGGGGGATTTATTGCATCTTGCCATCTCCACCACTAATCAGACCATGGGCAGTATGTGATTCTGCTCCTACTCTTTTTTTTGTGTGCAGCAATTGGGGTTAAGTGACTTGCCCAGAGTCACACAGCTAGTGAGGGTTATGCGTCTGAGGCCAGATTTGAACTCTGAGGTCCTCCTGATTCCAGGGCCAATGCTCTATCCACTGAGCCACCTAGCTGCCCCATTCTGCTCTTACCCTTAAGCCTTACTAAACCATCCATCTGGCTCCACTACCTTGCTGCAGAAGCTACATTTCGCACCTAGGTCATATTTCCTTTATTTATTTCTTTATTCATTCATTCATTCATTCATTGCTTATTTTTAGTTTTCAACATTCACTTTTATAAGATTTTGAGTTCTAAATTTTCCCCCTCCTTTTGCTCCCCCTCCCCAACATGACATGCAATCTGATATAGTCTATACACACACAATCATATTAAACATATTTCTACATTAGTCATTTTGTGAAAGAAGAATCAGAACAAAAGGGAAAAACCATGAGAAAAAAACAATAACAACAACAACAACCAAAAAAAGAAAATAGTATGCTTCGATCTGCATTCAGACTCCATAATTCTTTCTCTGGATGTGGATATTAGGTCATATTTCTTTAGAAATCCAAGCAGAAGGATCAATAGACAGCATGAAAGCAGTACCAGAGGAAAATTAAATAATACATAATATTAAGTGAATTAAAGGAGTACTGTGATTCAGCCACAAACTGTGATTCAGCCAAGCACTAGTACACATACACACACACAAACACACACACACACACACAAAGAGGAATGAAGGAAAAGCTAAGCTAAGGAAGCTTCAAGATGATATCCAAGAACTAAAAATACAGTGGAAGCATGAAATAACATAATGAACCAAATCAAGTGAAGAGCAATGCAACAAAAATAAAAGTGAACAATAAACCCAGGAAGTAATAAAATCAAAAGAATGACCAATGCATATTCATTACTAAACATTTTATAACACAGAAAAGCACAGATATTGGATTCATTGGATCTAAGAAGTAACCTCCCTCCCCACAACTTGTCTGCTAAAAATGGAAAACTAAAAAGCAAAATATGTTCAAAGATTTGAACTGAAGAAAAAATTTCCCCAGAGCAGATAATAGCAGACAACACTCTGCAACCATAGAGCATCTAAGACAAGAGCAAAGAAAAATCTCCATTATGATTCACCAAGACGCAAAATTATCACATTATAGAATCATCATACTATAGAATTATTCCAATTGAATTGTATTTTTTTTTAATCAGGAAAAATTCACCTTCTTTCTCCGACTTGTTCAAAGAGAAAGAAAGAAAAGTAACGACCATTACAAACATGAAAAATCAAGTTTAAAAATGTGCACATTGGACAAGTCTAAAAGAAAAATATCTCATTTTGCACTCTTAGTTTTCAACCTCTCTATCAAGACGTTGGAAACATGGGGCAGCTAAGTGGTACAGTGGATAGACCACTGGCCATGGATTCAGGAGGACCTGAGTTCAAAATTGGCCTCAGACACCTAACACTTACCAGCTTGTGTCCCTGGGCAAGTCACTTAACCCCATTGCCTAGCCCCCCCCCAAAAATATAGCAAAGATGTTGGAAACATGTTTCATCATTGCTTCTCTTAAATCATGGTTTAATTTATACTGATGAGTATTACTAAGTCTTTCAAAGTTATTTGATTTTACCACATTGTTGTCTATGTATGAGTTATTCTCCTGGTTCTGCTCATTTCACTCTGAATTAGTGTATACAACTCTTCCCAGGATTCTTTGAAACCATATTCCCAATTATTTCTTAAAGCACCTTAGTATTCCATTGCATCTATATGCCATAATTTGTTCATCCATTTGTTCAATTCACTCCATCAGTTTCCAATTGTTTTTTTGCCACCACATAAAGATCTATAAATATTTCCTTGGTTAGTTTCCTTTCCTTTGTACTAATCTTTCCCTTGATCTAGAATTCTTATTCTCTCTTCTTTTTACTTATTTCCTTGTGGATTGAAATGTATTCCTATATTCAGTTTTATATGTGAGTATATTCTTCACTCCATAGACCAGTTCAAATGAAAGTGAAATTCAAGTATCAATCACTCTTTTCTACCCCTTCATCCTTCTTTGTATAGAGGTTTTCTTGTGCACACCAGTTATGCAAGATAATTTTCCCTAACCTTCCTCTCTCCCCCCCGAATATGTTCATCTTCCCCTCCCTGTTTGTTGTTCTTTTAAGATCCAAACATAATAGAACCACTTCCACTCTAATTAGACTCCTTCTATGACTCCTAATAGTAATAAGGTTCAAAGGAGATACATGTATCATCTCTCCATATTACAATGCCAGCAGGTTATCTTTGTTTAGTCCTTTAGGATTGTTCATTCATGTTTAGCTTTTTATGTTTTTCTTGAGTCTTATGTTTATACTTCAAAGTTTTTACATAGCTCTGGTCTTTTTATCAAGAATGTTTGAAAGTCCTCTATTTTATTAAAGTTTGATTTTTTCCACTGTAAGAATATAATCAGGTTTTTTTTAAATTAAGTTATTCTTGGTTGTAAACACACACAATATGTGTCATGTATTAGAGTATAACAGCCACATAGAATCATGGAAAGTGTCTACTGATCTATTACTCAATGACTTCCAAAGTAGATAACTACTTCTTCTACTTTTAAGGTATCTTATCACTTTTCTTCATTGATCCTATATTTCAGCCAAGTTACCCTCTGTGCCCATTTTTATTCTGATCTCCCTTGCCTCCATGTTTTTGTTTTTGTCACATCCCCTGCCTGAAATGAGTTTCTTGCCTCTATATCTATTTGGTAAGATAGTTCTCTTCCTTCAGATTCAACTCAGAATCCATTACCACAACAAAAATCTTCCCTAATTTTTCTTCCCCTTTCCAGGTAAAAATGATCTCTGCTCCCTACTTCAAATTTCTCATATAACTTTAATTAAACCTCTCCTTTGACTTATCTCACTTTCTCTGTGTATTTGTTGTTTTTTTTTAAAGGATCTTCACAAGGCAGAACATATGTTACATCTAACTTTATATCTCTGACCTTAGCATAGTACTGTGCATATATAGTAGGTTCTTGGGGGAAAAAAATACATGTTAAATGTAATTAAATGGAAATTACAAATAGGGAGATTTCATTCTACTATGCCCAAGGTACTGCTGTGCCAGGTATTAGAGATTCAATGATGTAAAATAAAGATTTTTATGATGTTTGCAGAAACTTTAAGAAAATCTTTTAAGACTGGCTAAGTATTCCTGTCAAAAAAAAGATAAGGCCTTAAAACAAAGCCTCTTTCAAAATTAAGGTAAACCAGTTACTAACAGATGTCAAAGATTTTAGAGAATAATATTATCTAAATCATTAAATGCTTCAAGGTTATTTCAGAAAAACAGAGAAAATGGTAGGGGTGGGGGCAGGAAGGAAGATGATAGGAGCAAGGCAATTCTCACAAGGAACTCCTCTCTTTGATATCAGAGAATTCTAAGTTAAAGAACCCTACACAATTATTAATATAAAACAAAGTTACTTTGTTTACAGTGGTTTTGAAATTCCTTGGGCTAATCATAGAAAGAGTAAGAATAAGAAAGTTTTATTCTCTTCTAGTAGAATGTTTAGGAAAAGATAAAGTTAACAATTATCAAGCTAAATGCAAATGTACTAAATTCTCCATTAAAAAAAAAACTTTGTGGAAAAAGGAGTGTGTTCATCATAACAAAGGCAAAAAGGAACATTTGTGGTAAATAAATAGTTGGAAGAAATATTAAAGACAAAATTGATGGATTTGATTACACACATATAAAAGGGTTTTTACAACAAAATCAATAACTCTTTTATAAAAAAAGATACATATTGAGTGAAAAATATTAGCAACAAATATGTCAAATAAGAGAGTATAACATCCAGAATTTATAAGGAACTTATATATGACTAGTACTCTATAGTGGAGGAATGGTCAAAGAACATGAACAGATAGTTTTTTTAAAAAGAAAATATTAATTTTAATAACCACATTAAATAGAGAAATGAAAATCAAAACCTTAAGATGATAACTTACACTAATAAGAATGGAAAGAAATACCTCCTTTCCCCCAAAAAAGCTAAAAAATTAATATTGGTGATTCTATAGGAAAACAAGCAATTTGATACATTATTAGTGGGTCTTTGGACTGGCACAAGCATTCTTAAGAGCAATCTCATAATGGAAAAGTTAAGAGACCAATTAAACTTTTTAACCCACCAATTTCATTACTGAGAATTTATCCTAAAAACCTCATTAAAAAAAGAAAGGATGACTTATCTATACAAAAACATAGGAATCAATCTCTGTAACTAGAGATTGGAGAGTGTTTGAATAATTAATGATATTAATAGAATAGAATAGGAGGCAGTGTGGTATAATGGATAGCAAGCTAGTCTTGAAGTCAGGAATTTGCTGTTATTGTTCAATCAATTCAGTCACCTCTGATTCGTTGAGACCCTGTGGATCACGCTGTCCATCAGGTTTTCTTGGCAAAGGTACTGGAGTGTTTGCCATTTCCTTCTCCAGAAGTCAGGAAGACCTCAACTCATTTCTTACTTCTGATATATTCCGAGCCTTGGACAAATCATTTCACCTCTCAATGTTAAATGCAGCTCTCTAAGGCTATAAGTTATGGAGATGCAGCACATTCTAGGATTTCAGGAGGGCATTTCTTCACCAAAGGAGTTCCTTAAATCAGTGAAGAACAAAGAGCCAGTCCCTATCTATAATAAAAGAGTATGCTGTAACTAATGATTAATATGAATAGAAAGAAATAGAAAGAGACCCAGTAAAATTGGACCAGAATATATACTGACTACAACTACATATCAAAAAAGAAGAAGGAAAGAAATCCAGAAGTGGCATAAAACTTTTTAGAAGACATGGAAAGGGACACAGAACAAAAACACTTTTTGTTTATCATATGTTCACATGTTTTGCTAAATGCTAAAGTCTATTGTAATATTTTATTTCTTATTTTATGAATACATGTGGTTACTTATCTTTATTGGTGGCTGATAGCTTTATAATAAAATTATTTTTAAGTGGAAAAATGTTACTCTGATAATTTTTCCTCCACTAAGTTCAACTCTAATACCTCAACTGGTCATGGAGGTGATCCTGGTGTCTCCAAGACTATGCCAGCATAGCAGCCTCTGAAAGGTTCTATCAAGGTGGAAAGGCTTTAAGCACAGGCCTGCTAACAAGACTATTTACTATTGAAGAACCAGCTTAGCTGAATTTGGGAAAGTTCAGCCCCTAAAGGTTGGTCAGAGATGATGGATGATTTTAGTCACAGAACCTTATGAAATTCATAAACTAAGGCATGGTTACAATATGTGTCCATGGGGGTGGTGCCCACACTGATGAGAAATCATGACGCTTTTGTAGTATTATGGGATCATAATGTTTAATTGCTGAAATTGCCTAACTTACTTGTCAATTTCCTTTATTAAAAAAAGAAAGAAAGAAAGCATGAAAGAGAAAAAAATAGAGACTGGAGGCAAAAAAGATTCAGCTGGGTTTAATAAGATCACAATATCAAATACAACATGCTAGGACCTCCTCCCTTCCTAACTAGCCAGCCTAAAAATTCCCTTCAGTCATTCTTCCTATTAAAGTTCATTGGAAGGAGCCTGGATGGTCTGATGACCTTTTTACTAAGTATGTGTGCTGCCAATTTAAAAAAAAAAGAAAGAAAAAAACCCTTAGAAGCAGTCTACTTAGCCACAGACTACTTAGCCACAGAACATAAATTTCTGCTACAATTAAACAGAGAGAACATTAGATTTTGCTATGCTTTTTCCCATTGGTTTGGATAGGCTGTGCATATTAGGGTTGCCTTCTAGAGAAATTTTCAGTTGGACTCCTTGTTATAATAATAAGTGACATATATATATATTATATATATATATATTATATATATATTATATATAATATATATATATATATAGTGCTTTAAGGCTTGCAAAGCACTTTACATTCATAATCTCATTTAAACCTCACAAGAACACCATAAGGGAGGTACCACAGGTATTATTATTCTCATTTTACAAAAAGAAAACTGATGCTAGGAGAGCTGATGTGATTTGCCCATGGTCACACAGAAAGAAGTGTCAGAGACAGGATTAAAACCCAAGTCCAGACACAGCACTCTACTTACTAATTTACTCTCTTTCTATTGAAAAAAGCATGACAGCATTGTACTCTGCACCACATAAACTAACAAAGATGATTCCTCTGGAATGCTCAACTTCCTGACAAGTTTTCAGTCGTAATTGTCATCATCATTGTCATAGTTGTTATCGTCATTATCATAGCTGGCAGTTACATGGAATTTTACTATTAAAACACACCCATACACTATATGTACCTCATTTGATTCTCTTAATTAGGTGCTCATCCTCATTTTACAGATGGGGCAACCGAGGCTCAGAGGCTCTTTATACTGATGTAATCTTTTTTCTACTACCCTATACTTGCTGACTCAATACCCTGTTCTAAATCTACCTCTTTTCTGGAACTAGCACTAATTTCATCTGATCCAATTTAAAATAATAACAAAAACAACATTGTCATTCTTAATTGACATCTGTATAGGACATGTGTAATTTTGCCTATATTTTATACCCATTTTATTCCCACAATAACCTTGTGAATTTAGCAGGCTGGAATCACTATTCCCTTTCGACAGTTGAGGAAACTGATGACATTGGGCAGTTAAGTGATTTTCCTAGTCACATAGATAAATTGGTAGGATCAGAACAAGAATCCAGATCTCTTGACTGCCAATCAGTGCTTTCCCCTGGTCTAGGCTGCTTCTAATCAACCTAGCATTTATGTTGTAATTACAGTTGTAATTACTTCACAATTGTTTACATGTTTCTGTATATATTCTTGTGTGTTTTCATATGTTTGTATTATGTAAGGAATTGGTCTTCAAAACTACATCTTCAAGACTGTCTAAAATATGTTTTGAGGATTATTAAGATGCCCGATATGTTTCTATTAAATATGAAAACAAATCAGCTGTCTTCAAACTACCAAGTTGCTTTAAGCCATTTTTTTATTGTTTTTTTATTTTTTTTTAATGCTAAGTAAGCTTTTTGTTTACCATCATGGCTATTAGTGATTGCTAGGTGTGGCACATCCTAGGCAATTAAAGGAAATTAAAAGCAATGTGAAGCTGATTAACCAAGGAAATAATTAATCAATGAAGTAATACAAAGGATGAGAGGGTTAATCAATCATCCCTGATAAGCCTATAGCTTGTCAGCTTTTGTCTAGGAAAAAGACAATGTGACCCCTTAGATAAACATAGAACATAGGCATGCCTATTCACCCTTTGTTGAGGGAACAAGTCACAATTTCTGATTGGCTTCCAGTGACTGAGGTTATCCCCAAGATCATTGGCTAGATTAACTTCTGAAAGACAGACGATCGGAGGAGCCGCTCCTTTGGGATGATCGGTAAAATCAAACCCCCAAAAACCTGATTTTTGGATTTCTCATTCACCCTTCTTATCAGAAAACATCCTAGCCCATAGCACAGCAGATCTAGGTCCTAGGGGATAGGAGCTTGTGAATTTTCACAGTTGATTTTAGGTAAGTTACATATGGAAGGTACACATCCTCACCCACAGCTTTCCTAGCAAAGGTCAGAGATCAGAGACCTGAAGATGGGCTTTCCTAACCCAAGGAATGGCAACAAGGGCATTGATATTGTTCCAATAGAAGTTCATAACAGAAGGAGATGTGTACTTGCCCACATGGACATGGAAAAAGATCCTGAAATCCAACCTCCTGTGTAGAGGAGGGGGAATTTTGATTTCTTAGGAGCATGGTAATAACCAAAATCTAAACTTCTAGCCAGAGAGGGTAGATTTCCTATACAACATTAATCTTGGGAGTTGACTAGTGATTGAGCCCAAGTTTAAGAGCTTCCAAGTTCAAGAGTTCAGGCATCAGAGCTTCTGGAAAGAAAACAGACGTTTCTGAAGAATATCAAATTCTAGAGGAGAATAACTCACATAGTTCCAGAGTAGTATTCTTCTTGGATAGAAGTTGACATGCTCTTCAAATCCCATCCTCCCAATTCTTCTCATCATGATAATAGTGAATTTTTAAAGCCAGGTAGATCAAACTCAAATAGAAATGGGGAGGGTGAGGTTTTGACACTAAATGCACATAAAAATGGCTGCCATCTGAATATTGACTAAGGAAGTCACATATTAACATTATTTATAGTCTACTGTATTATAATTATTCTGTTATATATTTCACCAATTAATATTTTCATAAGGTTCAGGCCCAGCCCTAGGCCCCATGCAACAGAGCCAGTGTGTTTGATACCTCTGATGCAGATCCTTTGGAAAGGTGATTGCTTGCTTAGTAGGGCTCAAAATATGCTGACCTTACAGAAGAAGAGTAGCTACTGATTGGTACTATGAGCACTGGAAGGATGCTGTGGGAAATAGGGGATTCACTAGGATATCAAAAGCTTGCCCGAATGGCAACACCAAATTCACTTCCCCTCTGAGGTAAACTTAGGAAGCATTTGAAAGATGTACATGTTTCCATATTTGTGCGCTCCCTTGAGTTCTGTGTGTGTGTCTTCTGCATTTTCTGTGCGGTGAAATAAAGGCTGTCCTGTATCTAATTTGCACTTAGTATCTTCAGAACTAGGAATTAGAAATAAAAAGGTAGATCAATGGAATAGAATAAACATATAATTTACAGCAGCAAATAAACATAACCTCATATTTGACAAGTGTAAAGACTTAAGATTTGGGATAAAAATTCATTATTTGGTAAAAATTATTGGGAAAACTGGAAAGCAGTATGGCAGTAACTGGGCATAGATTGATATCATACCATTTACCAAGATAAGGGCAAAATGAATACAAGATCTAGATATAAAGAGAAATTTTACAAGAAAATTAGAAGAACACAGAACATATTACTTATCAGACTTATGAATAGGCAAAGAATTTATGAATAAACAAAAGATAGAGAGCAAAGTTAGGTATAAAATGTATAATATTGATTACATTAAATTAAAAAGGTTTTATACCAATAAAACAAATGTAACCAAGATCAGAAGTAAAGCAGAAAATTGAGGTGGGGGCAGGATTTATAAACAGTTTATCAGATAAAGGTCTCATATCTAAAATATATAAAGAATTTTGTCAAATCTATAAGGATAGAAGTCATTCCCCAATTGATAAATGGTCAAAGGATATGAACAGGCAATTTTCCAATGAAGAAATTAAAACAATTTATAATCATGTGAAAAAATGTTCTAAATCATCATTGATTAAAGAAATACAAATTAAAATGACCTTGAGATACCATTTTACACCTACCAGATTGGCTAAAATGATAGAAGGGGAAAGTAACAGATGTTGGCAGGGATGTGGGAAAATTTGTACCCTAATTCATTTTTGATGGAATTGTGCACTGATCCAACCATTTTGGAAAGCAATCTGAAATTATACCCAAAGAGTTATTAAACTACCTTTGACCCAGCAATATCACTACTTAATCTATTTCCAAAGATAATTAGGGAAAAAGGAAAAGAATCTGTATATTTTAAAATGTTTATAGCGGCTATCTTTGTGGTGGCAAAGAACTGGAAATTTCAGGAATGCCCATTAATTGAGAAATGGCTGAACAAGTTGTGATATATGATTGCGATGGAATACTATAGTGCTGTAAGAAAAGATGAGCTCAATGATTTTAGAAAAACATGGAAAGACTTGCACAAAATAATGAAGGGTGAAATGAGCAGAACCAAATATACAGTAACAGCTATATTGTTTTAGGAATTACTTTGAATGTATAAGTGGTTTTGATTATTATGAATACCCAAATTAACTATAGAGGACATATGAAGAACAATACTATCTGCATCCATATAAAGAACTGATAAATAGAAGTATGTATAGAATACATTTTACATATGTGTATATATACCCATTTGTGTCTAATGGCAGCCATCTCTAGGGTGGGGGGGAGGGAAGAAAAAATGCGCATGATAATTTTGTTGCATATTTGAAAGGAATAGCAAGCTATGCACAGTAGATTTGCAGTTTCATATGCAATCATTTTTTATTGCACAATATTATGGAAATGCTTGTTTTATCCCATAAAAAATAAATTTAAAAAAAGAACTAGGAATTATATTTCTTATATCTGGGGAAATCTAGATATAACTAAACTGTATTTGGAGATTTCCCAGAAGTAAACTCCATGTTTTGGCAAGGAGCCAAAGAGAGCATAGGACCCTCTTGAGTCAGCCTCCATGAACAGATCTGGTCTCTATGAGCCCAAAACTTTGGAGGGATCTGGACCAAAGGTTACAATAATTTTTTACAAAGTTACAAAAAGTACTTAGCCATAAGACTGCACAGCATATTGAAAAGCATGGAAGATATGAAATCAGGAAAAACCTGGATTCAAATTAGGTTTAAAATAATACAAGGACAAATAACTTAAACTCTCTGAATTAGAGTACATATCTTTTAAAAGTGAAAGTGATGATAATACTTATAGCTTCTATTTTCTGTGGTTGCAAGAATAATAAATTTAAAATTTTGAGCCTTTTAAGCTCTAGTCTAGTCCTATTATTTCCAAATCAAATATTCTTCCTATTATACCACAAGAAGTTCCAAATGAGATAATATATGAAAAATCTCTGCCAAAACTATAAAGTGTAAGGATCTACAGCTTGCTCAGGGATGCCAGGATGAGGGTTTGAGAAACAGTAAGAAGAGATGGAGCAGGGGAAGTCAGGATTGAGGACTGGGCAAAGAACACAGACAAGTAAGGTCTCAATTATGGTAAGAGGAAGTAAATTGGGCAGGTATGTGGAATGTCTAGAGAGTATGGCTGTAAATAATATTGGTCTAAACATGTTCAACTGACATCAGGGAAGGTAAGTAGTGGACAGCAAAATCATCACATCAGTTCTGTCTCTCTGTGGGCTAAAGGTGGTTGTTAAAGCAGGGAGATGGTCAGTATGGGGAGTTCTAGAAAGAACAATAAAACAATCCAAAGGAACAGAGCTTCAAGGTAGTAGCATGAGATAGCAGGACAAAGCCCAGTTTCTAGAGCAGCTGAAGTATTTGGGTGAGGTATCAGGGCAATGACTCAGGCATGAGGGGAAAGAAAGGAATCCAGTGAACTCAGACTATTACACAAGTTTCAAGGAAGATATTGATCATAATTGAGTGAGGATAGAACTCAGTTCTTATAAGTGCTATATAATATCAGAGTAGGGCAACCATGAAATCTACCTTGATATTGAACGCCACTCAGTGATGGGCATTTAGTTGTATGGGTTGTTTGTTTTTTTCTTCAACGTCTCCAATATATGTGATTTAAATGTTGTTCTTAGCGGTGGGTTGAAGTGTGGCACTATTGTGAGTTCTGGAAATACTTCCCCCTTCTCAACTTTTATTCTTTTATGTATCTATTTTTAAACATTTTATTGATGCTCTCTTTTTATATCGCTGTTACCTCCCTATAACTTCTCTCCCCTTCTCTCCTCTCCCCAACAGACTCCATTTTGCTTATTTTGAATGTAACAAGCTCTTGGAATGCCTGAGCAGACAAAGAATAGAATGTGCATAAGTGATATGTGTAATAAGACTTGAAGAATTGGAGAACTTTTAAGTTAATAACTGGGGTCACTACAACTATTCTATAATATGGAACAAATGTAATTTATCTGATCACAGACTGAAGATAAGAATTTGTTTATTAACCATAAGCTCAGCAGAGGAACAGCTTAAAAGGTTAAAATCAAGAAATCACCTAGTGGATCAACTAGTTTGACTTTGACATAATGTCCAATGAGGTGTTAGTAAGCAAATATGAATCAACTCGGCTTAACAGTGGAAGCATCCATTCAATGCAAAAGTAACATTCATCAAAGAACTTTTGTGGACAAATCCTGAGACAGAAAGAGTAAATCAAAATTTACATTCCCACAAGTGTGATAGGTTTTCCTCATTTACTTGTTTCCCTTTCAGGTTTCTGCATTTTCCCGCTCTCCTCCACAAGTACTAAATGCATTGGTAGGATGGTGTGGCCCAGGTTTATATGTGGATTGTGATTTATTATTATTTCTGAATTTGCCTTAAATTAGTGCCAGTGATATTATAATTGTCTTCACCTCATTGTTAAGTAAATGGTCATGTTTAAGAACTAACTCGTCATCATTATGAATAGTTGGGTTTATGTAAAAGGAAGCTCATGGTTGCAGCTTGAGAGCTATAGTGGTGAATCAGGGCATTTTATTCCCTACAACAGGGTTATTCATGGAACCACAGGAAAATCTGAGTATAGAAACATAATGATCATTTTCTAGAAATGCAGACCTGCCAGTGTAAGAAAGGGAAAGATAGAGTGAGAAGTCCAACCCAGAGATCAAGAATGGGGGTCTCTGGACTGGCTCCTCTCACTCTAGCTTGCTTTGTGAAAGACACATTCTAGAACTAATACAAATAGGATACCTTTGTACTGTTGTTGTTCTCAAGTAGGGATTTAACTAATTTCCAGCCTTAGAATATTTTATTGATCCCACTGGGGACCTTCTGCCCTGAGGATAGATCTTGAAAACTATATATCATAACCTACCTATTAGTTAAAAGTTCATGGGATACCACAGTATAGGAAAGGAAAGGAAAGGAAAGGAAAGGAAAGGAAAGGAAAGGAAAGGAAAGGTAAAGGAAAGGAAAGGAAAGGAAAGGAAGAGGAGAGGAGTGATTTTGAGAAGGGTTTCGAACTAAAGAAAGACAGTGTTATAGTAGAAAGATCTCTGGATTACAAGTAAAGGGCACCAAAATGAAAAGTTCCAGACAAACCCAGTTCTCTCTAAAACCACCTCAAGGCCAAGGGGGAAATGCATACTATGAAACACAAAATTGCCAAATGAAAGAAATGAATGACTTGTGTTGTAATAAACACATCCATACACATACATACATACATACATACATGTGTCTGTATATATGTATGCATGTGTGTATACATACATATATACATATATGTACCAAAAAAAACTATTACTACCCTAGGCATAGAGGCCATTTTTACCTGAGCTTTTGTCCAAACAGCCTCTGCTGTGGCCAAGTTTGTGCCTCATCCAAGATTAGGATGATCGTAAAATGGCTAATAGATCATTCTACAGCTTAATTTCCATTCCATCCAGGACAGAGAAGAAAAGTAAAAAGTCAAGAAATCACTTCTGTACCAAGAACCTTGACCCATTCTGGCCCAGCCCCGTTCCTACTCCTGTTAGGACTGAGGGCAAATGTAAGAGTCCAGAGGTAACTCTTCCCACTCTTTGGCACCTAAGGCACTATATAAATGCTAGCCATCAATATTATTTATTATTAATATCAAGCAAGGAAACATGCTTGAAAGTATCATAGATAACAAAACAATATTAATATTATATATATATAGGCATTGAACTGCATCATATCTAAGTACTTAGAAGAAAAGATAAATGAACTACAGAGAGATCTTAACCACAAAATAATAATTATTGGGGACATAAGTGTAACCATTTACAATAAGACAAATTTAACAGAGACATAAATAAAAATAAAGTCAAGAATTGGAACAGAATATTTGAAAAAATGGAAATGATAGACCCTTGGTCTACTGAATGGATATCACAAAAATGCATATTTTCAGAGATTGATAGTAGCTTTATAAATATTGACCATATGGTAGGGCAAAAATAACTTATTACATATATATATATATATATTTTAAAATGTATCATTTACAAAACACAGGGGAATAAAAAACTATAATCAGTAATGAAAATCTGGATTAAATATTCAGACTTAAATGGAGATTTTAAAATGTTATTATAAAGAATTAATAGGTCAAAGAATAAACTATATCAACAGTAAATGGTTACTCAAAGGAAATAATAGCAATAAAATAACACATCAAAACTTATGGGATAAATCCAAAGTATTCATGGAGGAACATTTATGTCTCTAAACAAAGAACAGATCCATCTATACATATGTATTTAGATAGATAGATAGATAGATAGAAAGATATTTATAAATCTTTGTGTATATATATATATATATCAACAAATTAAAAACCCTCAGATAAATACAAAAATAGACATTCTAAAAATTAAACAAAATGTAATATAAAGTTATTGACATAACAGAACAAAATTGTTTTTTTTAAAGATCAATAAAACAGACAAACCATCAGATAATTTGATCATCAGAGGAAAATGTCCAACAGGAAGTTGGTGATAAAGGACTGCAGCTCAGGAGAGAGAATAAGGCTAGAAAAAATATATTTAGGAATTATCTATATAAAGATCGTAATTGAACCCATGGAAGTAGATGAGATCACCAAGTGAGAGAATATAGACAGAAAAGAAAAGAGGGCCTAAGGCAGAACTGGAATGGATGCTGAGATGAGAAGGATAAGGAATTAAATAGGCAGGAGTAGCAAACATGCCTTGATGTAGTGAGGGCCCAGCTGAAGTTATTTAGCAAAAATTTATAGTGAACCTAGTCAGCATTGTTTTGTTATTTCCTCCAGTTCCATCTAGTAGGCAGCTGGCAGGAGTAGATGTGACACACTGTCAAAATAATAAACAAGTTGAAGTTTGGCAAGGAGTGATCAGTGATAAGACAGCGAAAGAATAAATACTGTACAGTTCAACTAGTTCACCAACAGATAAAGATTGAGAAGAGAGAAGCATTTCAGCAAAAGTGATAGTATGGCTTAGTGCTGAGGGACCAAAGGATTGGTGGTCATATTGTTTAGGAGTTAGGAGAGTTTAGAAGTTTAGGAGACAAGGAGAGATGGAAAGATAAAAGGCTGGGATCAGATACAGGAAATTCAGATTTCTTTAATATGGATGTGGAATGTTGTTTAGTCATTTTTTCAGTCATGTCTGATTCTTTGTGACCCCTTTTGGGGTTTTCTTGGCAGAGATACTGGAGCAGTTTGTCATTTCCTTGTCCAGCTCATTTTACAGATAAGGAAATGGAGGTAAACAGAGATAAGTGACTTGCCCAGAATTACACAGCTAGCAAGTACCTGAGGTTGGAATCAAACTGATGGGTGGGCAGAGCCAATATAATAAAAATGACTATTTTACCCAAACTAATTTATATTTTCAATGCCACCCCAATTAAATTACCAAAAATTATTTCACTGAATTAGAAAAATAGTAACAAAATTCATTTGGGAAAACAAAAAGTCAAGAATATTGGAGGAACTCAAGAAAATGAGTCTTCTTGACTCTAGCCCAGCACTCTATCCATTGTGCTACTTAGCTGTTTTGTGGAATACTTGTGGGTAACAGTGAGATGAAGGGAATGACATCTCTTGTGTGTGTTTGTGTGTGTGTGTGTGTGTGTGTATCTCCCTTTCTATTCAGTAAAATCATAATCCTTGTTCACACCTTCATCCTCTCTTGACTGAACTCCTACTATATACTGAACTTAAAGTGGTCTCCTACTTCAAATCTCTCCCCATTCTAATCCATCCTCCACTCAACTCCCAAGACAATTTTTCTCAAGTGTAGAACTGATCATGTCATTCCCTCTGATTACTAATCTCCAGTGGTTCCATATTACCTCCATGATCAAATATAAGCTCTTTTTGACATTTAAAGCTATTCATAACATAGCTCCTTCCTACCTTTCATCTTCTTACACTTTACTCCCCTCTTAACACTCCTATGATCCAACTATACAGATTTACTTGTAGTTCTTCAAACACTAAACTCCACCCCTCATTTTCATGCCTTTGTACTGGCTATTTCCCATAACGAATGCTCTGTCATCTCACTTCTGCCTCCTAGTTCCCCTGGGTTCCTGCAAGGATTAGCTCACATTTGGCCTGCTGCAGAGGTGCTAGTATTCTCTCTTAGATTACCTTCTATTTGCTATGTATGTATTTATATTTACCTAGTTATTTACAATAGAATGCAAGCTCCTTGAGGGAAAGGACTTTAATTTTTTTTGTCTATATCCCCAGCACTTAGTACAATGTTTGGCAAACCATAAGCACTTAATAAATGCTTGCTGATCAATGAATTTACCATCCCCAAGTGTATTAGAGGTCAAAAGGAAGAGAAAATCATCAGAGTTAAGCAAATTGAGAAATTGAGAAATTAAGATATTTTAGTAAATATTTCTGTTTAAGGACCTTGTAATGAAGAAAGGTGTTAGGATAGAGATGAAGCTTGTGAGCCAGGCACTGAATTCATTGCTAAAGGAAGGAGAATATCCTAGGCTAGATAACAGCTAAAATAATCTGGATTGGTTGATAAATTTGAATTGAATGAATCTCAAAGGAGTAGAGGTGCTTAGTGATGGAATTATTGCCAAGGGCAGAGACTTCAAGTGACAATGACAAACAAGCCTTTCTAATTCTCCATGACCAGTGAGTAAAAGTTCAACAAGTACTAGAAAGCTGGCTAGAGATGAATATCAGCTGAAGGGGGCCAGCCTTCAGCGATTGCCAGAAGATGGAATGAATGGAAAAGGAAGGAGTTTAAGATGAAAAGAAATTTGTTAACTGTGGAGCCAGCATTCCAGAGACCAAGGTGAAAGGGTTATATCAATCTGGAATGGGACATTAGTGAGGTATGGTTTAGGTCAATGGAAATGAGGGACAGGTAATTAAGGATGGATTCAGTGTTATAGGGATAGGAAAAATAGGAAAATGTTTGAGTATGTGAAGTATTAGTGAATGAGTATAGTCAAAGTAAAAGCAAGGACCACTGACGAAGAAAATTAATTAGAAAGTTTGAAGTAGATTTTGGGAGGTAGCACAGTGCTCATCTGCCCGAAGTGTTATATTGCTGCGAATTGGGGCAAGCTTGGCTGTGGAGGTAGTTTGGCCACACTCTGCCTCACTGGTCAGGAAACATACTGAGAAGGTGGGAGATAATTTGCCCTGGCCCCTTCTAGATAGTTGAACAAGGGCTGGTTGCTTTGTGCCCTCCAGTAGGTTTCAAAGCTTAATAAAATGGCAAAAGTTGGTTTTTACAGGGTATGAAAGGCTAGCACAGAGTCAGAAAGTGATCTGTCTCTATCCTATAATTTTCTGCTCAAATAAGATAATATTTGTAAAAAAAAAAGTGCTTAGTGCAGTGTTTTTCACATAGTAGGCACTTCCATTTTCCCCTGCCCTACTCACTAGCTCCAGCAGACACTAGCTCCACTATGCCTCTGAGTCAGTCTAGAAGCATAGTCAAAAAGAGGATGATTGTCCCAATCATTCCTTGACAGCCAGGAGCAAGGCTTGTCAATGTCATACCTTCAGGCATGGCAGGTCAATGCTATAAGAGGATCGGCTGAAGGAATGGGACTGCTTTACCAAAATATTGGATGATTTATGAGAAGAGTGATCTTTGTGATCTTTGAAGATTGGTCATGGGAAGGTAAGATTGAACTCTTTCTATTTGTCCCAAAATAGCAAAACTTAAAGCAACATATAAATAAATAAGTAAATGAATGAGTGAATGAATGAATGAATGAATGAAAGGGGTCAGCTTGAACCCAGGGTCCCTAGCTCTTAAATGCAGTGTTTTTTGTTTGTTTGCTTGTTTGTTTGTTTTTTTGTGTTTCATCACAGAACTTATGAAAATGTTTAAGGAATTGACTAAAATCATAGAAGGGCCACTTAAATTATATACAAGGTATTCTGGAGTCAAGAAGGGTGTACAAAGGTTCAATGAGTGTAAATGTAATAGTTGTCCCTTTAAAAAAAAAGAAGTTGAAAGGAAGGCAACTCTAGAAATTTTAGAAATTTCAGTTTAATTCCCAGGCCTGGAAAAATATTGTAACATGCCATCCAACAAAATCCATTTGTGCATAGAAGCACTGGGTATCCTGGATTAAAGTCAACAAGGCTTTGTGAAGTACATATCCTCTCAAATTAATCTAATTTCCTTCTAGGAGAGAATAAGAATTCTGGCAGAGCAAAAGGAAACATCAGAAAACATATTTTTACTTTGGCTAGGCTTTTGATTTCATCCCACATGACACACTCATCAATAAGCCAGAAAAATATGGTTTAGATCATACTACAATTAAGTGGGTGAACAATTCTTTAGGGGCTCATTATAAAAGAGCTGTTATTGATCTTCCAAAGTTTTTTCTAGAGAACCACATTGAATACACTTCACAGGGTTTGAGTTTAGTCCCAGAATTATTTTTATTAATAGTCCTGATGATAGAATAGAGAGTCAGTTAATCACATATTCTGATGACACAGATTGGAGGAGGTGGCTCACACCTTGGAAAATTGGATTCTGACTCAAAGTGACATTGATTACCTGGAGCAAGTAAGCAGATAGACTTTCACAGGGATATATTCCAAGCAACTCATTTCCTTGGAAAACGTCAAGTTCACAAATAAAAGATGACATAGGATTGGCTTGTGTGTGGCAGAATTTGATCTGGGGGTTATGGTGGACCCTAAGTTAAACATGTCAAAAACATAGTGCTGTAATTAAAAAAAAAAGAAGCAAGGTAGTAGTAGTAAATCTTAATTTTATTATCAGCATGAGAAGCAGCTCCAGTCAACAACTGTGAAATATGAGAATTTAGTCTACATTGCCTCTCACCCTTTCTTAATGATACTAGTTGACCATGGCCATCCACCAGCTTTCCCTGGTCAGAGTCCCATTCTTTAGATCTCTCTTTTCCCCCTACCTCCATACATAAATATATAGTAACCAGATGCCTACATTTTCATTTAGATCCAAATAAAGGGACATGTGCTTAAACAACTGATGGAAATATTTGGTCAGATATGAGGGGAAAAATTTCTGATTAGAAGGATTGAGATTGTGAGAGGGGCCGTGGAAGTGTGATTCCTGAATAATCTTTCAGAATCATTAAGATTCCCATCACTTTAAGATAGTTTAAATTTCATCTTCTTGGGAGAATAAAGGATGAGTTAAAAATCTCTATGAGTCCTAACCTTGAAATTTAATGGTTACAATTTAAATTTTATTTTTCTGCAAGTATTCCCAACTCTTCATGGGTTTATCTAGTAGTTGAGGATGAAGAAGGGAGAAGACAGAATGGAAAGTAGGGATAAGAATGAAATCTCACTTTTGAATCTTTTTGCCTTCTCTGTTCTTTTATGATATTTTCCCCACTGAAGTTCTATGTGAATCTAGGTTCCTCTAATACAGACAGTGATTTACTTCTGAAAATGTCTCAATTCCCCCCATTTCTATCCATCCCCTCCATTTCCTTGCCCCCTCACTCTTACCTTATTTAATTCCATCTAGTTCTCCCTTCATTTTTCCAACATCTTCTTTGCTATAAATACTAAATCCACATTTCCTCTCCTTTGATCTCCATTTAGTCTTGATTACAAACCTAATTATGGTCAATATTACTCAGCTCTTTCTTCCACCCACTCACCTTTATGATGCCAATCACATCTTCTACTTTATAAGAACTTAATGGTGACTTATGCAGGCTTTAAAATGGGAAATAAGGAGAATTATTCAATAACATTTCTACCAGCAGTTGAGTGCTAAATTGAGCACCTCTGATATCACTCAACCTCTGGGTCAAGTTGAATATGGATATGAAAACAGACTAGTAAAAAGAAACTTTAAAATCCCACTTCAAAATATCTAAAGCTCCCTACTCTTCTTCAAGGAGGGAAATCCAATAGTTTTGAGTCAATCTGGATCACATTTAACATTAACCCCTCTCTGATTCTGAGGCCATTGACAAATTGAGAATGGTATCATTTCACCTTTCCTAGATTCCAGTTAGTCAAATAAAGGATGCTTACTCACTCTCCTTTCATACTAGCCAAAAGAACATTTATTGAAACCCCTTTACTTTTGCCCTCTGAAAAGTGATAGATACTAAAAGGTCTCATATATGAAATCCTATAATCTCCTGCTCAATTTTAGCTAAGAAATAAATGAATCATGAGATGCTAGTTTTTATGTCCGCAGCTGAATTTATCCTGGTAACACATTTGAAAATCTCTTTATGATGGTGCAGCAAACCAGATGTTATGCCTTTTACATTTACAAAATTCCTTGTGGGCTTACCTGCTCAAATGTTGTGGTTCTTAGAGTTAACAGAGGCACTGCTATTTACTAATACATGTAAAGGAAGCTGCATAAAGGAGTTTGATGTTTTAGGAAAGTAATATGGATGCTTATTTTAATGCAAGATAAAGACATTGGGGTTAAATCTTCAAAATAAAACATGGTTTAAATGGCAACATTTGGTCTAATTTCTCCTATTCCAGATCAGAGCAAAGTAATCTGGTTATTTTCTTAACAAGGGGGTCAGCACAATAATTGCCCTTCAGCATTAGGGAGCAACATTGTCTAAGATGGACATTTGAACAGGTGAATCTGACAGCTATTCTTTAGCCTCTTACTGGAATGTAATAAGCTCCTTAAGAGCAAGAACTGCTTCATTTCTGTCTTCAAATTCTCAGAACCTAGTATAGTGCCTGGCATGTAGTAAGCACTGAAAAATGGGTTGAGTAGAATCTAATCAGCTTCCTACTGATGGAGACCATCCTTCTGTGAAATAGCATCTATAGAAAGAAGACATATCAGTAAGAGAGAGGGAGATTGTCAAAATGATTGTTTCAAAGGCTCCTCTATTCTATACTCCTTAACTCTCAAAAGAGCTGAATTTCTTAGCTCATTCTGTTTCCTATTTTCAAAATGAAGGTTCTATCATGCACACCCTTATTTTCTCTCCTAAGCCAATAAAATGCCAACAAGGGAGAGGAATTATTCTCCCAGAGATTGCACTAAGTCAGGTCCAGTTTATCCTCATCTCCTTATCATCTCCCAATGCAGCTTTCCAAAACATGCTGACTGCTTCAGGCACCGTGGGTAAAAAATACAATCTCTTTGCCAAATTGGGAGCCTTCCAGCTAGGAGTGAATGGATCATAGCCCATATGAATTCAGATTAATTTTGACCCTGAAAAATGGTTCAGTGGCAGGCTCCATCATTTTGATCAAAAATTGGTGCTGTGTCATTCCAAAACTAATTGCAAAAATAGGAGGGGAAATGTAGATGTTCCTCTATGATTGCTGCTCTCTCTAAAGTCTACTGCCCACAGTGAAGTCTCAGAAACCTTTGTAGAATGAACTGTTCCTTGGATGTCTAGCTCTCCAGGTGTCTTTCTGGGATGGAATTTGTGCTCCAAGGACTAGAATCTACCAGGCTAATTAAGACTCTTCTCTTGTCTTCAGATGATAAATTATAGTGTGTCTTCAACCAAATTGCCAGCAGATTCTTTCATGAGCTTAAATCACATGTACTAACGTAATCACACAACTTTGGCTAAATTAAACTCTGTATGTCAGTAAATGGCTTCCATTGATGACCAGCCCTAGGAACAATCTAGCATGAAAGCAGAATGCCCTTACACCCATAAGCAACTCCCCACTACACACACACACACACACACACTCACACTTTTTAAGTTTACAAGAAACTCACCCACATTCAAATTTTACCTCATAAGAAACTATGAGGAAAATGAAAGAAAGGGATATGAAAGCACAAGAACATTATGTCCATCCCAAACATCATTAGCTGCAATCTTTAAGCAGGCAGTCATTTCTTCTATTATTGGGTGGAGTCTCTCAAAGTTAAGTAAGCCACAGACTAGGACTGGGACAACCAGTTTGAAAAATAACTGAACCTGAATGAGAGCAGAGACTCTGAAAGACTCAGTCTCATTTCAGGTTTTGCTTTTTTAAAAACAAGTTAGTGAGAAATCTTGTTGTATCACAGGCCTAGTTTTTGTTCACTGCCCATTGGCAAGACTCTCAGCCATGGAGAAACCTATCTGATCTGGTTTGCTAGTCTGAACACTCTGTGTTTTTTTCCCAATCCTGCAGAAGGGATGGTAGGTTATTCCCATCTTGGTTCTCCAGTTGAACTTTTCCAAAGTCTTTCATGTAAAGCACAAAGTTTGGGAGTAGGAATTCTAGCCGGTGTGCTGTGCTAGGGCTGAGCATGAGCCAGCTGTTCCTTATTAACTGCTTATATTTTTCTTAAGGATAAAAGTGTGGGCCAAGTGCCACGGTACATAGCTGTACAGATTTCACTAAGTGGCACAGCCTGGGTCCTGGACCACTTCTACCACTGATGGCAATTTGCTCAAATGTGAAATCTCCAAAGTTAAATGCTATGCACAGGTGACTTCACTAACAGAGATGGATAAAGCCCTTTGCAAACCTTAAGTGATTATATAAATGCTAGGTATCATTATCGTTGAACTGAATAGAAATCAATTGAACTGATATGCAATTTTTCTGAATCAAAAAACTGAAAAATGCTGAATTGGAAAAATTGCTTTTAAAAATCTGCTTACTTATAATCACAGAATTTCAGAGTTGGAAGGAAGCTCAGCAGCATCTGGTACAATACATATACCAAAAAAATCCCTACTGTGACATACCCGACAGGTGGTTGTCCAGCCTCTGCTTAGAGATCGCCAAGGAGGGGAAGCCCACCATCTCTTGGAGTCTGTTCTACTTTTTGGACCACTCTAATTGTTTTATTTTGTTTTTCGTTCATTTTTTTCCTCCTGACATCAACCCTAAATATTGAGGTCTCTGCAATTTTCCCTCATTGCTCCTGATCTTCCTCATTCCACCCCACCCTGGGGCCAAACAGAACAAATCTAAACCTTCTTCCATGTAACAACTATCATGTACCCCTGAGTCTTCTCCAGGGTAAACATGCTTAGTTCCTCCAACATATATTTGCAACAATGGGTTGATGATTTCCCACTGAAGAGAGAAAGATTAAATTGTCCTCTTATGTCCAGTTTGCTGCATGGTAGTTTTCTTTCTTTCTTTCTTTCCTCTTTCCTTCTCTCTTTCTCCTCTTTCCTTCTTTCTTTTCTTTCTTCCTCCCTCCTTCCTTTCCTTTCTCTTTCCCTCCATTCCTTCTTTCTTCCCTCTCTTCTTCAGTTCCTTTTTTCCTTTCTTCCTCTCTTCTTTCCATTTGTCATTCCTCCCTCCTTCTTTTTCCTCCTTTCTACCTCCTTCAACCAAGCTGAAGAGCTGAGTGGAAATGGAAAAGGGAGAGGAACAGGAGAAAGACTGTCAATAATATTTCTGGCTCAATTTTATTGTCTGTAAAATAGTGAGAATAATAGTATCTACCTTCAAGGTTGTTGGGAGGATTAAAAGGCATAATAATTGTAAGGTGTTTAGCACAGTTCCTGGCATATAAGTGCTAAATAAATGTTAGTTATTATTAGCTATTATTATTATCATTGCTACCTCCCTTCCTTCCTTTCTCTATTCCTTCTATCTTCTCTCTCTTCTTCCTTTCATTTGTCAACTCATCATAAATCTCCATGAAAAAAATCTAAGATTTGGAATGTTGACAATCTCAATTTAGGATCAATTTTACTAACAATCATAGCTGTTCAAAAATTTAAAATTTTGCCTTGGAGACCGGGTAAGAGAGCCATCCAACACTACAAGTCTTTGAATGTAGGATGGATATTGTAGATAAGTTTCACATGCCAGTAGTGGTTGAACTGCAGGAACTCTGGGATCTTTCCCTACTCCATTTTGAGTCTAATTATATATATATATGTATATATATATGTGTGTGTGTGTGTGTGTGTGTATATATATGTGTGTGTGTATATATATATATATATATATATATATGTAAAATAAGAAGCATTGGCTCAGATTCTTACAATCTAGCCAATAGTTCACTAATGCTCAGACTCCTTAAGAGTCTGCCCGATATGGTGGATGTTTTAATAAACCTTGTCTTTGGCTGAAAGAAGACTTGGGTTGAATTCTTTCGGGCACGACCCATGAGTTATGATTTTGGGATCCCAGCACTCATAAACTCCTAATCCTCAACATTTTGGTGGCCTATATGGGGAAACTGCCTAACCCTAAGTTCTTCTTTAGCCAAGACTGGAAGGTATGTAAGCCTCTCCCACCCCTTTCTTGCTCTGCAGTTGGAGTCGCTCTCCAAGCACCAAGGCTTGGAGGTGCTTTTTGGCAGACAGTTACAAGGCTGTCTTGCACTCAGCCTGATGCTCTCAGGCTCTCAGTTCACTGGTTCATTTTGAGGCTATGGACCTAGGTACACCTTCTGCAGCATAGAGGACAAGGACAGATGCCCTATCTGGAAGTGTATGTCCAATTCTGTCAATTCTATTGGCCTTAGGGAATTGGAAAAAACTGAAGTTGATTTTTGGTTCCCTGAGGCTTACTTACTCCCTTCTCCCTACACCCCTGAATCCTCCTTCATGGAAGTTACAGGGAAAAGTTAGAACAGCTAAAAATATCTTGGCAGATTCTGGAGGTTTTGTGATTGATCATTAAAAAGTTTTGAAACACCTCTTTACAACCCTGGTCACTCATCACTAAAAAAAAAAAAAAAAAAAAAAAAGAAAGAAAAAAGAAAATGAGAGGCATGAATGAGCATTAACCTGAACTGCTGGAGGAAATACCCACATCAATAAACTCATAGATTCATTGCAGTATGTTGATGAGATTATAATTATATTGTAAATAAATACATATATACAATATATATTATAAATACATACATATAAATATGTATATATACATACATACACACATATGTATTATGAAAAAGACTAGAAGGTATTTTATCTCAATACTAATATTAATCACAAAGGCAATTCCAAATACAGTACATGTTTTGGGACTACTATCCTAAATTCCAATTTTACTAGTAGACTAGGTCCTCAGAGCTTGACTAGAAACTTCTACCTTCAGTAGAGTGGTTTGTGATTGGATTTCTAATATTATAGCTCATACAGTACCACTAGTTTGCTCTCCTTTTGATTATAATTTTGTATCAATTAGCTAGCCAGAGTTGATTTTCTATTAGGTTTATTTACTAAGGTAGGATGATATAAATGGTTTTTACAAAGCATTCCTCCTAAGTTTGGGGGACACTCTCCCAAAAGTTCATATAGAGTTCAGGGCAAAGTAGATTCAAACTTAAAGAGAACATGTAGCAAAGGGCTAAGTCAGGTCCTGGTTCTGGAATTCCTTGTTTTTTTTTCCTTTATTGAGTCTACATGAAGTTTCCCTTAGGCATGATGTAGCCCTGAAGCTGCCTTTTTCCAATGTGTTTAACTTGTCCTTAGTTCCCAAAGCAGATTAGTCATTCACTACTGTTGTGGAAAGAATGATAGGACACACATATAAAGTCCAAAACCTTCCAATCTTTTGAAATTTACAAGGTTACCTTCTAGTTAGGGGAGCCTGTCAGAGTCTGTCTCCTCCCCCTCCCTTCAGGTCATTCAAAGAGGATTGGCTACAATTGTTTCTACCACTGGGCTAGCCCACCACAAGGAATTCTGGATTCTGAAAGAATGTTGTTTTTATACAAGTCCCAAGGACATGCAAAACTCTTCAGCCAATTCTAATACACTTCCTGAATAGCATCATTTCATTTCATCCAAAGGCTGGAAAAAGTTGGCTTTTTCCAAATTTATTAAACTTTTCACAGAGTTTAATGTCTTTGAATAATTTATTGAGTCAACAGAAGTCTCTCCTGATAAAACTATCAGTATGTAACATCTTGTTAGTTACTTTAAGTGGAGCAGGAGAGATTGATTTGACCACCTTCCCCAATCTCCTCTCTCACCGACCATTACACAAGCAGCAAATGAGATCATATATGTGAAAATGTTTTGTGTACTGCACAGTACCATACAAATGCCCAGTCAGCAATGCTGTGAAGGCATGTAAGCACTGCTGCACTATTTATTGATGATGCTTATATTCTTTTAGAATAGGCATGGTGAAATAATACATTGTTATTATTTAATAGCTCTATTTTTTTTCTAATTCAGAATAAAGGAAATGATTATGGGGGGGAAAGCCCACTATATATTTAGTCACCATGGTGGGAAAAATAATTCCTTTTAAAAAATTTAGTTGGGATCTAAATTAAAATTTCACTATTAAAAAATGACCCATTAATCCAACAAACATTTGTTAGGCATCAAATAAGGTACCATGTAGGCATGGGGCAAATACAAAGTTTAGAGAATACACAGTCTTTATCTGCATGTGGGTAACAGAGAGGATTAGCTAGCCCAAAGACAAGGAAATATATTATACACACCTCAAGATCCCTATGATATCTTAATATGGAAAATAACTTTGCAAAAACTTCAGAGTGGAGGAGTGCTTAGAAGTATCTATACAACAAAAATGCTATGCATTTTAAATGGTGTGAGTTCTGTTCTTGAGTGACAATAAGTAGGTTAAGTGATATTTCTCTTCAGTTCTTTTTTATTCTTTAAAATATTGAGTTGCTTTCTTTCATCCCTTCCCAAATCTTCTCATTGAAGTTTATTAGAAGACCAATATTATACTCCATATTTTTGAAAGGCTGTATAAAAATGAAAGAGGAACACCTGACTTGACCAAAGTCATACAAAGCTTAAGAGAAAGGTATGATTATAACTCCCAGTTCCTTGCTCTTAATCCAGTCTAGCCTCTCTCTCTGGTTTGATATTAATGATAAAAGTCCAATAGTAAACTGTTTCTTTAACATTCTTTACTCATCCCATCTTACCCTATTCATCTTGTGTTTGGTTTCTTTGAATCAGTGCTGTCAAAGTTGAATTTCAATTTTCTAACTGCACTGCACAGTGCTATGTATGTATTATGCCAGAAGTCACTGGTTACATGCCATTTATTTCACTTATTTGAAAAAATCTTTTGAATATAAGGTGCTACTACCATTATCTAACTGCCAAAGCCAAGGGTGGCGATTCCTGTGACCTGAAGGCCACTTGGGTGCAGCCTTTTGACTGAGTCCAAATTTTTTAGAACAAATCCTTTTATTAATACCCTAAGCTAACCTACAACGATCTGAATAGCTTTCCTTAACCTAGGTCTACTTCTGTAGGTGGTATATTAACAATTGAGCATTTCCTATGCTGGACTATGCTTTGTGAAGGAAGATGAGGATAAAGCAAAGCAGCATAGTAGAATAGAAAGAAGTTTAGGAAGAGAACCAGGATTTTTCTGGGACCTATCTGGGCAGTATGTATAATAAAAAGAGCGTGAGACTTAAAGCCAGAGGAGACCTGGATTCAAATCCTACCACTGACACTAGTTGCACGATCATGGGCAAGTCTGTTTAACTTCTCTGGGCCTCAGTTTTCTCATCCATAAAACATGGAGAACAGTACTGGTAGTGAAAGACAGTACCGTATAGGAGTCAAAGAGCCTGCTGAGAAGTCAGAAAGATCTAGGTTTAAGTCCCACCTGTGAAATGAATGTGTGACCCAGGGAATTTCATTTTAACCCCTTTAAAATCTAAGATTTTAAGCTGCAGATCAGAGTTCCCTCTACCAATTAAACAACAGGCCAGACACTGACAGAAATCTTTTCGGAAGTGTCAGAAGAGAATCCCTAGGGGCATCTTTGCCATAGGTAAAAACAGAAAAGAGAAACAAAGGTGATGGTGAGAAATCAATGAAAGCAAACTAAAAAGAAAATCAGCATTAGAAACAAGGCTTTTCATATGTAACTACTTTAGCAATGTCAACACATGTGGAAAGCAGGGTCCTGTTCCTATGTTTTTCACATGACAAATATTTTATGCATAAACTTCAAATTACCAACTAAAAAAGTTTACTGTTAAAAACAAATATTTCATTGGGAGCTATAAGAGAAATGCTTAATTAATTTTGAGGTTTTTAAGTGTGGGTCATCACTACTGCTCTATCTTTTATTTGGAAAAATGAAACCCCACAAACATTCCTGTTAAGGAAAGGAATTTAAACCTCAAAAACCATACTCGTTTTAAGTAATATTAAGGAGAAAATTTCTGACTTCAAGACATAAAACCCAATTTTATTGAGCCATATTTTTGTCATATATATTATGGTGTCAAAGAAATGAAAATAACAGTGATAAAATAGTACAGACATGTTTACAGCATTTTGGAAACAAAGAACTTGGCATATATAGACAGGGTAACAGTATCATAATGGCAACATTGTATTACCACCCTACCTTCAGTGAAACATTTCTCAAATGTGTTTCTTTTAAATCAAAGGATTCTCTCACATTAAATAAAGGCTTCCAGAAAAAATATATACATATTTGTTTGCCTTTGTGTAGACAGCCAAGATAGTTGGCCAGAAAATGTTTTTATAAAATCTTTCAACCAAATGGAGAGCTGAGTGGAAATGGAATAGGAAGAGGTTCAGGGGAAACACTGTCAATAATACTGCTACCTCAGTTTCCTCATCTGTAAAACAGGGATAATAATAGCACCTACTTCTCAGGATTGTTGGGATGATAAAAATGAGATATTTGCAAAATACTTTACAAAACTTAAAGCACTATACAGTTATGATAGTCATATTCTAGTTATGATAATCATATTCTTTAAGGTACAAGACCTTACAATGAACTTGAGTGCTTCTACTTTTGAAAAATATGATTTTTTTTTCTTTGGGGTGGGGGGCAGAGGATAGTTGTCATTGATTTCTTCAGTGTGAGGAAGCCACTGTGATGGAAACTCCATTCATTAATATTGACCTTATCTAAAACTCTGTATCTAAGAGAATTGTCTGGGACCTATTACCTAATTAGGTTCACGCAGCTAGTAAATGTCAGAGACAGGACCTGAAGCAAAGTCAGAGTGACTGCAAAGTCAGACTTCTCCTTACTATGCCACACTTCCTTTTTAATAACAAATAGTAAAATGGCAGCATGAAAGGGTTGAAATGATCTCTAATCTTCTTTCTAGCTCTATGGTATATGTACAGTAAATTTAATTATTTAAAAAAGAACACTTCCTTTGTAAGTCACAATCAGAAAGAGTTACAATGTATAGTCCCATTTTTTATCACACATCTCAGCAGAGGGATTTGAAAGTACATTCTCTTTGGTCTATACTTTTTGTTGTTGTTGTTAGACCTTTGATTTCGTTGAAAGAGGGAGCTATTGATGAGAAAACTTCAGTTAACACAGGTAGGTACCTGTTTTGCAACTAATAGTGTTAGTTGCTTAGGGCATTGAGAGGCTGTAACACCCAGCAAATTTGACTTAGAAGTACCATACAATTTGCCCATATATTAAACCAAAAAAAGTTTATATAGGTATTTCATCCTTGCCTTTAAAAACTAAATACCTGCAAATTGTTATCTAAAGGAAATTCTTCCTGTGGATGTTACAGTTTCTCATAAAAAGGCTGCTATTGACATGCCACCCTGATGTCTATGGCTCCATAGTAATATTCTTCCTGCTCTGCCAAGTAGGTGTGCAGAGGTTCCTGTCATAGGGCATGGTAAAGCTGTCCACCTAGACTAAAATATCAGTTCTCAAAAAAAATAAAATAAAAGGAGCAAACCATATACAAAATATGGGATAACCTGACTGCCACAAACTAACTTCAACAAGTTACTTTCCCTCCCTTGGCCTCAAGGACAAAAGAATTTGAGAAACAGTGGATACAGGTTAGCTTCCGTCTATTCTGGTTGTAGCTTGTACAGTTATCCCTTCCACATTGCGATTTTCCCCATTGTGGTTTTGATATATCACAGGTCAACATAAGAAATTAAATGGGGTTTTGGGGGGAGTTTTGTGGAAGCTGCAGATAACATGCAAAGGCCAGCAAATGACACAGAAAAAGTTTAGAAACTCAGAAATGCATAAAGTATGTATAGCATTGTATACTATAGCCTATGATCAAATACTTAACCCAAATTTTACAATAAGTTACTGTAAACACCCTATAAAAGAAAAAGAAAGAAAATTCAGAATTCTCTGGTATGGAGGGCCAAAAATTTTTACACAGATTTTCCAGATCTATACAAACCTAAGTGCCCTACCCCTTCACCCCTCTCCCTACCCCCACCCCTGCAAGGCAAGGTGGAAGGGATAACTGTACATACAAATGTAAATTCTTGGGGAGCTAGGACTGGTTTTGCTTTTCTTTATATCCTTATTATTTAGCATAGTGCCTGTGGCAAAGATATTTGATCAATTGATATGCAGTCTAGATTAAGACTTCAATTATTTTAAGATAAAAAGAGCTCTTTCCCTGCACAATACCTAAGACTTTGCTCCCCATCCCTTCTGTTTATACCAAAAGGATCCAATAAACATGTGTGTGTGTGTGTGTGTGTGTGTGTGTGTGTGTGTGTGTGTAGACTACATATGCATTTTTAAAATACTATTTGAAGTTTAGGCTACCTTGCAATCTTGAATCATTTTTAATAATTTATAACAAGTTTGTTCATTTGTAAAATGAAGGGTGTAAGAGGTAGCATGACACAATAGAGAGGCATATCTGGAAAACAAGTGGATTAGAGGCCATGGCCTCCAAGATCACTTCCAGTTCTAAATTTATGATACTACATCCTTATGACTAGATAATTTCTAGTATATCTTCTAGTTCAAACATTCTCTAACATATTTGCAGCCAAGAAAGACTGTGGCCCACAGAGCTGCTCAAACAGGCTTTGGTTCTCTGTCCATATATTAGATTCTACCAGTTTCTGAATAGGAAAATAACTCTCCCCTAACATCTCAGTCTCTGCCCAATTTCCTTTCAAATCAAACATGTAATTTTTCTAACAGAAAAATCATTTAATTTTTACTTATTTTAAAGACAATATCCTTATCTCACCTAGGCTAGAAAGCGGCAGAGAATCAATCCATACTTTGTTGCATCTCAGCTTCTGAGGTTACATTGAATGCACAATCATCTACAAACAGAAAATCACGAATTGAAACTCCTTCCACTTTAGTCTTGGCTTGTAGATTTTTCAAGTCAAAGAATCAGTGCAGTAGCTGACCTTGATGCTGTATTTGTCCTCATTGAAGGCATTTGACAACATGGCTGAAAACATCATGCTAAGAAGCATGAGAGCAAGCACACAGCCTTGTTTCACTCCATTGGTGCTTGGGAAAGCATGAGAGCAATGTCCATTATCCAGAACCCGGTCACACATGCCTTCACGAAATTTATGTACAATGATGATGAACTTCTCTGGGCAATCAAATTTTGACATAGTTTTCCATAAATCAAACATGTAATTTTTCTAACAGAAAAATCATTTAATTTTTACTTATTTTAAAGACAATATCCTTATCTCACCTAGGCTAGAAATGTAAGGACTACTGGTAATTCAGTCCTAGAACTGATCGACTGATCTGTACGGAACTTTCAACCTGCACTTTCTGGTGTGGGTGATTTCAGCCCTTGTTAGGCAATCTGGTGGTCTTCTCTCCCCAAAAGTTCACCATATTAATGCCAAACTTAGTAAGAATACCCAAATACAGCAGGTTAAACCTCAACTCAGAACTCCAAGGTTCAAGAGATCTGCCAGCCTCAGCTTCCCCAGTAGCTGGCATAAGGCATGAACCACTATGCCTGGGTGTTTAATTCCTTAATATGTGCATGTTACCAATAAGAAGATCTAGGAGACTGGGAAGGAGTTTTCTTTTAATTTAAGTAAATTGACATATATTTGTTTTGGTTATATGTGAACCAAAGACTAGTCTGAGGGGGTAGGAGGGGATTTTCGGAAGTATCACTATGCCACAAGTCTTAGAAAAGACTTTACTTTACATGTAGTACATATATTAATATAAAGTAATATTAATGTGTTATAAGAAACAATGACTATGATGAATCTATAACAGAAGCATGGGGGGAAAATCTTGCAGGAACTGATGTGGAGTGAAGGAAGAACCAATAAAATAATGCACAAAATAACCACAATAATTTAAATGAAAAGAATAACTACCACAAAACAATTGAAAATGAATGTTTTGAAATTATAAAAAATAAATTTAGCCCCAAAGAAGAGACATGGAAAAAAATTCCTCCCCAACTCCTTTGCAGAGGTAGAAGTGTCCACAGGTACAGAACATTGCATATAGTATCAGATTTTCTCAACATATTGATCAGCTTTGTTGATTTTTTTCTTTTTCCTCCTTTTCTTTTTAAATGCTTTCTTATAAGAGGTGCCTGAGGGATGAGGAAAGGGAAGGAAAAACACCAGGGGAAATATAGGCTATGTACAAACAGAAAACTCTCACTGACAAACTTTTTTTTTTTTTTAATGAAAGAAAATTTATTCACAAGGAGCTCATGGATGTTACATCTCTGGTTGGTTATTGTACTTTCTTCTTGAAAGAGGACCAAAATTGGAGTTGTGAAATGATCCAACCATTTTGGAGAGCAATTTGGAACTATGCCCAAAGGGCTATAAAAATGTGCATATCTTTTGACCCAGTAATAGCACTTCTAGGGCTATATCCCAAAGAGATCATACAAATGGGAAAAGGACCCACATGTACAAAAATATTCATAGCAGTTCTTTTTGTGATGGCAAAGAATTGGAAATTGAGAGGATGCCCATCAAATGGGGAATGACTGAGCAAGTTGTGGCGTATGAAGGTAATGAAACACTATTGTGCTATAAGAAATGCTAACTTCACAAAAACCTAGAGTGACTTATACGGTCTGATGCTGAGTGAAGTGAGTAGAACTGAGAGAATGTTGTACACAATAACAGCCACATTGTGTGATGACTAATATTGATAAACTTAACCTTTCCCAGCAATACAAAGATCTAAGATACCCCCAAAGGCCTTGTGATGGAAAATGCTATCCACATCCAAAGAAAGAACAAGGGAATTTTAATTGCTATTTTTTTCTCTTCTGTTGAGTTTTGTTTCCTCTTTCTGGTGGTTCCTCCTATTGGTTCTAATTTTTACTTACAACATCATTAATTGAAAATATGTTTAATAGGAATGTATATGTATAGCCTATATAAGATTGTGTGCCATCTTGGGCAGGGTGGTAGGAAGGAAGGGGGAGAAAAATTTTAAACTTAAAAACTAATGGAAGTGATTGTTGATAAATCAAAATAAATTAAGAAAAAATTTTTAAAAAGAAAAGAAAGAGGACCAAAATGACATCACTACGCTAGAGTCAAGCTACAGTGTGTTCAATTGTGGCTGATTAGACCAATAGGAGCATGGAATGTTCTACCACAGGTTGGACACAAATAGTCCATGTGAATATTTGGGGTGGATTCTCTAAATTTGCACATCTTGAGTTTCTTTTAAGATATTTCAATTCTGCTTTGGACATACAGCACAGCACCTTGTCTGATAAGGGTATGCCATGTTGAGTGGTCCTATGCCAGTGTCTCTCATGTCACACAATCAGTTACAAAGTTCTTAAGAGAGACCTTGAGAGTGTCCTTATATCACTTCTTCTGACCACTGTGTGAATGTTTGTTCTGTGTGAGTTCTCCATAAAAGTCTTTTTGGCAAGTGTTTGTTTTGCATTTAAACAACGTGGCCAGCCTATCAGAGTAGCTCTCTCTGCAGCAGAGTTTGAATGTTTGGGAATTTAGTTCAAGAAAGGACCTCTCTGTCTGGTGTCTTATCCTGCCAGGTGATCTTCAGAATCCTTCTAAGACAATTTAAATGGAAGCTATTCACTTTCCTGGCATGGTGGTGGTATACTGTTCAGGTTTCAAGGGAATACAATGAAGTCAGCACAGTGGCTTGTAGACCTTCATCTTGGTAGTCAGTCTAATACCTCTTCTCTCCCACACTTTCCTTCAGAGCTTCCCAAACACTGAGCTAGTTCTGGCAATGTGTGTGTCAACCTCATTATCAATGTTTACATCCCTGTAAAGTATACTGCCATGGTAAGTGAACTTATCCACAGCATTCAAAACTTCTCCATTTGCTGTAACCTATGGTTCCACATATGGATGGTGTGGTGGTGATGGAGTACCTGTGTTTTCTTGGTGTTAATTGTTCATCCAAAATTAGCACAAGCAGCAGAGAATCAATCCATACTTTGTTGCATCTCAGCTTCTGAGGTTACATTGAATGCACAACCATCTACAAACAGAAAATCATGAATTGAAACTCCTTCCACTTTAGTCTTGGCTTGTAGATTTTTCAAGTCAAAGAATCAGTGCAGTAGCTGACCTTGATGCTGTATTTGTCCTCATTGAAGGCATTTGACAACATGGCTGAAAACATCATGCTAAGAAGCATGAGAGCAAGCACACAGCCTTGTTTCACTCCATTGGTGCTTGGGAAAGCATGAGAGCAATGTCCATTATCCAGAACCCGGTCACACATGCCTTCACGAAATTTATGTACAATGATGATGAACTTCTCTGGGCAATCAAATTTTGACATAGTTTTCCATAAGTCCTCATGACTGACAGTATCAAAGGTCTTGGTCAGATCTATAAACAATGTGTACAGACCTCTGTTCTGCTCCAGGCATTTCTCCTGAAGTTGTCAGTCAGGAAACACCATATTGACGGTTCCTTGGCCCTTTCTAAAGCCACACTGGCTCTCAGGTAGATGACCATCTTTAAGGTGAAGGATCAGCCTATTAAGGAGGACCCTGGTGAGAATCTTGCCAGCAATGATTAAGAAAGTTATCGCTCCGTGATTGTCACAGGACAGTCTATTTCCAGACAATGGAGGTATCCTTGAACACCAAGGGGATAACCTCCTTTTGCCAAATAACCTGGAAAATTTCAGTCAATTTTTGTATGAGCAATGGACCCCCCACGCTGTAAATCTCAGCTGGAATAAAATAAGCACCAGGTGCTTTGCCACATGAAAGGAGCCTAATGGCATTCAAAACTAACTCTTTAGTTGAAACTTCAGCTAGGGAGGGATGACTTCAACCTGAGGTAAATGGTCAATGGTTTCAGCATTAATTGATGATGTTCTGTTGAGAACACTATGGAAGTGTTCAGCCCATTTCTCTAGGATCATGTCCTTATCACTAATCAATGTGGCTCCATCAGCACTGAGTTGTTCAGATGCACCACAGGTCTTTAGCCCATAAATAGCCTTCAGGGCATTATAAAAGTGCTTTGGATTGCTACTATCAGCATAAAACTGAATTCCATCTGCCTTCTTACTGAGCCAAGAATTCTTCATCTCTCTAAGCTTTGCTTGTAATGGAATTTGCTTTTGATGGAATTAAATGCTGCCTTCTTAGAAATGGATGAACTGTCCTGCTGCTAAACTCTGTGGAATTCTTGTTTTTCATTTAGCAGCTTCTGAATTTCCCCATCATTTCTATCAAACCAGTCTTGATGTTTTCAAGTGTTCTGACTCAGATGAGCAAATGCAGTGCTGTGCACCAAATCTCTGAAAGCTGCCTACTCCCTTTCTGCTGCACTGTTGCCAATTGTATATTGGCTCAACTTTCCCTCCAAGTTAGCAGCAAACTGTTACCACTCAGAGAAGTGCTCTAATCAGTAAATGTTTAACTTGGAGAGGATAAGTCTATGATCCATCCAGCACTCTGTGCCATATATTGCCTTTGTCACTCACATCCTGTCTGTCTCTTCTCCTTACAATAGCATAGCCTATTAAATGCCAGTGTTTGTTAGGAGGGTGCATCCATGAAAGTTTTATTGCATCTAAGTAAATAGAAGAAAGTGTTGGTGAAGAGAAAGTCATGAGATGCCCAAGTCTCCAGTAGTAAGTGACCTTTGCTGTTGCTGCTTCCAAATCTATTCTTACCTAGGACTCCCTGCCAAGTCTAGTAGTCTGAGCCTACTCTAGCATTAAATTCACCCAGCACTATAAGCTTGTCGTCTTTTAGCACATTGATGATAAGGGTCTCCAGGTCTTCATAAAATTTTTTCTTTGACCTCATCGGGGTTCATCATGGTGTGAGCATAGGCACTGATGATGGTGGCATGACATTTTCCTGCAAGTGGCAATTGCATTGTCATGAGCCTGTTGTTTACTCTTTTTGGTAGGTATACACACTTATTGACTAGATTAGTTTTTATTACAAAACTTGCACCAGCTTCAAGGAGCCCTTCACTGCAACCACTCAGGAAAAAAAAAAAAAAAAAACATGTATCCAGCTCCAACTTAAGCAAGCTGCCCTTAATTTGCCAGCCTTGTTTCACTCAGGGCTGTTATTTGTATGTGATATCTGCTGAGTTTTCTTGCAATGAGATCTGTTCATCTTTCAGGTCTACTGCATTTTGTGTTGTCTGTAAGTGTACACACTTTCCATGTATTGTTGATGAGTATAATTATCTTTACAAACATTTCTGTACATTTTTTATGTTTCAACCATATGGTAGAATCCCCAAGTGCTGCAGTAATCAGGCCATGGTTGGGTAAGCAGACAATTTTTATGGCACCTTTTCTTTTTTTTAATTGTTTTTAATTAATTAATTTTTAAATTAATTAATTTAATTAATTAATTTTTTAATTTTTTAATTAATTTAATTGATTTTTAGTTTTCAACATCCACTTCCATAAGATTTTGAGTTTTAAATTTTGTTACCCTCTCTTCCCTCCCCCCTCCCCAAGATAGTGTCTAATCTGATATAGGCTCTGCATATGCATTCATATTAAACATATTTTCACATTAGTCATGTTGTTAAGAAGAATTGGAACCAGTGGAAGGAACCACAAGAAAGAAGAAATAAAACAACAACAAAAAAGAGAGCAAACAGTATGCTTTGATCTGCATTCAGACTACAAAATTCTTTCTCTGGTTATGGACAGCATTTTCCATCATGAGTCTTTTGGAATTGTCTTAGATCCTTGCATTGCTGAGAAGAGCTAAGTCTATCAATGTTAGTCATTGCACAATGTGACTGTTACTGTGTACAATGTTCTCCTGGTTCTGCTCAGTTCACTTAGTATCAGTTCATATAAGTCTTTCCAGGTTTTCCTGAAGTCCATAGGGCACCTTTTCTAGCCCCTTCCTTATACCAAGAGTTGAGTAGTGGGATCCTTAAAAGGCAACTCAGACACCCCAGGGCTGCCAAATCCTACTGCTGTTTCCAGTGATAAGACAATCCTATGGTTTGGGCCACCTGTATGCAGGGTTGTGACTACAGCTCTCAGTGTATTCACACCTGCTACTTCTTCACTTGCCTAACACCACAGGACTTTGAGATAGATAAAAATGGTAAAATGGTATGGGTGATGTCTTTTGATTCATGCATAAATTGAATTTAAGTAAGGCAGGTTTGCATGAAGTTGTTGGCCTCACTCTCTTTTTCAGAGTCATCAGTGGCAGGACAGAGTCAAGATGACTGGTGATGGCTCAAAACGCAGCAGATGACCTTGGCATCTTAGATGTCTAACCAAGACCTAAGCACTTCACAGTGCCTGCTTCAACTGCCTTTATGGCCATTGGAACTAATTGTTCTTATCTGTCCATTCCACCAGGGGAAGCCTTCACATGCTTGGGGTACACACACCCCCCAACTCAACAATGGGTTTGAAACCCATCAGTTACTCTCAACCTGGTTTAGCCCGTCCTCTGAAATGGTTTACTAGGTTGTGGCTGTTGTGCATGCTACAGCTTCTTGGAGCCACAATTGAGAGTTTGGTGGAACAAGTGGACACCAAAGGTGGAAAAACATCCCTGAAAAGAGCTCATCAGCCCTCACACCAAAGGTACTAGTCTTCCCACAACACACCCTACACCCTTCTTTTGCTTAGCCAAAGCCCAATCACAGGTCCCCAAACTTTCCTACTTTCCTTTTAATCTCCTCTTCATAATCTACCCTCCATGGGTAAAGTTTCTTTTGCTGAAGAATAATCCCTCTCTTAATTTACGTCTTTTTTTATCCTCTCTTCTCCCTTCTCCCCTTTCCCTCCTGTTTTCCTTGTTTAGTGAAATACATTTTTGTACCCAATTTTTTCTATATTGTTCTCTATTTTGATTAATTCAGATGAAAAGGAATTTCAAGTGTTCCCCACTCCCCTACCCTTTCCTCCTTGTTTGTACAGTCTTCTAGTCGTGTATCCTGATTATAAGAGATAATTTCACCCACCCTTTCTATACTTTCCCCCTACTAATGAATTCCATTCCCCTTTTCATTTTTAAAAGATCATAACATTAAAAAAATCCACTTCTAGGCCCTCTATTTATTATGCTCCCTCTATGACCCCTAATGATGATAGGGTTCTGACAGGACATATATATCATTGTACCATATTAGATTATAAAGAGTTCATCTTTGTTTAGTCCTTTATGAGTTCACTCATATCTATCTATTTATGTTTTTCTTGAATCTTGTGCTTGCTTTTTAAGATTTCTATGCAGTTCTGACCTTTTTATCAGGAATTCTTAGAAGTCTTTTATTTCATTGAAAATTCATTATTTTCCCTAGAGGATAAATACTCAGTTTTGCTGGGTAAGTTATTCTTGGTTATGTCTATATCTTTTGCCTTCTGGAATATCATATTCCAAACTCTCTGCTCTTTTATATTGTTGGTTGCTAAATTTTATATGATACTGACTATGATCCAAAGATCCTTAAATTATCTTTCCTTGATGTGTTTTTAGATCAGTTGTTTTTGATATGAGATAACATACATTATCTTATATTTTTAAAATATTTTTGTTATATTGCTAGTTCTTTTTGTTGCATGGAGTCATTAATTTCTTTCTAGTTCAAATTCTCAAGGAATCTGTTACTTGGGTAAGGTTTTGTACTTCTTGTTAATTCTCCTTCCAATTCTTTCCTATACTTCTCTCATTTCTTTTCTGATTTCTCTCTAGTGTTTTTGAATCTTTTCCAATTATTTCCTGTAGCACTCTCATTTCATTTTTAAAAATAATTTTTGTTAAAAAAAAAACCTCTTGCTTCATGTCTTCATTAATTACAGCTGTACTTGTACCCAACCATGTTTGTCTTTGAAGCTTTTTAATAGATAATTTTGAGTCATGATCTTCTGGGTTTGTGTCTTCATCATCCCTATGTGACAGTGTAGAGTCTGCCCCTAAAATAAAGTCCTAATTCAAAAAGTACAACTGAAAGAATGAGTAAACAACAGCAACAATAAACCTTACTATTAAAAAAACTATTATAGTGTTACATCTCTAAAGAATAGTAGACCATCCAGTATAGAAAACTAAGAAATCTTTTACTATATATAATGTTACTTTATATTATTATATTATATATAATATTATATTATATAGTGTTACATTATATATATACTATATATAATGTTAGAACCTCTACAAAACAGAAGATTATTCCACTCCAAGCACATTTTGTTGGCTTTTCTGAAAGAAAAAGTTTTTTTAATTTATTTTTAATTTTCAACATTCACTTTTATAAGATTTTCTAAATTTCTAAATTTTCTCCACCTCTCTCCCTTCCCTCCTCCCAAGATGACATGCATTCTGATATAGGCTATACATGTACAATCATATTAAACATATTTCCACATTGGTCATGTTATAAAGAAGAATCAGGACCAAAGGGAAAAACCACAAGAAAGAAAACAAAAACAAAAACAAAAAATAAAGAGAAAATAGCGTGCTTCGATCAGCATTCAGACTCCATAGTTCTTTCTCTGGATGTGAATAGCATTTTCCATCATGAGTCTTTTGGAATTGTCATAGATAATTGCATTGCTGATAAGAGGTAAGTCTATCAAAGTTGGTCATGGCACAATCTGTTACTGGATACAATGTTCTCCTGGTTCTGCTCACTTCACTCAGCATCAGTTGACATAAGCCTTTCTGTTATTTTTTCTGACATCTGCTTGCTCATCATTTCTTGTGGACCAATAGTATTCCATTATATTCATATACCACAACTTTTTCAGTCATTACCCAATTGATGGGCATCTCCTCAGTTTCTAGTTCTTGGCCAACACAGAAAGAGCTGCTATAAATCTTTTTGTACATGTGGGTCCTTTTCCCACTTTTATGATCTTTTTGGGAAACAGACATGCAAATGGCATTGCTGGATCAAACTGAATGCACAGTTTTATAGCCCTTTGGGCAGAGTTCCAAATTGTTCTCCAAAATGGTTGGATCAGTTCACAACTCCACCAACAATGCATTAATGTTCCAATTTTTCCACATCTCCAACATTTATCATTTTCCTTTTTTTGTCATGTTAGCCAATTTGATAATATGATGTGGTACCTCACAGTTGTTTTAATTTGCATTTCTCTAATCTATAGTGATTTGGAGCATTTTTTCATTTTATTATAGATAGCTTTAATTTCTCTATCTGAAAATTGCCTGTTCATATCTTTTGACCATTTATCAATTGAGGAATGACTTGTATTCTTCTAAATTTGATTCATTTCTCTATATGTTTTAGAAATGAGACCTTTATCAGAGATACTGACTATAAAAATTATTTCCCAGCTTTATGCTTATTTTCTATTTTTGGTTGCATTGGCGTTGTTTGTGCAAAAACTTTTTAATTTAATGTGATCAAAATTATCTCTTTTGCAGAAATATTTTGATATACCAAAAGTGCACTTCAAAATACTCTCCTCCACATTGGGGTTGGCAGTATCCAAGGCCATTCCTAAAAGGTGTCATAAGAAATCACATAATTTGTCCCTGACTCACTAACTTTTTATGCAGGTAAAACTATTGGAAAGGGCTTCTAAAATAGTATGGATGTAGTGGGAAAACCCTGATTCCTGGTTTTTCACTTGACTTTGGCAAAATCTTGAGCCTCTTTCATCACATCTATAAAATGGAGATTATGGTACTTGACTTTCTGACCTTGAGAGTTAGTGTGACCTAGCAAGTGAAGCTCCAGACCTGAAATCAAGAAAATTTGGCATCAAATCCTCAAATGAGAAAATGTAATTTGAAAGGCCATTATACAAAGGGTTAGAAAGGGTTATACAAACTTAAAGGATTTATTTTTCTGGATGATGTTGTCAAGAAACCCATGAGACAACAACCACTAGTTTTTTTTTTATTGTTTGTTTTCTTTTACTTTGCTTTTTTAACTCTTCTTCCATTGATTACCTCCCATTGTTAATATCTAGCAGTCAACAGAGTAGGGATTCTCTACTCCCACAAAAGGAATAGTAAACAGGGTGACTGCCCCTATTCATCCTACCCTATGGCATTGCTTCTTGATCTCTTGGGAGACAAGTCTGCACCATTCCCTTGAAAAGATTGGTAACAAAACTGTAAGCATATGGTAAGTCCAAAACTAGACAACCTGAAGCCATCCTTTATGATCATTGAATGATCTATGAATTGTACTGCACTTTATAATACCAAGGAAAGAAAGAAAAAAGTCTCAACTTTGAAATTCAGATAAGGTGGTTTTATGGTTTTAATTACATTGTAATAACTACATAGAAGTAAATATGACCTTTCCTGTTTTAAGTTATGTGAACATCTGTCATAAATAACTTCAACGTGCCTTCTTTTGTAAGCTCATTATACAATGGACCCTATAAAGCCATGCAGTGTTAAGATTCATAATTTAATTACATAATTCACTTATCCAAAGTTTCTCTATAACTTCAGTGGAGTTCATAATTCCCAATTTTCATGAGACATATTATTAGGAATGTATTTATTATATAATGTCTCACATAAAGTTCATGAGCTTAAAAGGGCTGAGAAAAAAAAGAAAGGTTTTAAGATATTAATTTCTGGTGTCTCACTCTACCTCTCAACTCTTCCAAACTGACAATAATTTCATATTTGGAGGGTAATGGTTAAAAGTCACAATTTATAAAAATGCCCAGAAGTATTACTCCTTTGAATCAATTTAGCTCATTAAAATATACACATATCTGGGTTTCTGGAAGTAAATTCAGAAACTTGGTAGGAGACCACAGGAAGTTACAAAAACATGCTCATTGCCTATTTTGCAGATCAGAAACCATGAACTGAGCTGGTTGCTAAAACTACCTGTGATGATCTTGCTCTAAATATTCAAATTCCCAAGTCTTCTTGAGGAAATCTCTTCTGGACAGTACTTATATGAAAAATCCAATTCAGACTTACTTATATCTAAATTTTTGATCATCCAGGGAAGGAAATCTCCTTAACACTGGTGCAATAAATCTCTAGTCTATGCCATGGAAGAACCAGCTCTTAGTCAGTTATATTTTTGTACCTGACAATTATTCCACAGTGTGAGATGCTTTTGTCCAGATTTATACATCTTCACTTCAAAAGAAAGTTACTATATAAACCAAATCAATAACTATCAACTTAATCCATCTTTTGGATACAAAACTGGACAGAATATTCTTCTAACAATAGAATATTTGAAATCATTCCAGAAACTGTCTCAAGCAAAGACTCAAATTTCTACTAAAAAGAGAAAGACAGACTCAATTATATTTTTAATAAAAATTTTAAGTAGTCATTCACTCTTCTCACTTACAGAAAAGAAATTATGATGCTATCAAAACTGAATCCTCTATTTTCTCCTCTCTAAAAATTTATGTGGCTGTTTCACTTCCAAAGTAGGGGGTGTGGTAGAGTATATGTGCTGGGATTCTATTCTCATAAGTTGAGCTCATACCAAGTCCTGACTTAATTTCATGCACTACTGCAATGCCACCATCTCAAGAGTTAAAGGTGGTGCATGATTATTAGCCACCCAGGAAAAGGGAAGTGAAGCTCATAATATTAGCCAATAAACCAAAGCTAAGTTGGGCAAGGCTGCCTGTGATTAGCTAACTTGGCATGATATCAGTATGCCTGAATTAGCACCTGTAGTCCAAGAAAAGCATTAAGGGGACATAATTGTATTCTCACTGACCACAAGGAGACAGAAGCCAAATTCTACATCTTGTTTAAATAATGACACAGCACATGTTTCAACTGTGGAGGGACAGCAACCCATGTGGACTCTATGGTGGGGATCTGAAGTACCAGGGATACTTAGGGACCTGTCAGTGATCCAAATGCAAGTGATTTTTATCAATTGCTTAAATATAAAAGGTTACTCTGTGGAATCAAACTGTGCATGTATGGTTTCAGTAAAAGGCAACATTTTCCCCATTTGGTTAAAAATTTACATAGTGGTTCAGACATCTTAGCCATATTAAGACACAAATATATATTTATATTCATTCCAAATTCAAGAGAGAACAGTTTCAGTTGAGTAGTGGAGACATAAATGAAATTGCAAGGGAAATAAGAAGTGAACAGGTTCATTTTCCCAAGGAGCTTGGTCATAAAGAGGACTTATGATGAAAAATACTATCTACCTCCAGAGAAAGAACCAATGGAGTCTAAATGCATTTTGAAGCATACTTTTTTTTTTACTTTATTTTTCTTGTTTGTTTGCTTGAGTATTTTTTTTTACTCTTGTATTTTTTTTTTGCAATATGGCTAATATGGAAATATATTTTGTATGCCTTCACATATATAATCTATATCAAATTGCTTGCCTTATCAATGAAAGGGTGTAAGGAAAGAAAGAATTTGGGACTCAAAATTTTAAAAAAAAGTTAAAATAATTTTACATGTAATTGAGAAAAAATATTAATAAATAAATAAAGCCACCATAATCTTGCTCCAGACTCTCCTTCCAGGCTGCATACAAATTATAAATCCTCAAACACTCTCTCCATTCTACCCATACTGACCCACTCACTACTATTCACAGGAAACATTCTACTTTCTCTTCAGACTTGGAAGGTTTTCTCATCTCACTTCCATGTCCTGGAATCCTATCTTTCTTCAAGACTCAACTTAAGTGCTACCCCCATTAAAAACCCCTTTCTGATTCCCTGAGTTGCCAGTATTCCCACCATCCATGTAATTTTTCATTTATCTTTTATGTGTCTTGCATTTACTTAACTGTGAATATGTATCGCTTTGGTAAAATATAAACTTCTCAGGAGCAGAGATTATCTGAATTTTGTCTATGCATCCCCAGACTAGTGCTTGGCACACAGTAAGCACTTAATAAATACTTGTTAATTGAATGGTTGCATAAGTAGTAATAGAAATCCTTATACAACTGACAAAGCAGCAACTGTGATGACTTCCCCAAGTCATATCTGCCTGACATGGATTTCAGAAGGGTTTGCTAACTTCATTAGTTTTTAGACCCCAGCACCTCAGATAGTGAGGTGTACAGCTGTACAGACTAAGACCTAAAGATGAAGAATTGTGCTTCTTCCCTATTTACTTATTATTGTGTTTCACAGTAAGTAACTAGCCACCCTACCATGTTCTTGTCTTTCATTTTGGTTCTGAACCGGTAACATCAGACTGATGTAATTCTTAGCCAAAATAACCCTCTGAAATTTTTAACAAGACCTCTGAGTCAAAATTCCAAGGCTAATGAATTCAACAACTGAAACTCCCTTGGGAAAGATTCTTTCCCCTTTCCCATCCCAGTCTTTGAAGACTGACTCTAGTTGATGTTTGTCACAGTGTCCCTACTGATCCAACTTCACATAGGAATGGTCATAAATGAAGCATTGAATGCATTCATATATTTTTCAAGGGTCTTTAACTATGAGACTCAAAACATTAACCTTATTTTCCTGGCCATTAGAACTAGGAATAATAATAAATCAGAAAAGAAGAGAGAGTTGAATGGCTTCAATTTTTTTTTTGTAAAATATGAGGAAAGGTTATGAGTATGTGGGGAAGTGGAGACCATAGGAGAGTTGAGGAAGGATGAAAAGGTTTGGAAGAGACACTGTGGAGAGTAGGCTAGGAAGTTTATAAGGCAGATATAGGATTGCAGTTACAGTTCCAAGGTGTCTGGATTCTATTTTGTTAGCCTTCTAAATATTTTCAGTAATTGAATACTTAGTAGATATTTAGAGTAATTTGTTATCTCATGGTGTAAGTACTCCTACCACTTGTATAACAGCAAACCCAACTGGTATTTATATAGCCTTGAAAGTTTAAAAAGCACTTTCCATGTATTTCATTTCAATCCAATGAAACTCATATGAGATTAGTATTATCTCCATTTTACAGATTAGAAAAATGAAGCTCAAAGAATTGAGTAATTTGATAATCACAGAAACAGCTGGTGGTGAATATAGGACTGTACCTGGAGTCAGTAATACCTGAGTTCAAATCCAGCCTCAGACACTTACTAGCTATGTGACTCTGGGCAAGTCACTTAGCCTCTTTTTGCTTTATTTCCTCAACTGTAAAATAAGAATAATATCAATACCTACCTTGGAGGGTTGTTGTGATGATCAAATAAGATATTTTTAAAAATCACTTAGCACAGTGCCTGGCATGTAGTAGACAATATATAAATCTTTATTCCCCCATCCCAGTAGTCAAACAGTATTCAAGGGAGGATTCTCATCCTGCTTGATTCTCAACTATGTCTTTCCATAACTTCTCCACAGAGAGTTCTCCCAGCCCACTTTATGGGACTCTTCCCATGGTTCTATCAAAATCTTATGGCTCCACTATGCCATTTGGACTGTCAATCCATTGCCATTTTTGAACAGCTTACCTCCAATGACAGTGCCATTGATGGCACTTCTCACACCATTTATGTGCAAATCATCTTAAAGCCTAATTATATACACAATATGTCTTTCACAAGCTGAGTGTCATCCTCAACTCCTTGTACTCTCTCAACCCCTTGCCCATATCCAATCTGTTGCCAAGGCCTGTCAATTTTACTTTCGTAATACCTCTCACATATGTTCTCTTCACTTCTCTGACTCTGCCACCACCTGGATGCAGGCTTTCATCACCTCACCCCTGGAGTATTACAGTAAGCTGCTGGTTGGCCTCCAGGTCACAAGTCTTTCCTTACTCCAGTCCATCTACCACTCACTTGTCAAATTGATTTTCCTAAAGCTCAAGTTTGACCATGTCATCATCCCTCTCAATAAACTCCAGGAGCTCCCTATCACTTCTAGAATCAAATATAAAATTATGTACCACTCAAAGGCTTTCATAACCTCTTCCTATCCATATTTCCAGTCTTCTTACACCTTATTTCCTCTCCACCATGTACTCTGAGAACCAGTAACACCGGCCTCCTTGCTGTTCCTTGAACATGACACTCCCCAACTCAATGAATTTTTTTCCTGGCTTCCTCCAACTTCAGGGAGATTAACAAAATTGAAAACAAACAAAAGGCTAACCCACTGAATTAATTAAAAAAAAGTAGGAGCTAGGTTTAAAAAATACAATATGTAGACAATCTTTAGCTATTTTGATTTTAAATAAGGAAAAGGACAATCAAATTACCAATATCTAAAATTAAAAAGTAGAATTCACAACAACTGAAGAGATAAAGAAAACTCTTGAAACTATTTTGTCCAGCTATGTGCCAATAAAACCAAGAACTTGAATGAAATGTATATTTGCAACAATGGTAAGTATCTAGATTAACAGCAAAAAGATTCCAAGAATTTAAATAACGAAATCTGAGAAAAATGAGCCATAAATGAACTTGCAAAATAAAAAATAAACAAATCGTAGAAACATATGTGTTTACAAGTGAATTTTAGCAAATATTCAAAGAAAAATTAACTTCAATATTATATAGATTTTTCCAAAAATAGATAAAGAATGGATCCAACAAATTCTATGATTCAAATATGAATGGTCTTGATGCCTAAACTAGAAAGAGTCAAAAGAGAGAAAGAAAATCAATACCTCTAGAAAGATAAATATATCTAATAAGCATTTGTGTAATTGTTTTTAATATTAGCAAAGATGATAGAGCAAAATATTACAAAGATTACATATTATGACCAGGTTGGCTCTATACTAGGAATACAGAGCTGGTTTGATACTATAAAAATAATATACCATATAAATAACAAAAACAATAAAAATCATATCATATCACAAGTTACTGAAAATGTTTTTGGCAAAATACAATATCTATTTGTGTTTTTAAAAAAAACATGCTGGGGGTGGAGCCAAGATGGCAGAGGGAAAGCAGTGACTTATTTGAGCTTTCCCCCCAAACCCTTCCAAATACCTATAAAAAATGGATCTAAACAAATTCTAAAGCAGCAGAACCCACAAAAAGACAGAGTGAAACAAATTTCTGGCCCAAGAAAACCTGAATGGTTGATCAGAAAGGTATATCGCACCAGGCAGGGAGAGGAGCGCAGTTCGACATGGGTGCGCAGGCCACAACGACCCTGGAGTAGGCCTCAGAAGACTGAATCTTGGGCAGCTGTGGCGGTTTCCAGACTTCTCAACCCATGAACACCAATGACAACTTCCTAAGAGGTTGTCAGAATTTCTAACAACTGTAAATCCCTACCCCATTAAAGCCAAATCCAGGAAATTATGTGACATGACTTAGAGCAGCAATTTGAGATTTATAAAGCATTTATTTGATAGTTTCACTTCTTTGGAAGTCCCTTATTTTGAGAGGTTGTAAGTTAGAACTCAGCACTAAACCGAGCACTGTATCTCAAGTATATTAATATAAATCGATCCCTGTACAAAGGAAAGAATGAAAACAACAGTATTGACTTGTCCATGGAGATACTATACGTGCCAGGTACTATGTATGGCTGAAAACTCATTTTTTAAGTCCTGAGAAGTTATCAAAATCATCTCTTTCCTCCCATTGCTAAGATTTTGTCATTTATTTTCAGTCATTTTTAGCCAAGTCCAATTCTTTGTGACCCCATTTGGGGTTTTCTTGGCAAAAATACTAAGGTAGCTTGCCATTTCCTTCTCCATCTCATTTTTACAGATGAGGAAACTAAGGCAAACAAGGTTCAGCGAATTTCCCAGGATCATGCAGCTATTTTCTGACTTTAGGCCCAGCACTCCATGCACTACAGCACCTGGCCAGCAAATAGAAATTAGGAAAAGGCAGATATGGCCACTTATATTTGTTTATGAACAATATCCTTCCTGTGCTCTATAGTCGAATTCCATTAGCATAAGTTTTTAATTTTACATTTCCTGTAGGTTGCCATCAAAGCATATTCAAACACATTTCAAGTGAAAGTAAATCAAATTAAGCATGTCTTAGGTATTTTATACATGTTAATGATACAAAGAAGAGAAAAGTATTTTGACTACATCCAAGTGAAGATTTTCTAAATTTTTGATTTTCAACTTACCTTGAACCAATTTTTTACAATATTACTCCCAATAAATTCAACTTTCCATCTCTTTGGGAAGGGGACTTAGAAAAGGGACCTTAAAATGACATATGGAGAAGGCACTTTTTGAGTTAGAAAAAGGTTTATTAGAAATCAAAAAGGTCTTAAACCTCTTTCTGATGAGTCAAGTGTAAATGAATTCAGAAGTGTAGGGATGAAATTTTACACTACCTACATATGTAATTAATAATGAAGAGCAAACCATGGAGGAAATACATTGGAAGTTACTGAAACCCAAATAATTAAAAATATAATTTAAGATGTTCAACAAATCTTAAGTGTAGGGAGGGCGGAGCCAAGATGGCAGAGTAAAAGCAGTGACTTGTTTGAGCTCTCCCCCAAACCCCTCCAAATACCTATAAAAAAATGGCTCTAAACACATTCTAAAGCAGCATAACCCACAAAAAGACAGAGTGAAACAAATTTCCAGCCAAAGACAGCCTGGATGGTTGATCAGAAAGGTATATCGCGTGGGGCTAGGAGAAGAAGACTGGGCACTCAGGCAAGGCAGGCTTGGAGGAGGCCTCGGAGGACTGAATCACAGGCAGCTGTGGCAGTTTCCAGACTTCTCAACTCACGAAGGCCAAAAACAACTGAGAAGGTCAGTGGGAAAAGTCTGCTTCTGTGGTGCTGAGAGAGGACGGTGGGGTTCCAGCCCCAGGGCAGTGGCTGCCTCCTGAGCTTCCAGCCAATAGACTGAGGGGGAATTGAGTGGTTGATCTGAGAGGGATTGCAGGGATCTCTCTGCTGGTGCAGGATTCTCTTGCTTTGCCCATGCTTGGATCTGGGTCACAGTTCTGGGTAGTGGTCCTGGGATGAGGGGGAGTGCTGGCGTGGTAGACCTTGTAGAGGCTGTGGAGAGGAAACCCTCCTCACAGTTCCAAGACAGAAAAGAGTGCTAATAGACCAGAGCACAGGCCAGGAAAGGAGTAAACACCTCACCCTTGATCATAGCACCTTGGAAGAACTAAAAATTTACAGGTCCCTAGAAGTATCTGAAAATAGCTGCACAAAACCCGTGAAGCTTGGGACAATACATTCTCCACACTGGAAACAGACTCCTACCTTAACAAAGAGTTTATAACTCAAATAATTGTCTGGGATCATGAGCAAGCAGTGCAAAAGAGTCAGACTATAGAATCTTACTTTGGTGACAAAGAAGATCAAAACATACAACCAGAAGAAAACAACAAAGTCAAAGCTCCTACATCCAAAGCCTCCAAGAAAAATATGAATTGATCCCAGGCCATGGAAGAGCTCAAAAAGGATTCTGAGAAGCAAGTAAGAGAAGCAGAAGAAAAACTGAGAGTGATGCTAAAGGAGACACAAAAAAATAGTGAAGAAAATATCTTAAAAAATACCCTAACCCAAATGGCAGAAGAGGTCCAAAAAGTCAATGAGGAGAAGAATTCTCTAAAAAGCAAAATTGGCCAAATGGAAAAGGAAGTTCAAAAGTTTACTGAAGAAAATACTTCCTTAAAAATTAGAATGGAGAAATTGGAAGCTAATGACAATTTGAGAAATCAAGGCACTGTAACACTAATCCAAAGGAATGAAAAAATAGAAGAGAATGTGAAATATCTCATTGGAAAAACAACTGACCTGGAAAACAGATCTAGGAGAAAGAACTTAAAAATTATTGGACTATCTGAAAGCCATGTTAAAAAAAAGAGCCTAGACATCATCTTTCAAGAACTTATCAAGGAAAACTGCCCTGATGTTTTAGAACCAGAGGGCAAAATAGAAATTGAAAGAATCCACCGATCACCTCCTGAAAGAGATCCCCAAAGGAAAACTCTTAGGAATGTTGTAGCCAAATTCCAGAATTCCTAGGTCAAGGAGAAGATATTGCAAGCAGCCAGAAAGAAACAATTCAAGTATTGTGGAAACACAATCAGAATAACACAAGATTTAGCAGCTTCTACATTAAGGGTCTATAGGGCATGGAGTATGATATTCCAGAGGGCAAAGGAGATAGAACAACAACCTAGAATCACCTACCCAGAAAAACTGAATATAATCCTTCAGGGTAAAAAATGGTCATTTAATGAAATAGGGGACTTTCAAGCATTCCTGTGGAAAAGACCAGAGCAGAACAGAAAATTTGACCTTCGAATACAAGACTCAAGTGAAACATGGAAGAGGTAAACAGAAAAGAGAAATCATAAGAGACTTACTAAGGTTGAACTGTTTACATTCCTATATGGAAAGATGTTATTTGTAACTCATGAGTCCTTTGTCAGTATTAGGGTAGTGGGAGGGAAAAAATTATATGTATGTACAGATAGATAGAGGGCACAGGGTGAGTTGAAGATGAAGGGGTGATATCTGGAAAATAAAATTAAGGGGTGAGAGAGGATTACACTAGGAGAAGGAGAAAGGGAGAAGTAGAATGAGGTAAAATATCTCACATAGACAAGAAAAGGCTTTTACAGTGGAGGGGAAATGGGGGAAGGTAAGAGAGAATGAGTGAATCTTATTCTCATAGGATTTGGCTTACGGAGGGAATAACATACACAATGGGGTATGGAAATCTCTTACCCTACAGGAAAATAAGGGGGGAAGGGGACAAGAAAGCAGGGGGTTGATAGAGGGGAGGGCAGATTGGGGCAGGGGATAATCAAAAGCAAATACTTCTGAGAAGGGACAGAGTCAAAAGAGAGAATAGAATAAATGGGGGGTAGGGATAGGATGAAGGGGAATACACTTATTTTTCACAAGACTACTATGGAAGTGTTTTGCATGACTACACACATATAACCTATATCGAGATGCTTGCCTTTTCAATGAGGGTGGGTGGGGAGGGAGGAAAGGAGAAAATTTGGAACTCAAAGTTTTACAAACACATGTTTAAAATAAAAAAAAAATTAAAAAAATCTTAAGTGTAGTTCAATTTACCTAGAGAAAATACCTGGAGAAATTTTCACTACTTGTTAGTGCCAGAGACATATTTTGGAAGTTAAATTACATTTGTGGAGAGAAGGGAAAATCTTACCTATTGAACAAAAGGAAAAAACTAAAGAAGGCAAGTATATACACTGAAAATCTAAAATGAAAGAATTTTTGATAACATAAATCAATGTGTACAAAACAAGTTGGAAAGAAACAAATTAGGGGAAATTCTTTGCAGTAAGTATATCTAATAAAAATCTAGCATATGAAATCTGTAAGGAATGATTTAAATTTATATTGGGAAGGATTCTTCTAGAATAGACACAGTAAAAAGATATTACAGATAAATCTTGATTGAAAACAATTCTTGTCATTTGTTAAATAGAAAACTTCAAATGCTAATAATCAAAGAAACATGAATTTAGAGAAATCTGAGGCACCCCCTTACATTAAATTGACAAAGATAGCTTTCCCTCTCTTTTGTTTATGTGTGTTACTATGACTGTATAAAAATAATGACAGAATAAAAAATTTAAAAATAGAACAATTATAAGCAGACACAGAAGCAAAGATCTTGTAATTATCTTTTTTAACACTAATATACACATTGGAAAAGCACACCATAAATGTGTTATGGTTTATGAAATTAAGTATGATCTCATTTTTATATTTTTGTTTATTTATTGGAATGTTTTTGTTGATGGTTACTAAGTTTATAATAAGAAAAATGCTATTCAAAAAGGGACTTTGCCAACTTCCACCCTGTCCCGTGCATTTTGTCTTATTCGCTAAGTCTTCTAATTACTAGCTGGATCTTTTTACCACTACAAAGAAAACAAAAGAGAGCTGGCGAGAGTGGGAGAATTCACAAAACATATTTTAATGATATAATGAAGTAGGAAAAAACTCTACAACTCTTATTAACTTAGGCAAATCTGGGTATAACATCTCTGATATTTTACACAATGATCAAAATGAAATTTTTTAATGGTAATTTTTATTTATTTTCTTGTTTTCAACATTTATTTCCACAAGATTTTAAGTTCCAAATTTTCACCCCATCTCTCCCCTCCCCCCACCCCAAGATGGCATGCATTCTGAATACCCCTTCCCCTAGTCTGCCTTCCCTTCTTTCTCTCCCCCCCTTCTCTTATCCCCTCCTATTCAATTTTCCTGTAGGGAAGGATGGATTTCTGTACCCCATTTCCTGTATTTCTTATTTCCCAGTTGCATGTGAAAACTTTTTTTTAAACATGTGTTTTTAAAACTTTGGGTTCCTAATTTTCTCCCTTCCTCCCTCCCCACCTACCCTCATTGATAAGGCAAGCAACTAAATATAGGTTATATATGTGCAGTTACGCAAAACACTTCCATAGTAGACATGCTGTGAAAAACTAACTCTATTTCCCTCAATCCTATCCCACCCACACATTTATTCTATTCTTTCTTTTGATTCTGACCCTCCTCAGAAGTACTTGCTTCTGATTACCCCCTTTCCCAATCTGCCCTCCTCTCTATCATTCCCCTACTCTCTTGTACCCTTCCCCCTGATTTTCCTATATAAATTTCCATACCCAATTGAGTGTGTATGTTATTCCCTCCTTAAGTCAAATTTCATGAGAATAAGATTCACTCATTCCCTGTCACCTTCCCCCATTTCCCCTCCACTGTAAGAGCCTTTTCTTTTCTGTTTTGTTTTGTAAGATAATTTACCCCATTCTACCTTTCGCTTTCTCCTTCTCCTAGTATAATCCTCTCTCACCCCTTTATTTTATTCTCCAGTTATGACCCCTTCATCTTCAACTCACCCTGTGCCCTCTATCTATCTATCTATCTATCTATCTATCTATCTATCTATCTATCTATCTATCTATCTATCTAT
>NW_020954550.1:30021253-30095559 GCF_900497805.2 Vombatus ursinus
TATCTATCTATCTATCTATCTATCTATCTATCTATCTATCTATCTATATCTACATATACATACATATAATTTTTCCCCTCCAACTACCCTAATACTGACAAAGGTCTCATGAGTTACAAATATCATCTTTCCATGCAGGAATATAAGCAGTTCAACCTTCATAAGTCTCTTATGATTTTCTCTTTCCTGTTTACCTCTTCATGTTCCACTTGAGTCTTGTAGTTGAAAATCAAATTTTCTATTCAGCTCTGGTCTTTTCATCAAGAATTCCTGAAAGTCCTCTATTTCACTGAATGACCATTTTTTCCCCTGAAGGATTATACTCAGTTTTTGCTGGGTAGGTGATTCTTGGTTGTAATCCTATCTCCTTTGCTCTCTGGAATATTATATTCCATGCCCTGTGATCCCTTAATGTAGAAGCAGCTAAATCTTGTGTTAGCCTGATTGTGTTTCCACAATACTTATAATTGTTTCTTTCTGGCTGCTTGCAATATTTTCTCCTTGACCTGGGAACTCTGGAATTTGGCTACAATATTCCTAGGAGTTTTCCTTTGGGGATCTCTTTCAGGAGGAGATCGGTGGATTCTTTCAATTTCGATTTTGCCCTCTGGTTCTAAATTATCAGGGCAGTTTTCCTGGATAATTTCTTGAAAGATGATGTCTAGGCTCTTTTTTTGATCATTGCTTTCAGATAGTCCAATAATTTTTAAACTCTCTCTCCTGGATCTATTTTCCAGGTCAGTTGTTTTTCCAATGAGATATTTCACATTGTTTTCTAATTTTTTATTCTTTTGGGTTTTTTTTACAGTGCCTTGATTTCTCATAAAGTCACTAGTTTCCAATTGCTCTATTCTAATTTTGAAGGAAGTATTTTCTTCAGTAAGCTTTTGGACTTCCTTTTCCATTTGGCCAATTTTGCTTTTTAGGGCATTCTTCTCCTCATTGGCTTTTTGGACCTCTTTTGCCATTTGGGTTAGGCTATTTTTTAAGGTGTTATTTTCTTCAGTATTTTTTTGGGTCTCCTTTAGCAAGCTGTTGACTTATTTTTCATGATTTTCTTGCATCACTCTCAGTTTTTCCTCTACTTCTCTTACTTGCTTCTCAAAATCCCTTTTGAGCTCTTCCAAGGCCTGGGACTGATTCATATTTTTCTTGGAGGCTTTGGATGTAGGAGCTTTGACTTTGTTTTCTTCTTCTGGTTGTATGTTTTGATCTTCTTTGTCACCAAAGTAAGATAATATAGTCTGACTCTTTTTGTGCTGCTTGCTCATGATCCCAACCAATTACTTGAGTTTTAAACTCTTTGTTAAGATAAGAGTCTGTTTCCAATGTGGAGAATGTACTGTCCCAAGCTTTGGGGGTTTGTACAGATGTTTTCAAAAATACTTCTAGGGACCTGAAAATTTTCAGTTCTTCCCAGGTGCTATTATAAGGGGGCAGGTGTTTCCTTTCCACCACCACAAGAAGCTTCACCACACCAGCACTCCTCCTTGCCCCAGGACTGCCTCACAGAACTGTGACCCAGATCCAAGCACCATTAAAGCAAGAAATTCCCGCCTCAGCACTGGCAGAGATCCCTGCAATCCCTCTCTGATCAGCCACTTGATTCCCCCTCAGTCTGTGGGCCAGAAGCTCAGGGAACAGCTGGAGCCCACGGGGGTGGCTGAGACCTAGCTCCTTCCCTCACAGCAGTCACAGACTTTTCCCACCGACTTTCCAAGTTGTCTTTGGCTTTCATGGGTTGAGAAGTCTGGAAACCACCACAGCTGCCTGAGATTCAGTCCTCTGAGGCCTGCTCCAGGGTCACTGTGGCCTGAGTGCCCACGCCAAACTGCGTTCCTCTCCCAGCCCTGTGTGATATACCTTTCTGATCAACCATCCAGGCTGTCTTTGGCTAAAAATTTGTTTCACTCTGTCTTTTTGTGGGTTCTGCTGCTTTAGAATGTGTTTAGAGCCATTTTTATAGGTATTTGGAGGGGTTCGCAGGGAGAGCTCCAGCAAGTCACTGCTTTCCCTCTGCCATCTTGGCTCCGCCCCCCAAAATGAAATATTTTTAACAGGAAGCTGTATTGTTCCCTCTGCACTCATGTATTTCCATTAGGTGAGTTTATCTTAGTGATAGTCCAATATTACTTACTACATAACAGCTTCTATTCCTTCCTCTGCCACTAACTAGTTGTGTACCTTTGCTGACTCTCAGTTTTCTGACCTGCAAAATGGTGGTGTTGGAAGAGATTATTTCTGAGTACCTTTCAGCTTAAAAAACAAACAACTAATACCACCACCAACACTGCTATTGCTCCAAATTAATAACTTTCTCCACTAAAATACTGCTGTGGTGCTTTGCCATAGTATGGAGGTGACCATGGGTTCTTATAGACTATTTTAGTGCAATGTAAGATCTGGCAGGAACTGGAAAATTTTCAATACAGGCTCAGGGGCAGAATGCATGCCTGTCTCTGAACACCAGATCAACTCAGTACACAGAGCCCTGTCACAGTAAGGTTCACCACCAATCCATCAATAAACATTTATTAAGTGCTTACAATGTACCAGGCACTGTGCCAAGTGCTGAGGATACAAAGAGTCAAAAAGCTGTCAAGAGGCTCATATCTAATTGGAAAAACAACAAAGAAACAAATATCTACCACCTACATACATGATAAATGAAAGATAATTATCAGAGGGACTGCACTAAAATTAAAAGGGGTTGGGAAATTCTTCCTCTAGAACAGGCATAGGGAACCTGTGGTCTCGAAGTCACATGTGGCCTTCTAGATCCTTCAGAGTGGCCTTTTGACTGAGTCCAAGTTTTACAGAACAAATCATTTTATTAAGGGGATTTTGTTCTGCGAACTTTGAATTCAGTGGAGATGTGAGGATGGAGCAGAAGAGGTAACAAATGTTTTTTTTGACAATTCCATGTCCTTAAAACTGTCTATTAAGGCATATAGTCATTGAGAATTGAATCCTTGAACTCCAGCTTCCTGAAGCCAAGATGGCAGAGTAAAAAGGTAGTCATTCTCACCCTCCCCTATCAACCTCTGAAAACCCAGAAAGTATCACACCAGAAAAAAACCCTGGAATAGCTGAACAAGAAGAAAAGCAAGGTGCAGCAGTGCAGTAACCCAGGCAGCTAGAGTGATTAATGGGAAAGGCCCCTCTTACCCTGGGGGAAGGGGAGCAGTACGGAATCAGGAGTCACCCAGTCATCTAGTGGAAAGACCCACTTTAGCAAACCTGGAGGAGATTCTGGTGCCTCGGCATTCTACAGCAAATAGGTCTCCCGGTGCCTTAGCAAAGATAAGGGAAGCAGCACTACAAAGGGCCCTAGGTGAATAAGCACCCACCAGCATTCCTCTGAAAGGAGCTGAAGAAAGCAACCTAGAGTTAACTGAAAGTTCCAGCTTTGTTGATTCCAGCCCAATACCAGGTAAGCTGTCAGAACCCTACAGCCTCCAACTGCCAACCAGGAGGAGATCCCCAAGCCCAGGTGCTCAAGCAGGAAACACCAACAGCTGGACCTCCGAGTGCCTCAATGAGGGTGGGGTAACTGGTGGAAACCAGCTCAGAAAACCACCAGGTGTCTTGGCATTCTACAGCAAAGGAGTCTCCCAGTGCCTCAACAGAACTAAGGGAGGCAGCACTGCAAGGGGCCCCAAGCAGATAAACACCTGGCAGCACTTATCTAAAAGGAGCTAAACAAAGCTAAAGGAAAGGAAAAGCAGGCAACCTAGATTGCCTGAAAGTCCCAGCCTTGTTGATTCCAGCCCAACACCAGGTAAGCTGCCAGAACCCTACAGCCTCCAATTGCCAACATAAGAGGCCCCAGCTCCCAAAGTCAGAGACCAAGACCTAGGCTCCCCACACAAGAAGCTTGGGTCAGTGCCCTCTGCTCCCCAGCAGGAGAGCATAATCTCTTTAAAGGCCAGGGAATAAAGAAAAACCATGAGTAAAAAGAAATGTACAATAGACTTATAATATGAGAAGAGTAAAGATCAAGACAGAAATTCTGAAGAGGACAACATTGTCATCAGACCCACATCTGTAACATCAAAAGGGAATATGAACTGGTCTGAAGCCCAAAAAGCCTTCTTAGAAGAGCTCAAGAAGGATTTTAAAAGTCAAATGAGAGAGGTAGAGGAGTCCTTAAAAAGTACAATTGGCCAATTGGGAAAAAAAAGTACAGTGAAGAAAACAAGTCCCTAAAACACACAATTGGCCGACTGGAAAAAAAGTACGCTGAAGAAAACAAATCCCTTAAAAATACAATTGGCCAACTGAAAAAAAAGTACACCAAAGAAAACAAATCCCTTAAAAATACAATTGACCAACTGGAGAAGAAAGTATAAAATCTAACAGAAGAAAACAATATGTTAAAAATTAGAATTGAACAAATGGAAACTAATAACTTTGAGAGAGCAAGAATCAGTCAAACAGAAACAAAAAAATGAAAAAATAGATGAAAACATAAAATACCTCATGGGTAAAACAACTGACCTGAAAAATCAATCCAGGAGAGACAATACAAAAATTATTGGTCTACCTGAAAATCATGATGAAAAAAAGAGCCTGGACGATATCCTTCAGGAAAACATAAAGGAAAACTGCCCTGAATCCTAGAACCAGAAGGTAAAATAACTATAGAAAGAATCCACCACCCTCCGCTTGAAAGAGATCGCAAATTGAAAACACCAAGGAATATAATAGCTAAATTCCAAAATTACCAGATTAAAGAGAAAATACTGCAAGTAGCCAGAAAGAAACAAGTTAAATATCATGGAACCACAGTCAGGATTACACAGGACCTTGCAGCCTCTACATTAAAAGACCGTAGGGTGTGGAACATGATATTCCATAAGGCAAAGGAGCTTGGAATGCAGCCAAGGATTAACTACCCAACTAAAATGAGTGTGATTTTTCAGGGAAGGAGATGGATGTTCAATGAAATAGGGGACTTCCAGGCCTTCCTGATAAAAAGACCAGAGCTCAACAAAATATTTGATCCTCAAGTAAAGGATTCAAGAGAGAAATAAAAAGGTAAATGGGACAGAAAGATACAATATATTGTTAATAAGGGCAAAATGTTTACATCCCTACAAGGCAAGATGACACTTGCAACTCTTGTGAACTGTACTGTTATTATACCATGTTAAAGGGGGTGGATATAAGTTGACTTTGATGTAATGATAAAAAAAAAAATGTAATCAAGTGGGTTAAATGGATCCCAGTAAATGGATTAGTCTGAGCTAAGAAAATGTACTGAGAAAGGAGGAGGCAGACAAGAGTAAATTACATTAAAGTAAAAGACATAAAAATATATTAGAGCAGAGGTAAAGGAGGGAGGGGGATGAGCATTGTTTGAACCTTACTCTCATCAAATTTGGCTCAAGAAGGGAATAACATAATCAGGTATAGAAATCTAACTTGCACTATAGGTAGTAGGAGGGAAAGGGGGAAAGAAAAGGGAGAGGGGATAGAAGGGAGGGACAAAGCAGTAAGGGAAAAGGGGAAGAAAAGGGAAAGGGATAATAGAAGGGAGGTGGGACTGAAGGAGGCTTCGGTCAAAAGCAAAACACTAGTGAGGGGGGAAAGGAGAAAGGAGAAAGAAAAGCATAAATGGGGGGAAATGGTTGGAGAAAAAGACACAGAGAGCAATCAGAACTGTGAATATGAATGGGATAAACTCTCCTATAAAAGGGAAGCGTATAGCAGAATGGATTAAAAACCATAATCCTACAATTTGTTGTTTACAGGAAACACATTTGAAAAAGAGTGACACATACAGGGTAAAGGTAAAAGGCTGGAGCAAAATATATTATGCCTCAACTGAAGTAAAAAAAAGCAGGGGTAGCAATCCTGATCTCAGACAAAGCAAAAGCAAAAATAGATCTTATCAAAAGAGATAAGGAAGGAAACTACATACTACTAAAAGGCCCCATAGACAATGAAGTAATATAGCATCCAAATTCTTAGAGAAGTTCAGGGAATTACAGGAAGAAATAGACAGCAAAACTATACTAGTGGGGGACCTCAACCTCTCCCTCTCTGAACTAGATAAATCTAACCACAAAATAAACAAGAAAGAAGTTAGGGAGGTGAATAGAACATTAGAAAAATTACGTATGATAGAACTCTGGAGAAAATTGAATGGGGATAGAAAGGAATATACTTTTTTCTCAGCAGTAGATGGGACATACACAAAAACTGACCATATACTAGGGCATAAAAACCTCACAATCCAAAGAAGCAAGGCAGAAATATTAAATGCATCCTTTTCAGATCATGATGCAATAAAAATTATATGTAATAAAGGGCCATGGGAAGATAGACTAAAAAATAATTGGAAACTAAATAATCTAATCCTAAACAATGATTGGGTCAAACAACAAATCATAGAAACAATCAATAATTTCATTCAAGAGAATGACAATAATGAGACTACATACCAAAACTTATGGGATGCAGCAAAAGCACTTCTTAGGGGAAGTTTTATATCTCTAAATGCTCACATAAATAAAATAGAAAAAGAAGAGATCAATAAATTGGGCATACAACTAAAAAAACTAGAAAAAGAACAAATTAAAAATTCTCAATTAAACACCAAATTAGAAATATTGAAAACCAAAGGAAAAATTAATAAAATTGAAATTAAGAAAACTATTGAACTAATAAATAAAACTAACAGATGGTTTTATGAAAAAAAAAACAATAAAATAGATAAACCTTTGGTTAATCTAACTTAAAAAAAAGAAAGAAGAAAACCAAATTACTAGTATCAAGAATGAAAAGGGTGAAACTACCACCACGTAAGAGGAAATTAAAACAACAATCAGGAATTATTTGGCCCAACTATATGCCAACAAATTTGACAATCTTAGTGAAATGGATACATATTAACAGGGAGTAAAATACTTAAATAACCCCATTTCAGAAAAAGAAATTGAACAAATCATTGATGAACTCCCTAGGAAAAAATCTCCGGGGCCAGATGGATTTACATGTGAATTCTATCAAACATTTAAAGAACAATTAATTCTAATACTATAGAGACTATTTGGTAAAATAGGTGAAGAAGGAGTCTTACCAAAATCTTTTTATGATACAAATATGGTGCTGATACCTAAACCAGGAAGAGTCAAAACAGAGAAACAAAATTATAGACCAATTTCTCTAATGAATATAGATGCAAAAATTTTAAACAAAATATTAGCAAATAGATTACAGTAACTTATCACAAGAATAATACACTATGACCAGGTAGGATTTATACCAGGAATTCAAGGCTGGTTCAATGTAAGGAAAACTATCAGCATAATTCATCATATCAACACCAAAACTAACAGAAACCACATGATCATCTCAATAGATGCAGAGAAAGCTTTTGACAAAATACAACACCCATTCCTATAAAAACACTAGAGAGCATAGGTATAAATGGAGTCTTCCTTAAAATAATAATTAGCATCTATCTAAAACCTTTAGCAAGCATAATATGTAATAGGGACAAGCTAGAAACATTTCCAATAAGAACGGGGGTGAAACAAGGATGTCCATTATCACCACTGTTATTCAACATCATACTGGAAACATTAGCTTTAGCAATAAGAGAAGAAAAAGACATTGAAGGTATTAGAATAGGCCAAGAAGAAACAAAGTTATCACTCTTTGCAGATGACATGATGTCATACTTAGAGAATCCTAGAGAATCAAGTAAAAAAACTACTTGAAATAACAAACTTTAGCAAAGTTGCAGGCTATAAAATAAACCCACATAAATCATTGACATTTCTATATATTACCAATAAAGCCCAACAGCAAGAGATAGAAAGAGAAATTCCATTTAAACTTACTGTAGACATTATAAAATATTTAGCAGTCTACCTCCTGATACAAACCCAGGAACTCTATGAACACAATTACAAAACACTTTTCATGCAAATAAAGTCAGATATAAATAATTGGGAAAACATCAGTTGCTCATGGGTAGGCAGAGCTAATACAATAAAAATGACAATTCTACCTAAGCTAATTTACTTATTCAGTGCCATACCAATCAAACTACCACAAAATTAGTTTATAGAGTTAGAAAAAAATAATAACAAGATTCATTTGGAAGAACAAAAGGTCCAGAATATCAAGAGAACTAATGAAAAGAAATGCAGGGGAAGGTGGCCAAGCCATTCCAGATCTTAAACTGTATTATAAAGCAGCAATCATCAAAACTGCTTGGTACTGGCTAAGAAATAGAGTGGTGGATCAGTGAAATAGGTTAAATATGCAAGACACAGTAGTCAATGACTATAGTAATCTATTATTTGATAAACCCAAAAACCTCAGCTTCTGGGATAAGAATTCACTCTTTGACAAGAACTGCTGGGAAAACTGGAAAAGAGTATGTCAGAAACTAGGCATAGACCAAAATCTCACACCATGTACCAAAATAAAGTCAAAATGGGTTCATGATTTAGATATAAAGGCTGATACTATAAGCAAACTAGGAGAACAAGAAATAGTTTACCTGTCAAATCTATGGAGAATAGAAGATTTCATGACCAAACAGGAGATAGAGAACATTATGAAAAGCAAAATAGATATTTTTGATTACATTAAAATGAAAAGTTTTTGCACAAACAAAGCCATTACAACTAAGATTAGAAGCAAGGTAGCAAATTGGGAAAGAATTTTTACAACCAGTCTCTCTGATAAGGGCCTTATGTCTAACATATACAGAGAATTAAGTCAAATTTATAAGAATACAAGCCATTCCCCAGTTGATAAATGGTCAAAGGATATGAACAGACAGTTCTCAGGTGAAGAAATTAAAGCCATCTATAGTCATGTGAAAAAATGCTCTAAATCACTATAGTTTAGAGAAATGCAAATGAAAACAACTCTGAGGTACCACATCACACCTATCAGATTGGCCAACATGACAAAACAGGAAAATGATAAATGTTGGAGAAGATATGGGAAAATTAGAACACTAATGCATGTTGATGGAGTTGTGAAATGATCCAACCATTTTGGAGAGCAATTTGAAACTATGCCCAAAGGGCTATAAAAATGTGCATACCCTTTGACCCAGTAATAGCACTTCTAGGGCTATATCCCAAAGAGATCACACAAACAGAAAAAGGACCCACATGTACAAAAATATTCATAGTAGCTCTTTTTGTGGTGGCAAAGATTTGGAAATTGAGAGGATACCCATCAATTGGGGAAAGGCTGAGCAAGTTGTGGTATATGAATTTGATGGAATACAATTGTGCTATAAGAAATGCTGAATAGGCTGACTTCAGAAAAACCTGGAAAGACTAGTATGGTCTGATGCTGAGTGAAGTGAGCAGAACCAAGAGAACGTTGTACACAATAACAGCCCATGTTGTGTGATGACTAACATTGATAAACTTAACCTTTCCTGGCAATACAAGGCCCTAAGACATCTCCAGAGGCCTTTTGATGGAAAATGCTATCTACATCCAAAGAAAGAACTATTGAAGTTGAATTGTTATGTTTTTTTCTGTTCTGTTGAGTTGTGTTTCCTCTTTCTGATGGTTCCTCCTATTGGTTTTAATTTTTACTTACAACATCACTAATGTGAAAATGTTTAATATGAATGTAAATGTATAGCCTATATCAGATTGTGCGCCATCTTGGGGAGGGTGGTGGGGAGGAAGGGGGAGAAAAATTTAAAACTCAACAGCATATGGAAGTGATTATTGATAAATCAAAATAAATTAATAAAATTTAAAAAATTAAAAAGAGAATTGCATCCTTGTAAAGAGTAACTACATTCATAGAACCCTGTATAGACAAATCCTAAAATATTATTTTAAGAACCTACCATTTATACAGTACTTTATAAGGCATTGAGAGCAATATAAAATTTAGTTAAGACACAGGCCCAAACCCTAATAGACCTTAGTAGTTGAAGAGACTATTTTTTATGTACCAATAGAATTAATAATTCATATTTATTTTCTCATAGAAAAGTTTTCCTTAATAATTAGCCTATGAGGGAAATTATTTTTATCTCCACTTTACATGTGACAAAAACTGAGGCTTAGAGAAATCAAGACGTATTTATGGCTTTAAACTTGGACCATTTGGGCATATATGTTTTGGGCTATTCTATGAAACCATTTTTATTGAGTTTTTAAAATGAGTATAACTATCCACTCTTGGTAAAGATCTCACTGTATTTTAGGTATGACTCAGTGAATTTTGGTGTATAATAGCTAGAGCAACCTTAGTCTTTAAGAATAATTACAGGCTTTTTTTTTTAATAAGCAGGAAGAACACAGAGTACATCTGAAAGCTATTATAGGAATGCAACAAACTTAATTCTCACATTCTTCCTCAGTGTCAAGCTTGTGACATGCTTAACATGGTAATTTATAGTCATTCTAAAAAGGAGAGGTTCACAAAAATCTCTGACAGGCTCTAAATTACAATAGTACATTAGGAAACTAATACAATAGTGATGCCATCTGCAAAGCAGATACATACTGGTTTAAAATCTCTAGGGCTCAAAAAAATGAAAATATTAAGAGAAGTTGACGTGAGAATATAACTTTCTAGAATACATAATGGGTCAATTGTGCCATAGTTATAGATATTGACTGTCATTTTGCATCAATATCAGAATGACTTATGGGCCTAAAACAAATAGTTGGTAATATAACACAAAATATTTATTTACCAGTAACACATTTATTGTTGCAACTGTACATTTCAGCACAATCTTGGTGAATGTCTTTTTACTTGAATTTGCACTGAACTCACTCTCATTTAGCTTAGGCAAAAACTAAACAGTCTACCCATTCTAAGAAAGCAAGGACAGACAACTGAGAATGAAGAGAAAGAGCGATACCTTTCAATAAATAGGGTCAGAAGCATTAAAACACAAAACTCACTAAGGGGGTGGTAAATGCAACAAAAATGAAGTGTTGTTTGGGTTTTTTTTCTCTTAACTATGTTAGGGCAACAAGATGAAGGAAGGGATATAATTGCTGCATAGGTGGGGACAATGATAGTGAATGAAGTGAAGGCAAAATTACTTCTGATTTTATTTTTTGTTCTATATAAAGGAGGATCAATTTTTGGATTAGGGATGATAAAATTATAATGCGGGTCTGACACATGTAGAGAGTACCTCAAATGGTTTCTCCACACAGAAGATATGGAGCTTGTGATGACCCAGACTAGAAATGTCTTAGAAAGACTGTGAAGTATGTATAAATATTTTATAATTGATTGAACCTAACCACATGATAAACAGGAGGCTCCATGATGGGCTAAATACACAAGTTACTTAACCACTCTTCATTTTAATTTTCTCATCTTTAAAATGAGCAAGCTAGACTAAACTATGATAGTTAAGTGACAATCACACAATACTATTAACTATGAATTAATTCTAAAATATAATTTATAACATATCAAATGAATTTTAAAAATTTAAAACATTGCACAACACTGGAATTTTACAGCTTTTTTTCTTCACAATAACCCTGTGAACCAGGCTCTTTGTTTATTATGACTCTATCAATCTGATCAATAAATATCTATTGAATGTCTAACACATGCCCAGGCATGATACTGGATGATAAGGATACAAATTTTTAAAAAATGAACTAACCTTTGTGTTCAAGGGGCTTATCACCCTTGGGTGATGCAACATATAGGTGAAATAGTATATGAATAATAATTTCACAAAGGACAGAGCACTAATCTCTGAGTCTGAGGGGGATGTCAAGAAAGGTTTCTAATAGGAAGTGGCCAATGAGGCAAGCCTTGAAGGAAGCTAAACATTCCAAAAGACAGATGCGTAACTTGAGGCTCAGCCTATGTAAAGGTGTGAAATTGAGAGAAACAATGAATTTCAAGTTAAAAAAAATAAGCAAGTCAGTTTGATTGCAATGTAAAAATACAATAACTTTTGAAAAACAAGCTAAAGTGAGATTGCCAATCAATTATCAAGCATTTATTTAGAGTTTACCATGTGTCAGGTATTTGGTTAAGTGCTAGGGATACTTAAGGCTAAAGAAAAGCAAAAACATGGCCCTTTTCCTCAATGAGCTCACATTTTAATAAAGAGGAAAACATGCAAACAACTATGTATATCCAAGGCATATGATGAGTAAAAGGAAGATAACCTCAGAGAGAATTTGCAGGAACATCTTCCTGTACAACATGGCATTTGAGTCAAGTCTTTAAGGAAGCTATGGAAGCCAAACATAGGGGACAGTCAGTGAAAAGTCATGGAATCAGGAGATGAGGCATTGCAAGGGACAAAAAGAAGGCAAGTGTCAGCAGATGGTGATGTATGTAGAGAGGAATACACATGAGTACTAGAAAGATGGAAAGGAGCAAGGTTATGAAGAGTTTTAAATACTGAATACAGCATGGAGGTAATAAGGAGATACTGGAATTTGGTGAGTAGGGCAGGAGGAAGTGACAGGGTTAAATTTGCGCTTTGAGAAGTTCACCTTGGAAGTTGAGTGAAGGATAGATTGGAATAGGAGAGACTTGAGACAAGGAGACCAGACAGAAGGCTATTACAATAGTCTGGGTGGGAAGTGATGAGCATCTGCATCAAAGTAGTGACTGTGTGAGAGAAGAGAAGGGAATATGTCAAAGAGGTATTGTGAAGGTGGAAATTGCAAGACCATGTTAATTTGTACATTTCTCTCTCTGAACTAGAGATACTTGGACTTAGATCAGTTGGTTAAGAATCTCAAGGTTTCCCTTTGTTGAAAACCTTGCTTTCAAGGTTTGCTTTCAGAGAATTTGAATGAAGAACAAGCAAGTATGTTGAAATTTTTCAGAATAATGCTTTTAAATGAATGAAGTAAATAGGATTACCAAAAAAAATTGATGTTTGGAAATGGGGGGGGCAGTTTAGGAGGAAAGAAAATAGTTTTTTTTTTATATAAATGTTGAGTTTGAGATGCTTGTGGGACTTCTAGTTTGGAATATTCAAAAGGCAGTTGCTGATATGAGACTAAAGCTCAAAAGAGAGATTAGGGCTGGATATATAAATTGGCATAAAGATAGTAATTGAAGCTATGGGAGCTAACGAGGTCACCAAGTGAGGCAGTATCAAGGGGAAAGAGGAGAGTGCTCAGGACAGAACCTTGAGAACCTATAGTTAGCAGGTATGATTTGCAAGAAGACCCAGCAAAGAAGGCTGAGAAGGATTATTCAGAGAAGTAGAAGGAGAACCAGGAGAAAGAAACATAGTGAAAACCTAGATAGGAGAGAAGATCCAAGAGGAAAGTATGATTGACAGTCTCAAAGATTACAGAGATGTCAAGAAGGATGAGGATTTAGAAAAAGGCCATCTGTTATCACAGTTAAGAGGTGATTGGTTACTCTGAAGAAAGTAGTTTCTGTTGAATAAAGATGTCAGAAGCCAGATTGCAGAGGATTACGAATAAAATAAAAGGAGAAGAAGTAGAGATACCCAATGGAGATGGCTTTCCCAAAGAGTTAAGCTTAAATGGAAGTAATAGAGGACTATAGGTAGTGTGGATGGTAGGATCAAATGAGAAGATTTTTAATTGAGGAGATATGAATGTTTGGAGGCATCAGAGAAGGAGCCAGTAGACTGAAAATTGAAGAGACAGCAGGGATGGTGGTGGGAGCAAGCTGCTGCAGAAGATAGGATAGAATGAGATCAGGGATTCGTTTCAAGGGGTTTGCCATTGCAAGGAGAAGGGCCATCTCTTCATTACAGTAAGGAATGGATCAGGAGATAGTTGGGGGAATCTGTCAAAGTGTTGTGAGATGAGGAGGAGGAGGAGGAGAGAAGAAGGAATTCTTAATGAATGGTTTCTATTTTTTAAATGAAGTATTAATAAGGTCTTCAGCTGAAAAGATAGAGGAAGGGACAGCCATTGGAGGGTTAAAGAGAGAAGAAAAGGTTTAGAATAAATATTATTATAAGTGGGATAGTAAATGGATTCTGAAAGTATAAAACTATTGCCTGATGAAATGAGGACTTAGTTGAGTTAATATAACATAAATTTTGGTGGACTGAGTCAACATAATTTCATGACTTTCTCTAACTCCATTCAGCAACATTTGAATAGTAGTAATAGTGGGAATAAGTGGTGGGAGTAGGCTAGAGTTTGGTATGACATGATTGGCAATAGAACAAGGAAGCAAGGGATTTCTATGAAAAGCATAGCATAAAGTTAAACTAATTCATAAAGACAACAAGAGAGAAGAGAGTATAGCCAGTTCAAGGTTATTAACCTGAGGAAGAAATAAGGGTAGAGGACCAGAGGCCAAGATAAAGACAAAGAATAGGCTTAGAAGTCATAAGACAGAGGGGAGAATGGAATGATAAAAGATTAGGATCAGATACAGGAATTGTGAAGTTGCTTAATGTGGAGGTAGGACACTTATTGATAATAGCGAGATCAAAGATATGAACAGTTTTGTGTGTAACTGAAGTGGAGTGGAAAAGTAGTCCTGGGACTTGAGTAGATTGAGCAACTGAGAAGTTAGAGTATTTAAGGAAGTATCAATAGATATGTTGAAATACCCTAAGTATGAAGAGTTGATAAAAAGTCTGTGAGCAGCCACAGAAAGTGGATGTTGAGGATGGAAGAACTGAGAAACATGTATTTTATTCTCAAGGTAATATGGACCCAATAAAGTTGCTTGAGCAAGTTGGTATTATTTTCATGGCTTTAGGCAGATGAATGTCAGTTGCATGGAGAAGAAATTGGAATAAGAACAGACTTAAAGTTGAGTCTAGTTAGGGGGTTGTTTCAATAATACAGGCTAGAGGTGAAAATGCATTAAAGTCTTTTGATTTCATAGATGTGAGGAATTTCCAGAGTGGAAAATCATTCTACAGATACACATGGACCATTCCTTTGTCATTTGTAGTTTTAGATAATTGTTTGGGCATTGGGAGATGCTTGCCCGGGTGACACATCCAGCATCTCAAAGGTACGAGAATCCAGTTCTTCCTGACCCCAAAGCTTTATTTCCACTATCCCAGGCTTTTCTTGAGCTCCACATGTAAACAGTCTTAGAGTGCTTGAATGCTTTGACCACAGTCATTCTATTATACCATAGTCTTATTTTAAAGATTCACTTCCAATTCTAAATCTCATTATCTTTGATCTCCTCTGGCCAAATTCCTATGACTTCTTGAAAGATAGTTTATGGAGCATCCCCTGGGAGGAGTTTTGCTTCTCCTGTTCCAAGTCCTTCATCTAGCCAGCATTTCAATGTGCTGCTGGCAATTCAGGTTGTTTCTACAATCAGATTAAAAGAAAGGCTACTGATTATAGAAGGAGAGAGACAGAATAAAAGAAATCCTCCTCAACAACTTTCCTATAATGTGAAATCTGTTTCCCTGTAATTCTACTCTTGGTCCTAATTCTGACTGTAGAAGCTAAATAACAAGTTAATGATTTGTGTCTATTAAGCCTTTGCTATGTGCCAGATACTGTGATAAGTACTGAGAATATAAAGGCAAAATCAGCCCCTGCTTTTAAGGAGACCACATCTTAAAAGAAGTCCAACTTTCTTCCATATAATTGCCTTTCCAACAACAGACTCATTTTAGTATTGTATTAAGTAGTCTTAAAAATAATAGCTAACATAATAATAGCATTTATATAAGACTTTAAGGCTTACTAGAAACTTTAGAAATGTTATCTCATTTTATCTTCACAACAACCTTAGAGGTAGGTGCTATTATTATACCCATTTTACAAATGAAGAAACTGAGGCAGACAGAAATTAAATTGCTTTCTCAGGGTCACACAGCCAGTAATTCTCTGAGGCCAAATTAGAACTCAGCTCCTAGCTGCTCAAGAATGGCTTCCTAACAGCCACCCATTCATTTATCTTTTCATTCAGTTTAGTCATTGCTCTACTCAGTGAGAGTGGGGATTCACTGAATACAGAAACTGACAGTACTGTATTTTCTATCTCTGCCAAGAGAATAATACCACATGCTCATCTCATTACATTCACCCATTTGAAGGTCCTTGGGATGAAGCCTATAAATCACAAAAGTACATTTATTATTATTTGTCATCCTGGCTACCTGAACTGTCCAGATTATGTGAATGTGAAAAACTGTCTCCATTACATAGGGCATCCAGACTTTTTTATATTTGCCATGGGATCACAAAGGAAATTCCTCATCCTGAAGATTAATTTCATCTGGCCCCATATTTTAATAATGTGAGGCATTTAACGAGCAAAACAGTGGTTTAATGAGAAGCCACAAATTAGATATGTCTGGAATGAACTCTCAAAGGAAAAGTTATTTGGACTTTTGTATGTGGTCTTTCTCAAAAGAAGGAATTCCAAGCACTGATCCAGATCATAAGAAAAATGTCATCATACTATATATCACAAAGAAGAAAAAAATGATTATGGAAATTACAGAGACCTCTCAATAGCAAGATTTCAACACCAGGGACATGCTAGGTTAGATATTAAGCTAGGTTAGATATTAAGCTGTGGAGGGTAATTATAATAGTAACCATTATCCCTATAGAACTGTACATTCATAAACCAGTTTTAGTAATTTTTGTTATAGAAAGTTTTTTATTTCACTAAATAGTTCCCAATCACATGTAGAAAAATTTTAACAATAATTTTTTTAACTTTTGTGTTCCAAATTCCCTCCATCTCCTGCTCCTTCACCCTCCTGGAGAAGGCAAGCAATTTAATATCAACAATATATGTGAAATCATGTAAAACGTATTTCCATATTAGCCATGTAGCAAAAGAAAATACAGACAAAAATAAAAGTAAAGAAAATAAAAATAAACTTGCTTCGAGCTGCTTTCAGAGTTCATTGGTTCTCTTTCTCTTTCTCTCTCTCTCTCTCTCTCAACAGATAGCATTTTTCATCATGGGCCTTTTGGAATTGTCTTGGATCATTGTCTTGATCAGAATAGCTAAGTGTTTCATAGTTAATCATCCTTACAATATTGCTATTGCTGCATCAGTTCATATAGGTCTTGGCTGAGTTTTGTTGTTGTTCTTGTCATCGGGTTTTGTTTTGTTTTACTTTCTGAAACCACCACCATTGTCATTATCCACAGCACAATAGTATTCTATCAAATCACTTACCAGAACTTGTTTAACCATTCCCCAATTGATGGGCATTTGCCACCACAATAGGAGCTGCTATAAATATTTTTTGTTCAAACAGTTCCTTTTCCTTTTCTTTGATCTCCTTGGGATACAAACCTAAGTAGTGGTATTGCTGATTCAAAGAGTATGCACAGTTTGGGTATAGTTCCAAATTGTTGGGCAGAATGGTTGGACTTGTTTACAACTCCACCAAAAATGCATTAATGTCCCATTTTTTCATATCTCCTCCAACATTTGTCATTTTCCTTTTCTGTCATGTTAGCCAATTTGATGTTTGTGAGTTGTTTTCTTTTTTATTTCTCTAATCAGTAGTGATTTAGAGCATTTTTATGTGACTATCAATAGCTTTGATTCTTTTGACGAAACCTTTTTGTTCATATCCTTTGACCATTTATCAACTGGTGGATGACTCTTATTTTTATAAATCAGGCTCAATTCCCCAAATATTTGGAAAAAAAATTAAGCCTTTATCAGAGAAACTTCTACTTGCTGTAAAAAAAAATGCTTTCCCCATTTCCTGTTTTCCTTCTAATTTTGGCTACTTTGTGTTTAGTTTGCACAAAAGCTCTTTAATTTCATATAATCAAAATTATCTATTTTACTTCCCATGATCTTTTCTATCTCTTGTTTGTTTATAAATGCTTCCTTTATCTATAGATCTGACAGGTACAGTTTTCCATGTTCCCCTAATTTACTTATGTCTAAATCATTTATCCATTTTGACCTTATTTTGATCTTATGTGGCATGTAACTATAAGACATACAATGTGGGATGTTGGCCTATACCTAGTTTCTATCAAACTGCTTTCCAGTATTCCCAAACAATTTTTGTAAAATGATGAGTTCTTACCCCAGATGTTTAGATCTTTGGGTTTATCAAAGACTATGGTGATTTACTAATGCATATTGTGTACCTAATCTATTGCACTGATCCATCACTCTTATTTCTTAGTCAGTAGCAAATGTTTTGATGATTACTGCTTTTGTAATGTAGCTTGAGATCTAGTACTACTAAGCTATCTCTCTTCACATTTTTTTCATTAATCACTTTTATATTTTTGACCTTTCATTCTTCCAGATTAATTTTAATTACTTTTTTTAGTTATATAAAATAATTTTTTGATAGATAGATTGGTATGGCACTGAATAAGTAAATTAGTTTAGTTAGAGATATCATTTTATTATATTGGCTCGGCCTACCCATAAGCAATTGATATCTATCTAGTTGTTTAGATCTGAATTTATTTGAGTGAAAAGTGTTTTATAATTGTGTTCATATAGTTACGGAGCTTGTCTTGGCAGGTAGACTCCCAAGTATCTTATATTATACATTGTTATTTTAAATGGAATTTCTTTATCTTTCTTCGGGACTCTATTGGTAACATATAGAAATGCTGATGAGTTACATGAGTTTATTATATATCCTGCAACTTTGCTGAAGTTGTTAATTATTTCAAATAGTTTTTCAGTTAATTCTTAAGAATTCTCGAAGTATTGTATCATCTGCAAAGAGTGGTAGTTTTGTTTCTTCATTGCCCATTCTAATTCCTTCAATTCCTTTTTCTTGTCTTATTCCTATAGCTAGCATTTCTAGTACAATACTGAATAATAATGATGATAATGGACATCCTTGCTCCACCCATAATCTTACTGTGAAGGCTTCTAGCCTTTTATAGATAATGCTTACTGATGGTTTTAGATAGATACTACTTATCATTTTAAGGAAAGTTCAATTTATTCCTATGTTTTCTAGTATTTTTAATATGAATGGATGTTGTATTTTGTCAAATGCTTTTTTCTGATTTGAGATAATCATATGATTGTTGATGATTTTATTATTGATATGATCATTTATGCTGATGGTTTTCCTCATATTAAAACAACCCTGCATTCCTGGTATAAATTCCACTTGGTTATAGTATATGATCTTTTGATATGTTGCTATTATCTCCTTGTTAGTGTTTTATTTAAAATTTTAGCATCAATATTCAATGTGGAAATTTATTGTTTTTTTCTTCTCTTTTTGCTCTTCATAGTTTAGGTATCAGTACCATATTTGTGTCATAAAATGAATTTCATGGAGCTCTTTTGCTTATTTCTCCAAATAATTTGTATACTATTGATGTTAATTATCCTTTAAATGTTTGGTAGAATTCACTTCTGAATCCATCTGCTTTGGGGGATTTTTTTTCCTTGGGGTGCTCACTGATAGCTTGTTCAATTTCTTTTTCTAAGACAGGGTTATTTAAATATTCTATTTCCTTTTTTGCTAATCTGGGTGATCTATATTTTAATAAATATTCATTTCACTTATTAGGCAAAATAGCTTATAATAATGCTTTAATTTCCTCTTTATTGGTGATACATTCACCTTTTTCATTTTTGATACTGGTAATAGGCTTTCCTTCTTTTTTAAATCAAATTAACCAATGGTTTATCTATTTTATTTTTTTTCATAAAACTATCTGCTAGCATTATTTATTAGTTCAATGGTTTTCTTATTTTCTGTTTATTAATTTCTCCTTTGATTTTCAAGATTTTCTATTTGGCATTTAATTGGGGATTTTTAGTTTGTTCTTTTCTAGTTTTTTTTTTTTAGTTGAATGCACAATTCATTGAGCTTCTGCTTTTCTCTATTTTATTGATGTAAGTGTTTAGAAATACAGTTTTCTCCCCTAAGTATTGCTTTGGTTACATCTCATAAATTTTGGTATGTTGTCTCATTGTTGGCACTTTCTTTAATGAAATTATCAACTGTTTCTATAATGTTCTTTTACCCACTTAATCTTTGATATTAGATTATTTGGTTTCCAATTAATTTTAATCTATGCTTCCATGGTACTTTGTTGAATACAATTTTTATTGCATTATGGTCTTAAAAAGGGCACATTTAATATTTCTGCTCTTCTGTGTTTGGTTGTGAGGTTTTATTGCCTAATTCATGGTCAATTTTTGTGAAAGTGACATGTACAGCTGTGGAAAAGGTATTGCCATTCAGTATTCTCCAGAATTCTATTTATTTTTTTCTAAAATTCTATTCATCTCTTTGACTTCTTTCATATTTATTTTAGAGTTTAGATTTATTTACCTCTTAAGAGGGGAAAGTTGAGGTCCTCCACCAGCATAGTTTTAATGCTTATTTTCTCCCATAATTCATTTAACTTTTCCTTTAAGAATTTCAGATGTTATGCTATTTGGTACATATATGTTAATTATTGATATTCCTTCATTGCCTTCAGTTCCTTTTAGCAATAAGTACTTTCCCTACTTGTTCCTTTTAAGTAGGTCTATTTTTTATTTTGTTTTCTTTCAGGTCACAATTGCTACTCCTAGCTTTTTACTTCAGTTCTAATAGATTTCGTTCTAGTCCTCCCCTTTAAAAAATAAAAAAAATAAAAAATAAACTATATCTCTCTGTTTCAAGTATGTTCCTTGAAAACAACACATTGTTGGATTCTGATTTATAATCCATGCTGCTACACACTTTCATTTTATGGATTAGTTCATCCCATCCACATTCTCAATTATGATTACAAACTAAATTTCCCTCCATGCTGTTTTCTTCTGTTTATCATTTACTCTATCATTTTACACTCTCTTCTGTAAAGTCTGTTTTGTTTCCAACCACTGCTTTCTTTTATCTACCTTTTACCATTTTTACCCTTTTATCACCCCTCCCTTTTCCTTTATTTCCTTCTTCTGCTACTTCTCTATTGGGTAATGTAGATTTCTGTTACCATTTGAGTGTGTATGTGTGTGTGTATGTATGTATGTATTTCCATCTTTGAATCAATTTAGATCTAAGCAAGGTTCAAATATTTCTCCCCCCCTTCACTATTTTTTTGATTGCTCCACTGAGCCTTTTAAGTTCTTTCTTGCATACCTCTTTTATGGAAGTTTATTTTCCCCACTTTACCCTTCCCTTCTTCCTTCCCCCAGGGCATCCCTCTTTCTTACCTCTCCATTTGTTTTACATCATCCCAGCATAATAGACTTACTCCCACACCCTCTTTCTATGTAAAATCCTTCCAACTTCCCTAATAATGAGAAAGTTCTCAGAAGTTAGTATATCATCTTCCCATATCTTCCAGAAAGATAAACAGTTCAACCTTATTGTCCCTTATGATTTCTCTTTCATGTTTACCTTTTTATACTTCCCTTGAGTCTTGTATTTGAAAGACAAATTTTCTATTCAGCTCTAGGCTTTTCATCAGGAATTCTTGAACATCCTCTAATTCATGAAATATCCATTTGCCCTCCAAATTATTATACTCAGTTTTGCTTTGTAGGTTATTCTTGGTTGTAACCCCAGCTCTTTTGCCTTCTGGAACATATTATTCCAAGCCCTCTGTTCCTTTAATGTGGTAGCTGCTAAATCTTCAGTAATCCTGATGATGGCTTTATGATATTTGAATGGATTCTTTCTGGTTGTTTGAAGCATTTACTCTTAGACTAGGGAACTCTAGTATTTGGTTATAATATTCCTGGGAATTTTAATTTTGGGATCTCTTTCACATGGTGATTGATGTATTCTTTCAACTTCTCTTTTACCCTCTAATTCTAGGATATCAGGGCAGTTTTCCTTGGTAATTTCTTGAAATATGATGTCTATGCCTTTTTTTATCATAGCTTTCAGGTAGTTTAATTTAATATATTATTATTTATATTTATATTATATTAATATTATTTATTTAATAATTTAAATTATCTCATATATATGAGATATATCTAACATATACATATATATGTTTTCAGTTGTTTTGTAGATGCGATATTTCATATTCTATTCTACTATTTTGACTTTGTTTTATTGTCTCTTGATTTAGATCATTATAGTCATTTTATACAGACAGTTATTCTGTTAACCTAGGTTTTCAGACTCCAATTCCAAGATTCTTCCTACTATAATACTGCTCCTCAAAATTTTCTGCATTTCATAAATCAATAACTTCCCAGAACTAAATTAGTTACATTGATAGTTATATTTGTAATAATATAATCAATTGATAATAATAATAACCCTTATTTTTGCAAAATGCTTTGCATGTATTATTTTATTTGATTGTCACAATAATCTTTTAAGGTAGGTGCCATTATCATCCCCATTTTACAAATAAGAAACTGAGGTTGAAAGATGTTAATTAACTTGTCCAAGGTCACAGGGCTAAGTGGCTGAAAGCAGAATTTGAAATCAGGTCTTTTTGGCTCCAGTTTTATCACTATGCCACCTCACTGTCAAAGGAATACACATTAATTCTTTCCAGTCTTTGAAACTTCACTTGTTTTAAGAGCCCAAATTATTTTATTAGTCATACTATGGCACTAATATTAGTAACACTTTCAGTGGGCAGGTAGGTGGCACAATGGATGGAGTTCTGGACCTGGAGTCAGGAAAACTTAACTTTCTTGGTTCAAATTTGTCCTCAGAAATTTCTTAGTTATATGACCCTAGGCAAGTCACTTAACCCTGTTTGCCTCAGTTTCCTCATCTGTAAAATGAGCTGAAGAAGGAAATGGAAAACTGCTCCAGTATCTCTGCCAATAAAGCCCCAAATGAGGACAGGAAGAGCCAGACATAATTGAAAACAATACGAAAACAAACTTTCAATAGCCAAAGTATGCATTAATATCAGTGGACTTTTGCTACACCTTCTCAGGTTTGCTTTTTTCTCTATTTATTCCTATTTTCTTATTTCTTTGCCTCCCAATCACCTCCTTTTCTTTCTTCTTGTCAGCTTACTTTAAGGCTCTCCAATAGCTCTCACATATGTAACTTAGTCCTGCTGAACTCCAAAGGTTTCCAATCCCCACTACTGTTCTCCTCTTAGCTCTAAAGAATTATATTGTTTCTTCAAACACCTCACTTACTACCAAAGAGTAAGTGAGAGAGACACATGGAAAATCTCACTCAGAGGCTTTGGGCTCTTTATGGAGTAAAGCAAGAATAAGTTTTATTATTTGTTTTTTTTATTTAGTTTCTAATGTTACATTTGTTTGTACGTAGATAATTCTTGACAAATAACCAAACAAATCCCCCATACAATACAATCACTACAAACAGTTCAGAAAAAACTAAATAATCAAGAGAGATTGAACATATTTCATTTTTCAAATGTATTAGGTTTATTTTAAAAATATACAAAGTGGTGACAAGAAATTGGAAATTGAGAGGGTGCCCATCAGTTGGGGAGTGGTTGAACAAGTTGAGGTATATGAATGTAATGGAATACTATTGTGCTATAAGAAATGATGAGCATACAGACTTCAGAAAAAACTGAAAAGACTTGTGTCAACTGATGCTGACTGAAGCGAGCAGAACCAGGAGAACATTGTACACAGTAACAGCCACATTGTGTGATAACTAACTTTGATAGTCTTATCTCTTCTTAGCAATGCAAGGATCTAAGACAAGTCCAAAAAACTCATGATGGAAAATGTTGTCCACATCCAGAGAAAGAAGTTTGGAGTCTGAATGCAGATCGAAGCATACTATTTGCTCTCCCTCTTTTTTTTTTGTTTTTTAGTTTGTTTCTTCTTTCTTGTGGTTTCTCACATTGCTTCTAATTCTTCTTTACAACATGACTAATGTGAAAATAGGTTTAATATGAATGTATATATTGAGCCTATATCAATTTACATGCTGTCTTGGGGGGGAGAGATGGGCAGAAAATTTTGAACTCAAAATTTTATAGAAGTGAATGTTGAAAACTAAAAGTAAATAAAATTTTTATTAAAATAAATAAATAATAAAAATGTATAGAGTTTCATGATATAGACACACCACAGTTTATTCATATATCTTCAAACTGTTGAGAATCTAGGTTGTTTTTAGTTTTGCAAAATCAGCAAAAATGCTATTATAAATATCCTTACATGTTTTTTGTGGTAATTTGTATGTAAGTTGAAATTCATGTTGGAAAATGTAAATAGTTGTAATTACATGCTGAATTAGTTTATTTTGGTTTAAACTTAAGTTCATTATCATTTATTCAATTAAAGATGCATTGTGGAAGAAGGCTTCTAAGCCCAAATTTTAAAGCACACAATATAGAAAAGCACAAAGAACTGTATGGTGAGCTAAACAAAGCATTTGACCCAGCCAACAATCCTGAATTCTGGACAGTTTTGCAGTGTGTAGATAATTTAAATGGCTGTCAAGAAAATTTACCAATGTTTTGAGATTATCTCTTAATGGTCATGATAGTATTGATGATATCTCAAGTGATTGTCCCCCTATTGCTCATGGATATGGTGAGATTAAGTATTAGATCCAGGGCATTAAATGCAACTCTACTAATGAATTAAAGAAAGGAAATTAGCAATTAGCAATTTAATATGTTCCCATCCTTTTGGGAAATAAATACTTTCTCATCAGAACCTACCTCTTCCCAGAAGCCACTGTATCTCCAGTCACCTTCACAGGTACTGACTGCTCTTTTTCATATGCCCTCCAAAATGCTAGAAGGAGTAGGAATAGGTATTCTCATCACTCTTCACTCTCACTGCACTGTTTCTCAGTGGCTTCCTGTTTTTTGAGTTTCATTTCATCGACCTCTATTACCAAGGCCAACACATTCTCAGTCATCTATTCATATCTAAGTCATTCCCTCTCCTTTTTTTCAAGGAGTTCACTACCTGCCTTAGAATATTCCTCTCTATCCCAACTCCTGACCTCATACTTAAAGACTTCAACATATATGCTGATGTTCCCCTGAAAAGTGGCCCCCCAGTTTATGAACCTGCAAATCTCCCATATTTCCCCATCTTCACTCCATCTTAGCCACACACAGAATTTAGCATTCCCTTAATCTGGCCATTGTCAATAACTATTCCACTTTCCTTATCTTACATCTGAAATTCTCTCCAACTACCACCCTGCTGTCCTTCAATTTCTGTTTCTCTATCACTCTTCCTAACCTAATTTTCCTTCTTACCATGGTTTCTAGTTACTCCATCCCTCCCCATTCCCCCAAACCATCAGTTCTGCTCTTGTCTTCCTTTATTCCCTTCATAATCTTGAGTTTATGGATACTTAGTTCAAATATATACTATCAACTAGCCTTGGATTCCTTGCCTGTTCATCCATCCACCAGTCATGCTTTGCTGTACTCCAAATGTGGTCTATCTTCAACATCCACCTTTTTTATCCCCAACTTTAAGCTGCTGAAGACTCTAGAAGAAAGTCATGCAACCATGGCCTGTTGGTTTACTATACATTTTTTCTTAACTACTATCAACTTGTTCCTCACTGCTACTCAACAAATCTTTGTATTCTTCCTTGATTAATTTCTATCACATTATAGTGACTATGCTAAATCTTCTCTCTCCTCAGATTTACTTATTGCCTCCAATCCCCTACCTCTCAATAGAGAACCTTGTCTTCCATCTTCCTGAAAATAATACCCTTCTGTGTTTTTTGAAATATTATACCCCATTCTCTCCTCCTTTACTCTTATCTCAGGTTCTTCATCTCTAAGAATCCCTGCCTCTCTTCAAAACCTAGATCATATGATCTATCCTATATGATGACTTTCCTGTTCTATTAGTGCTCCCCCAAACCTCCAAATTACTTTGTATTTATTTTATATATTTTGTTTTTGCCTATTTATGCTAAAAGTGCTTAAAAATGTATACTGCTGAACTGAATTAATGATGAAAAGGGTATTCTTCTTGCTAAGGCTAACCTTTTCACTTATGTTCTTGATCTTATCTCATCCCACTTTTTACAGGTGTTTCCCCATTAATCATTCTCTCTCTTCTTAAATCTTTTCTTTTTTTCTTTTCTTCTTTTTTTAGGCAATTGAGGTTAAGTGACCTGCCCAGAGTGACACAGCTAGTAAGTGTCAAGTGTTTGGTCTGAGGCCGGATTTGAACTCAGGTCCTCCTGACTTCAGGGCTGGTGCTCTATCCTTAACTCTCTTCTAATCCACTAATTTCTTCCTCTAATATCTGCAAAAATGTCCAAATATTCCCTGTTCTTAAAAAAAATCATTTGACCCTGCCAACCCATCAAATCATCATCCTACATTTTTTCTGCATTTCCTGGAATCCATATTATAAGGAGCTGCAAATGAATGAAAAGTGAAGAAGTTGAGACAATGAGTATGAATAGCCTTTTCTAGGAATTTGTTCAGGAAACAGCTTAGACATCATCTTTCAAGATATTGTCAAGGAAAACTGCCCTGATATTCTAGAACCAGAAGGTAAAATAGAAATTGAAAGAATCTATCAATCACCTCCTAGAAGAGATCCCAAAATGAAAACTCCCAGGAATATTATAGACAAATTCCAGAGCTCCCAGGTCAAGGAGAAAATATTGCAATCAGCCAAAAAGAAATAATTCAAATATTGGGGAGCCATGGTCAGGATAATGAGGTACAGCAATTTCCACGTTAAAGAATCAGAGGGCTTGGAATATTATATTCCAGAGGGCAAAAGAGCTAAGATTATAACCAAAAATCACCTATCCAGCAAAACTAGGTATAATCTTTCAGGAGAAAAATGGATATTCAATGAAATAGAGGACTTTCAAGCATCCCTGCTGAAAATATCAGAGCTGAATAGAAAATTTGACTTTCAAATGCAAGACCCAAGAGAAGCATAAAAAGGTAAACAGGAAAGAAAAGTCATAAGGATTCAATAAGGTCATAAGGATTCAATAAGGTTAAAATATTTGCATTCCTGCATGGGAAAATGACACTTGTAACTCCTAAATAGTTTCTCATTGTTAGGTCAGTTAGAAGGAGTCTAGACAGAGGGCACATGTGTGAGTTGAATATAAAGGGATGATTATCTAAAAAACTAAAATTAAGGGGTGAGAAAGAAGAATGCACTGGGACAAGTGGAAAGGGAGAGGTAGAATGGGAAAAATTATCTCACAAAAAGATGTGTGAAAGAGCTTTTACAGTGGAGGGGAAGATGGAGGACTTCAGGATGGGGAGCATGTGAACCTTACTTGCATTGGAATTGGTTCAAAGAGGAAACAGCATAAACACTCAGTTTGATATGGAAATCTATCATGCCACAAAGGAAAGTAGGAGGGGAAGGGGTTAAGAAAAGCAGGGGCTTATAGAAGAGTAAGTGGGAGGTGAAGTCAGAAGCAAAACATTTTTGACAGTGGACAGGGTGAAAGGAGAGAGACAGAGACAGAGAGACAGAGAGACAGAGGATAAAGAGTGGGAAAATGGGATGGAGGGAAATAGTTATTAATTCTTACTGTGAAAAAAATTTACAGTAAGTTTCTCTGATAAAGACCTAATTTCTCACATATATAGAGAGGTGAATCAAATTCATAGAAATAAGAGCCATTCCTCAACTGATAAATGGTCAAAGGATATGAACAGGCAATTTTCAGATAAAGTAACCAGAGCTTTCTAGAGTCACATGAAAAAATGCTCTAGATCTTTATTGATTAGAGAAATGCAAAATAAAACAACTCTAACAATTTGGCAAATATGACAGAAAAGGGAAATGACAAATGTTGGATGGGATGGGGGAAAATTGAGCCACTAATGCACCATTGGTGAAGTACTATACTGAGTCAACCATTCTGTAGAGCAATTTGGAACTATGCCCAAATGGCTACAAAACCCTACATACTCTTTGACCAAGAAATGCCATGACTGTATCCCAAAGAAATTTTTTTAAAATAGGAAATGAACCTATATGTACAAAAATATTTATAGCAGCTTTTTTTAGTGTGTCAAAGAATTTGAAATTGAGATGTTCATCAATTGAGGAATTGCTGAACAATTTGTTGTATATGATAGTGACAGAACATTGTGCTACAAGAAATGATGAGCAGAACACTATCGTGCTACAAGAAATGCTCTCAGAAAAACCTGGAACAACTTATATGAACTGATGCAAAGGGAAATGAGCAGAATCAGGAGAACACTGTGTACAGTAACAGTAACACTGTATGAAGATCAATTGTGAATGACTTAGCTATTCTCAGCAATACAATTATACAAGACAATTCTGATGGTCTTGAGATGAAAACTGCTAACTCCCTCCAGAGACAGAACTAATAGAGTCTGAATGCAGATCAAATCATATTTTTCTTTACTTTCATTATTTTCTCAGGGTTTTTTGGTCTGTTTTCTTTCACAACATGACTAATACAGAAATATGTTTTGTATGACTGCACATGTATAACCTATATCAAATTGCTTGCCTTCTCAATGGCTAGGTGGAGGGGGAAAAGGAGGAGGGAAAGAATTTGGAACCCAACAATTTTAAAAATAAATGTTAAAAATTGTTTTTACATCTAACCGGAGAAAAATACAATATTAAAAATTTTTTAAAGGAAAATGAAGGATCAACAACAACAAATATATCTTCCCACTTCCTAATATTAGCCTGTAGTATAACATGACCAAAAATGTAAAAGGAGCTCATAGCTTCATTAAGAAAAGGCATGATATTCAGAATAGAGAAACTGAAAATGTTCTATGCTCTTACTTAGTCAAATAGCATTTGAAATATTGGGGTAAGCTCTAGATATCACATTTTAAGAAGAGCATTGACAAACTGAGGATCATTAAAAGGATGGTGACAAGAATGACCTTGAAACCATATCATATAAGTATTTTTTTAAACCAGGGTAGTTCAGCCCTGAAGAAGAGAAGACTTCAGAAGAATGTTTTAGTTTTCTTCAAGTTTTGAAGGACTGGATTTGAAAGATTAGACTTGTCCTGATTGGTGCAGATAGCAGAATTTAGAACAAAGGATGCAAGTGCAACTCTGGGTTGACCTTTCCCAGATGCATTGTCACGGAAACTCAAAGCATCGGAAATTCCTGTACAAAGGGAGAAAGAGATTTACCAAGAGTTTAACAAGTGTCTGTGACTTTGAATCTGATGAAATTTTGAGGAAAAGAACACTACCTAAGCTGGAGATATTGGAAGTCATGACAGTTCCATGGCTGGGACTACATCTGGATAGCTCAGTAAAGTGCTGAATAATGTCCAATGGCCTCCCTACAGCTTAAAGACTTGAGTGGATATTGTAGAACCTCAGCTGAGGATGAAAGACAAGTGGGGAAAGCCTCAGAACAAATTAGATTAATCACAGGTGGAGCCTGTGGAGCCAGCAGATCATAGAAGGACTAGTGAGACAAACAAACTTGATTCCTAATGTATTTCTTTTTACCTCCATTCCTGGCTAGGTGAATTACCCTCTGCTTACTATTGTGAACTATTCCCTGTTGCTCTCCACCTCCACCAGTGAGGGTAGTAGGAAGACATGAGGGCAATTATGTTTTATATTGGTTGTATCCTCATGTGGCTGGCATTAAACAGTTGTTTTCCTGATTGCTTATTTTTGTTCTTTATAATACTTAAAGTTTATTTTTAAGTCTCAACACCTGATAACTATCAGCCTAAGCATAGTTGGTTATTGAATATATGGGGTTTGAAAGGAAACAATTCCCTAAAGGGATGGGGGATGAGATTTATTTTTTTTTTCCACAATAGAAGGTAGGAGTGGGTGCTAGAGCCAAAAATACACAGTCAGATGCTTTTGTAGCATTTCAGAATGCATATGAATACCAATTTAAAACTCAGATGGTAAAAAGAGAAGCCTATGAGGAAAATAAATCCCCCCAAAATTGTTATGATATGAGAAAGGTTTGGAATTACCATAAAATGGTGGGTGAAAACACTGAGCTACATGACGTGAGTATTACTGTGCCTGGCCTTCCAACCCTGAGGATGTGAGAGGCAGAGTCTTTACACCTCCACTATCCTTGCTTAGAATTATACAACTTCTAGCACCAGATACAGACACCATCATGAACAGAGAAAGACTTATGTAAGGGAAATCTTCCAGACAATTAAAGCCTTCTCAAAGTAGAATGGACTGCTTTTGAAAGTGGGTTACTCTTACTGGAGGTTTCCAAGAAGAAGGCAGATGATCATGTATCAGGGCTGTTTTAAAAGAGGATTATTATTCAAGAGTAGGTTGAACTAAAAGACTTCTGAATTTTCTTCCAACTATGAGATGCTGTGGTTCTATGAAGTGCTTTTTGAACAACAGCACTGTGATACGTGTATATATGCATATTGCAGGTGAGCAAAATGAAGCTTAAAAAGGTTCCTACACTCATCAGTTCAATATCTTGCCTATGATCAGCTAGGTGCAATGGGTCAAAGTGAAAATCTAAATTCAGATCCCCTAATTTGCTGCATGTTCTTTCTACCATGCTCCATTACCTCTCCCACTTTTATAGACCCCAATGCTAAAGGTAAGTTTTATAGCAAACAAATGTGTTAATTGTTACCATTTAAAGTATGTTTAAATTCCAAGTAAGACTTTTCATAAAGTTGATAGAATCAGAGGACCTTAGAACAAAGTGCTTTATAAACCTAAAGCAGTATGCAAACATTAGTAGCTTTTGATACTGTTTTTGGAAAGGCAATTGGGGTTAAGTGACTTTCCAGTATCACACAGCTAGTAAGTGTCAAGTGTCTGAGACTGGATTTGAATTCAGGTCCTCCTGACTCGATGGCTGGTGCTCTTTGCTTTTGATATTTTTATTGTTGGTCTTAAAGTACCTAACAAGTCCCTTTTTGGATAGTGCTTCCTAATGTCAGGTTAAAAATCTGCCTACCTGTAACATACTCAACAGTACTAGTTTTACCTTCAGATACTATGCATATCAGCTCTAATCCTTTTTCCACATTACAGACCTAAATGCAACTATCATATCTCCACTAATTCTTTTATCCCTAGTCCAAATATCATAGTTATTTCAGTCATTCCTCATACAATATTTTCAATCCCATCACCATCTTCTTCTCTTTCCACTAAGCTCCCTTTAATTTGTTAATATCCCTTTTAAAATATGCTGCCCTGAACAGAATATGATGTTACAGATGCGTTCCAATGAGTGCAGAACACTGTGGGGCAATTACCTTCCTTACTTTTCAATTGTTGTAGCCTAAGATTTCACCAGTTATTTTTGGCAGTAAGATCTCCCTGTTGGCTCATATTGTTTACACTCCACTAAAACCTTTCTGACATTTTCTTATAAATCAATGTTAAGACAGATTTATAGTTGGTTTTTATCATTATAGTTGATTTTTAAACACCTAAGAGCAGAAGTGCACATAATACTACTAAATATCATCTTGTTGCCTTTGGCTCATCATTTTGGCCTGCCAGAATCTTTTATAATACTGCTCATGTCATCTCATGTATTAACTATGCCTCCTGGATTTGGGACATCTGTAGTTTCCACAATCGTGTCACCTATATCTTCATCCCAGTCTTTGATAAAAATGTTGTATCCAAGAGGGCTGTGGATAGAATCTTATAACATATCACTATAGACCTCTCTCCAGTTTGACATTTTTTAATCCAATAACTAACACTTTGGTATACTTATTTAGCTATTAAAAAATCTACCTGGATGTACCAAGTGTGGCATGTCTAGCCCATATTTTTCCATCTTTTCCACAAATGTGTCATAAGAGACATTACCAAATGCTTTGCTGAATTCCAGGTGCTCTGTGCCTGTAACACTTCCCTGATCTACCAATAGCCCTCTCAAAAAGAAAATGAGATTAGTTTGACCTGGCTTCTTCTTGTATTGTCACTTCCTTAAATGTTCATAAACCATCAGCTCAATAATCCATTCAATATTTTTTTTTGCAGGGAGAATAGATGTCAAATTCATCAATTTATAATTTCCTGAACATACCTTTCCTCCATTAAAAAAAAATCAGTTCATATTTCCAGCACTTCTTTTATTCCTAAGAGTTCTTCACAGAATACTAACAACTAGTCAAGGATAACATACAATTTTTTTTTTTGAGAGGAGGGTGTCCCATTAAAGCTTTCTCTTTTTTTAATGGTAATTTATATATATATTTTGGTTTTCAACATTTACTTCCACAAAATTTTGAGTTCCAAATTTTCACCCCATCTCTTCCTTCCCCCCACCCCTAGATGGCATGCATTCTAAATATCCCTTCCCCTAGTCTGCCTTCCCTTCTATCTCTGCCCCCTTCTCTTATCCCCTTCCCCATCAATTTTCCTGTAGGGCAGGATGGATTTCTGTACCTGATTTCCTGTATTTCTTATTTCCCAGTTGCATGTGAAAACATTTTTTTTAAACATGTGTTTTTAAAACTTTGGGTTCCTAATTTTCTCCCTTCCTCCCTCCCCACCTACCCTCATTGATAAGGCAAGCAACTAAATATAGGTTATATATGTGCAGTTACGCAAAACACATAGTAGGCATGCTGTGAAAAACTAACTCTATTTCCCTTAATCCTATCCTGCCCATCCATTTATTCTATTCTTTCTTTTGACCCTGTCCCTCCTCAGAAGTATTTGCTTCTGATTACTCCCTTTCCCAATCTGCCCTCCTCTCTATCATTCCCCTACTCTCTTGTCCCCTTCCCCCCCCTATTTTTCTGTAGGGTAAGACAGATTTTGATACCCAATTGAGTGTGTATGTTATTCCCTCCTTAAGTAAAATCCTATGAGAATAAGATTTACTCATTCCCTCTCACCTTCCCCCATTTCCCCTACACTGTAAGAGCCTTTTCTTTTCTGTTTTGTTTTGTTTTCTTTTTTGTGGGATAATTTACCCCATTCCACCTCTCCCTTTCTCCTTCTCCTAGTATATTCCTCTCTCACCCCTTAATTTCATTCTCCAGATATGACCCCTTCATTTTTCAACTCACCCTGTGCCCTCTATCTATCTAACTATATCTATGTATACATACATATAATTTTTTCCCCTCCAACTACCCTAATACTGACAAAGGTCTCATGAGTTACAAATATCATCTTTCCCTGCCGGAATGTAAACAGTTCAACCTTAATAAGTCCCTTGTGATGTCTCTTTCCTGTTTACCTCTTCATGTTCCACTCGAGTCTTGTATTTGAAAGTCAAATTTTCTATTCAGCTCTGGTCTTTTCATCAAGAATGCTTGACAGTCCTCTATTTCACTGAATGACCATTTTTTCCTCTGCAGGATTATACTCAATTTTTCTGGGTAGGTGATTCTTGGTTGTAATCCTATCTCCTTTGCTCTCCGGAATATTATATTCCATGCCCTGTGGTCCCTTAATGTAGAAGCAGCTAAATCTTGTGTTAGCCTGATTGTGTTTCCACAATACTTGAATTGTTTCTTTCTGGCTGCTTGTAATACTTTCTCCTTGACCTGAGAACTCTGGAATTTGGCTACAATATTCCTAGGAGTTTTCCTTTGGGGATCTCTTTCAGGAGGAGATCATGGATTCTTTCAATTTCTATTTTGTCCTCTGGTTCTAAAATATCCGGAGAGTTTTCCTTGATCATTTCTTGAAAGATGGGGTCTAGGCTCTTTTTTTGATCATTGCTTTCAGATGGTCCAATAATTTTAAATTCTCTCTCCTGGATCTATTTTCCAGGTCAGTTGTTTTTCCAATGAGATATTTCACATTGTTTTATATTTTTCATTCTTTTGGATTTGTTTTACAGTGTCTTGATTTCTCATAAAGTCACTAGCTTCCAATTGCTCTATTCTAATTTTGAAGGAAGTATTTTCTTCAGTAAACTTTTGAACTTCCTTTCCCATTTGGCCAATTTTGCTTTTTAGGGCATTCTTTTGCCATTTGGGTCAGGCTATTTTTTAAGGTGTTATTTTCTTCAGTATTTTTTTGGGTCTCTTTTTGCAAACTGTTGACTTGTTTTTCTTGATTTTCTTGCTTCACTCTCAGTTTTTCCTCTTCTTCTCCTACTTGCTTCTCAAAATCCCTTTTGAGCTCTTCCAAGGCCTGGGACTGATTCATATTTTTCTTGGAGACTTTGGATGTAGGAGCTTTGACTTTGTTGTCTTCTTTTGGTTGTATGTTTTGATCTTCTTTGTCACCAAAGTAAGATAATATAGTCTGACTCTTTTTGTGCTGCTTACTCATGATCCCAGTCAATTATTTGAGTTTTAAACTCTTTGTTAAGGTAAAAGTCTACTTCCAATGTGGAGAATGTACTGTCCCAAGCTTCAGGGGTTTGTACAGCTGTTTTCAGAGATACTTCTAGGGACCTGTAAATTTTCAGTTCTTCCAAGGTGGTATGATAGGAGGTGAGGTGTTTCCTCTCCACCACCACAACAAGCTCCACCACACCAGCACTCCTCCTGACCCCAGGACTGCCCCTCAGAACTGTGACCCAGATCCAAGCACAGGTAAAACAAGAGATTCCTGCCTCAGTACTGGCAAAGAGATCCCTGAAATCCCACCTCTGATCAGCCACTTGATTCCCCCTCAGTCTGTGGGCCAGAAGCTCAGGAAAAAGCCGTGGTCTCAGGCTGCATTTGAGATTTGTGGCTGAGACCTAGCTCCTCTCTCACCACAGTCACAGACTTTTCCCACTGATCTTCTAAGTTGTCTTTGGCATTCGTGGGTTGAGAAGTCTGGAAACTACCACAGCTGCCAGCGATTCAGTCCTCTGAGGCCTGCTCCAGGGTCACAGTGGCTGTCATGCCCACACCGAACTGCACTCCTATCCCCACCCGGCACGGTATACTTTTCTGATCAACCATCCAGGCCCTCTTTGGCTGGAAATTTGTTTCACTCTGTCTTTTTGTGGGTTCTGCTGCTTTAGAATTTGTTTAGAGCCATTTTTTTTTTAGTTATTTAGAGGACTTTGGGAGAGAGCTCAAGACAGTCACTGCTTTCCCTCTGCCATCTTGGCCTGATAACATACAATTTCTTTCCATGTCATGGAAACTTGACATCACTTAAAACTACTTGCTCCTCACTTAAAATCTCCAACATCAACCCTTACATTAATCATGTTTGATTCCCAAAAGATATAGGGACTAGAGCAATGGTTTCCTTGATGAAGGAAACTCCCTAATAAAGAAATTCTCTCCTTGGCACTTTTATATGCAATTTATAGTCCTAAGGAGTTATCTAGAACATTGAGAAATAATGAAGTGATTTGCTCAGGACCATAAAACCAGTATCTCAGAGGCAAGACCAAACCTAGATAACCATGCTACATTGCGATAATAATGTTTGTTCTACCTTCTATAGTTTGAAGCACCTTCTCCTTGAAGAAAAACAGAAATTGAGCAGCTTTGCTTAGTCTTTTTCATTAGTTAACATTCCACAGTCTGCTCTAAGAAATTCTTTCTTCTCTTCATTGTTTTTGCCCATTTTATTGTCATTGACATTTTTCTGATGTCTCATATTTTTCTTTATTCTTTTTGACTCTGTTCCTTTATGTCTAGACCAGTCATGAATTTGTCTTAGTCTACGCGTTCCTATGTCCATTTTTTTGTATGTGACAATCTTAGTGCCTTGACTCTGTGATTATCTCCAGTTTATCCTGCATAGATTTTATGTTTTCTCCTCCTTTAAACTGTGGCCTCCTCAAGGACAGGCACTGTCTTTTCTTTCATTGTATCCCTAGAGCTTTGCAGAGACTCTGACACATAGTAGGTGATTAATAAATGCTTGTTGACATGGCAACTCTCCTTGTCACCCCATTTGATTTCTTTAAATTCCTCCTCTTTTCTTGCTCATTAGAATTATTTATAACTATAGGGCTAGTATTGTGTTTTTGAGAGTCATTCCTTTTAAAGTATCATACCATAGGATTATCCCAGTTTGGTCACTTATTACCTGTATGGCCTTGCAAACCCCTTTGGAACCCAGTTTCTTCAACTTTTTTTTAATAAAATGAGGGAGTTGAACTAGAATCAGGGCTTCTTAAACTTTTTCCACTCATGACCCCTTCAGCACTTCTTAAACTGGGGTCACAACCCCAGTTTAAGAAGCACTAAACTAGATAATCTTTAAGGTCCCTGCAAGCTCAAAATCTATGGTAAGTTAATCTTGTTATTTTGTTATTCTCTTCCTATCATTTTGATGAATTTTTTAAAACCTGGTTTCTTAAAATGTGTGGTACATATCTGAATAAGACAAGTGGTTTTTTAGAGGCTATTTATAACTCTAGGATTACATGGTCTATCTCTATTTCTTATGTCAGATTTATGTAGAAAATCCTAGGGAATTAGCAAAGAAACTAAGTGAAAGAATTCATAACTTTAGTGAAGTTATGTGCTACAAAAGAAACCCACAAAATCACCAGCATTTGTATGCAATAATATCAAAATCTAGGAGGCAATAATAGGAAAGGGACCTCCATTCAAAATATTTGCAAAATGTGTAAGACATTTAGGAGTCAATCTACCAAAGCATAATGAATAACTATATAGATTCAATTACAAGGTGTTCCTTGAAGAAATAAAGAACAACTTAAATATTCTGTGATCATGACTGAGCCATGCCAATATAATCAAAAAGAGCAAGATATATAGATTTAGTGTTTTAGCTATCAAACCAACAAGGGAACACTTTGGAGAGCTGGACAAAATATTTACAAAATTAATCTGGAAGAATAAAAGATCCAAAATATCAAGGAAAATAATTGGAGTTGGGGGAAAGAATAGAACTTCCAGATTATAAAGCAGTAATCAATCATAAATAACTTTAAGTATTCATCAAAAATAGAAAAATAGACCAATGGAACAGACTAGAAAAGGAAGAACTGGAAATAATTGAACTCAGAAACTTGGTGTTCAATAAACCAGAAAACATCACCTCTGAAAGATCTCCCTACTTTATAAGAACTAGGAAAACTAGAAAGCAGGATGGCAGAAATTCGACCTAGAACAACATCTTACACTATATTTCTAAAATAAATTCTAAATTCATATATGATGTGAATATTAAAGATCATATCATAACAAATTTTAGAAGAGAAGCAAGAAGTATACCTTTCATAGCTCTTGGTAAGAGACAAATTCTTAATCAAACAAAGGGAAAGAGACAATTACAAAAGATAAAATAGATAACTTTGGGTAACCAAAGTTACCCTGCCCCCCCATGCTTGAAAGTCGGATTATACATCCTTCTGTTGCTATATTCCAGTCATAATTCCCGTACTACCAAGTCACTTTCATGTCCATGTAACTCTTCTCATGAATAATTTACTTTTCAAAAGTGCATTCAGATGTTTGGAAAAGGTACAGACTACCTGGTAACTATTCACTTCACTCAAGTTGCAATATGCTGTCTCTTCATGGCCTGGGTGAATTACTGTCCCCTGATAATAGCTATTTTAGCATGAAGAATAAATAACTTCCAAATTGGCAGAATCTGTGCCCAGTTCTAAGGCGTCTAGAACAGAAATCCTGGTAAGCAACATCCAGTTCATGACTAAAGAATCCATCATGACATGAAACTCCAAGGACATTTCAAGAACAAATCTTTAAGTGGTTTTTCTAAAGGGCAAAGAAACAGAGTTCACTTCCCAGATTTTAACTCATATATTCCATCCTGGAGACTTCCAAAGTGGGTAAAATAAGTATGTCATCTTTTGAAACCTTCTTGTGGGCAGAATAGCTATCATTTTCTGGAAGCTAGCCTAACTTCCCACTAATAAAAATGACTCCAAATATATGAGAAAAAATTGGAGACTGGAAATTATGGAAATAAACATTTGACCACATTTCAATCTTGTGGTACAGGAAGTGATGGAGAGACACAAAGTTAGATGAAATCCTGCCAAGGTTTGTTGAAAATCTGTTGGTTCCTAAAGAATAGGGTGTGCCTCAAAGCTATTTGCAGTGTAGTTCAGTTAGACAATAGATGTTATTATTGTAAATGAGATATTTGGTGGGTTGGAGAACTTCAAAACTATAACTCAAGAAGGGAATTGGAAACTGGCACTCCACAAAATATAGCATATGTCATAGTGTGGAATTTGCAAGAGATACTCTCCCCTCCTGAAGATAAACTGCTTTTCAACACATTCATAGAACTGTGCTTACAAAATTCCTTACAGATGCATTTCCAAAGCATGTTGCTTTATTCATACAACATGTCTAATAATGCTGTCCCAAATGGGATGCCTTTAAAGGAGAGTGCCTAAGGTCATTCTTCTCTTTTCTCCATTGTAATGATGGTACACAACAGCAAAAAAAAAAAAAAAAAAAATTAGAGTACATTTGTATATAAATAAAATGAAAAAAAGTCTCTGTCTAGTTTTCCAATAATATACATGAGTAGTGCATGCAACAGAATACCATGAACTGAAAATATGGGAAATGAGAGATTGCTTGCTATTTTCCCAATGCCAACTTCTAGAAATTGAATATATTTTAGGCTGTTGATCCAGAATTAAAATTTAGGTGGAAATGGCAAGAAGGATTTATAGGGTAGAAAGAGTACAAGGGCTGGGCCTGTGAAATAAGAAAGTGGAATGAACTCTGGAATATCAATATAAGAAAAAGCCATCAAGAAGTAATTAAGGATGTTGAGTCTGTGCTGGAAGCTGTTCACAGTGCTTTAGGTCTTAACTAGTTTTCTGAGAGAACCTAGCATTCCTAAGGACAAACTGATCTTAGTTATCAGAGACAGGTTTTTTCCCACAAAATCAAACATTCAAAGTTGGAAGAGACAACATAGTCCATCTCATCTAATAGCACTCCCTTCTATGACATCTCCAACAAATGGTCATCATCCTCCTCTTGGACACACTATCTCTCAAGGGAATTTATTTCACTTCCAGAATCATAGAATCTCAAGAGTTAGAAGGGACCTCTGAGGCTATCTGGTTCAACCTATACTGGAACAAGAATATTTTCTTTAGCATATCCCATGAGAGGTTTATAGCCTTGGCTTGAAAAGTTCTATTGAGGGTGAAAGCACTGAATTAACTGAGGCAGACTATTCTCTTTTTAGATGGCTCTGCTTCATAGAAAGTTTAATCTTACATCAAACCCTTACATCAATCAATTTCTACCCACTGCTTTTGGTTCCACCTATTAAGAAATTTTTTTAAGAATTCACCTGTGAAACTGTCCTAATGTTCCATTAAATCCATGCATAAACCAAATGTCTCCCTAGGGAGCATCCAAATTCAAATACTTATTGTCTCACAGAATGAATGCATAGATATGCACCTTAAACAGGGCCTTCAAAATAAATTAAGGTAGGAGAAAGATTGGAAATCAACTGAGGGAAAATAATTTCCTTTCCATGTCTGATAAATCAGTAAAGTTCTGAAGACATAATTATCAAAGCATCAAGTCAATGAAGATGCACATAACTTTGGATCCTCAGAAATCATCTAGCTTAACTCCTTTATTTAGATATTTCTAGGGGCAGCTAGGTGGCTCAGTGGATAGAGCACCAGCCCTGAAGTCAGGAGGACCTGTGTTCAAATCCGGCCTCAGACCAAACACTTCACACTTACTAGCTGTGTGACCTTAGGCAAGTCATTTAACCCCAATTGCCAAAAAAAAAACAAAAAAAAAACAAAAAAAAAAAACAAAGTAGATATTTGTAATTTTTTTTTTAGGAATTCTTCCTTGTATTAAGTTTAAATCAGCCTGTCTCCCATCCCATCAATCCTAGCACTGCTCTGTGGGACCAAGCAAAATGAATCCAATGCCTCTTCTATATGATAGCCATTCACTGAAAGACTGCTATCATTTCCCCATCAACATTTTTTTCTTCTCCAGCCTTAAATCAATTTCTTTAAATTCCTTAAATCAATCTTTGGTTAACCTTGCTGCTCTTTTACCATCCTGACTACCCTCTTTCAGAAGTATTGCAGTCTGTCAATGTCCTTCCAGAACAGAACATGACACTCCATCTATAACCTTAACACCTGGGAGAAGAGTACAATCACCACCTCCTTCTTTCTGGACATGGTGCCTTGCAGTTTACTTATAAAAAGTTGAGAGCTTGACAAGAATCCTCTCATACCATATGGTCTCCTGGAGTCCTTATTTATTTATGTGGGTTTGAACAGATGTTATTATACTAGTTAACTTCTCAAGGGAATGTGATTAGGTGTGTTTCATTCCATTTGACAACTGAACTTAAATATGGAACCAGACTCTTACCAATCTACCTTCTAAAGCACAGATCTATTTGACCTTTGCCATCAATGACTTTCTAATAATTTCAGAATTCCAAGTATACTTCCTATCATGTTCCTCATTTCATCTTTCCTAATCTGCAAGCAATGGTACCGAGTCAGATTTTATTCAACATTAGATGGAAAATTTCCCTGAAAATCCCAAGAAGCCACTGGAACTTCTTGAAAAGGGGATTTGCATGGTCAGACTTGTGTATAGGAATATCAGTTTGGTAGCTGTATGGAGGGAAAAGAGTTGAGAAGAGTTTAACCTAGGATGAAGGCTATGTGAGAGATCAAAAAGGAATAGATACAAGAGATATTATGGGGGTATAATTCACAATATTTAGTAACTGGCTGAAAATGGGTGACAAAGGAGAGGGAAGATTCAAGAATGATTCTGGGTTACAAATTTAGGTGATTAGAATTATATTTTCCTTGATAGAAATAGGGAAATTTAGAGGAAGGGTGAATTTGAAGAGAAAGATAATGGGTTTCGTTTTGTACATTTTGGATTGAGGATACTAAACAGGCAGTTGGGGATGTGGGACTGGAGCCCTGGAGATAGAGTAGGGTGGGTATATAGATTTTGGAATCATCTGCATAAAAATGATAGTTGTACTCAAGGTAGCTAATGAAATCACCATGAGAGGGGAAAAAGAATAGAGATGGAAAAGAAGAGGGTCCAAGACAGAACCATGTTTAAGAAGTGGAACATAGGGGTAGCCAAAATGGTGGAGTAAGCAGTAAACCACTGCAACTCTCCCATACTTCCATATTCACCTCCAAACAACCATAAAACAGAGCCCCCAAAACAAATCCCGGAACAGCAGAACCAGCAAAAAGATGGAAGGAAACAATCTTTTAGCCCAAGAAACTTGAAAGATCAGCAATAAAGGTTCACCTCACTTGTGTGAAAGGAGAGAGAGCAGCCCAGGATGGGAAGCATGCCAGCAAACCAGCAGCAAGCCCCACCTCAGCAAACCAGTAGGAGATCCTGAGCCCCAGTGTGGTGAAGCAGACAAATGCCAACACCATGACCTCCTAAGTGCCTTATCATAGCCAAGAGAACTGTCAGATTCCAGCTCAGATAATGACCACATGCTTCAGTGCAGCCCTGGGCAATGATAGACACCTACCCTATGGGTGCCTAAGCAAACTAGCAGCCACCAGCCAGCACCAGCCAACACCAGCCTGTCATGCTTCAGCATAGCCTCAGGCAAACAGGCAACATCTAGAAGCCTGACTGCCACATGCTTCAGTGTACCATGAGGAAAAACAGAAACACCCCACCAGGACCACAGCACATGCCAGACACCACCACTAGGACCCCAGCTCAGCACGAAGTAAGCTGCCAGATCCCTGTGCCCTCTAGCAGCATCAGCCAACCCCCACCCCATACCCACAGTGGGACACCAGACACTAGGGTCTCCCATGTGCCACAGGGCAACATCAGTACAGCACCAGGTAAACAGCCAGGGCCTGCAACCACTAGAACAAAAAGCCAGAGACAGTGTCACTGCCATACTGGGAGCAGGGTTCAAATTAAAAAAGTCAAAAGTCAAAAGAAAAAAAAAGATGAGCAGAAAACAACAAAAAGAGAATCTGACCACATGGAAAAGAATTGGAAATTGAGGGGTTTCCCATCAATTAGGGAATGACTGAAAAAGTTGTAGTATATGAATATATATGAATATAATGGAATGCCATTGTGCTATAAGAAATGATGAGCAGGCAGATTTCAGAAAAAACTAGAAAGACTTACATGAACTGATGCTGAATGAAGTGAGCAGAATCAGGAGAACATTGTACCCAGTAACAGCAACATTGTGTAATGATCAATTTTGATAGACTTAGCTTTTCTCAGCAATTCAATGATCTAAGACAATTCCAAAAGAATAATGATGGAAAATGCTACCCACATGAAGAGAAAGAACTATGGAGAATCGAATGCAGATTGAAGTATACTATTTTCTTTGGGTTTTTTTTCTTTCTTGTGGTTTTTCCCTTTTATTCTGATTCTTCTTTTACATGACTAATGTGGAAATGTTTAATATGATTGTATAGCCTATATCAGATTGCTTGCCTCTTGGGGAAGGGAGAGGGAAGGGAAGGAGGGACAAAAAAAAATCAAACTCAAATCTTATAAAAATGAATGCTGAAAAGATAAAGAATCTGAACATAAAAAGTTATTATGGTGACAGAGAAGACCAAGACTCAAATTCAGAAGAAGATGATGTCAAAAAACCTATGCACAAAACCCCAGAGAAAAATGGGAAGCCCATAAAGATCTCAGAGAAGAGCTCAAAAAGGAGCTTCAAACTCATATAGGAGAGGTAGAAGAAAATTTGAGAAAAGAAATGAGTGATATGAGAGAATTATGAAAAAAGAGTCAACAGTCTGGAAAACTGCTTAAAAAATAGAATTGGCCAAATGGAAAAGGAGATACAAAAATCCACTGAAGAAAATAATTCCTTAAAGAGTACCAGTGGCCAAATGGAAAAGAAAGTACAAAAGCTAATTAAGGAAAACAATACATTAAAAGTTAGAATTAAGCAAGTGGAAGCTTATGACTCTATGAGACATCAAGAATCAATCAAATTCAAAAGAATGAAGAAAAAAATGGAAGAAAATGTAAAACACCTCATGGGAAAAATAACTGAATTGGAAAATAGATCTAGGAGAGACAATATCAGAGTCATTGGACTGCCTGAAAGCCATAATCAAAAGGAGGATCTGCAGAGCATCTTTCAAAAAATTATCTTTTTTTTTCTTTTTTTTTTTCTTAACTAGGCAATGGGGTTAAGTGACTTGCTCAGGGTCACACAGCTAGTAAGTGTTATGTGTCTGAAGTCAGATTTGAACTCAGGTCCTCCTGAATCCAGGGCCAGTGCTCTATCCACTGAGCCACCTAGCTGCCCCTCAAAAAATTATCAAAAAAAAAAACTGTCCTGATGTCCTGGTACCAGAGGGCACAATGAGCATCGAAAGAATCCACAAATCACCTCAGAAAAGAGATCCCAAAACAAAAACCCCAAGGAATATTATAGCCAAATTTCAGAACTCTCCAGTCAAGGAAAAAAAATACTATAACTGGCCAGAAAGAAACAATTCAAATATTGGGAAGTCACAATCAGAATCACACAGGACCTGGCAGCTACAACATTAAAGGATCAGAGGTCATGGAATGTGATATTCTGGAGGGCAAAGGAGCTAGGGCTACAAACAATAATCACTTACCCAGCAAAATTGAGCATAATACATCAAGAGAAATTGGTTATTCAGTGAAATAGAAGGATTTCAAGCCTTAATAAGGAGAAGACCAGAACTAAACCAAAAATTTGACCTCTGTTATCAAGATCCAAAAGAATCATAAACAGGTAAAAAGGGAAAAGAAAACATAAAGGATTTAATAGAGCTAAATTTTTTACATCCCTACATGGGAAGATCATACTTGTAACTCTTAAAAATTGTATAACAGTACAGATAGAAGGAATATACATAGAAGATATGGGTATAATGTGAATTTGAAAGAATGACATAAAAATTAAGGGATGAGAAAGATGAATACAAAGAGTGCAGAAGGAAAGGAGTGGTAGAATGGGGCAAATTATCTCACAGGAAGAGATGAGAAAGACCTTTTATAGTGGAGGGAAGATAGGAAGCTGGGCAATGGACATCACTTGAATCTTACTCTCATCAGTAGAGTCTCAAAGAAGAAATAATATATACACAGTCAGTTAAATATAGAAAGCTGTCTTACCCAACAGGAAAGTAGGAGGAGAGAAAAATAAGTAAAGGAAGTTGTAGGTTGTGGGGGGAGGGGGAAAGGGGGAGGGGAGTGAGTGACATAAAGGAAGGTAGATTAGGGGAAATGGTAGAAGAAACAAAACACTGGTGAGGTGGGAAAAGGAGAAAGGAAAGCAGACAAACAGGAATATGAATAGGATGGAAGTAAATACACAGGTAATAATCATAACTGTGAATGTGGATGGGATGAACTCTTCCATAAAACAGAAGCAGATACCAGAGTAGATCAAAAACCAGAAACCTATAATATGTTGCTCACAAGAAACATACTTGAAACAGAGAGACACACATACAGAGTAAAGGTAAAGGGGTGGATCAGAATCTATTATTCTTCAGTTTAAGTAAAAAAGCAGGTGTAGCAGTCCTGATAATAAGCATCCTTTTCAGATGAAAAAGTAAAGCAAAAATAGACCTAATTAAAAGAGATAAGGAAGGGAACTACATCTTGCTAAAAGGTACCATAGAAAATGAAACAATCAAATTAGAAGAGCAAGAAATAGCCTGCCTGTCAGATCTATGTGGAGGGGAAGAATTCATGACCAAACAAGAGACAGAGAGCATTACAAAATATAGAATAAATTATTTTGATAATATTAAATTGAAAAGTATGTATGCAAACAAAACCAGTGCAACCAAGATTAGAAGGAAAGAAGAAAGCTGGGAATCTTTACAGCAAGTGTCTTTGATAAAGGACTCATTTCTCAAATATAGAGAGAACTGAGTCAAATTAATGATAATACAAGCCACTCCCCAATTAGTAAATGGCCAATGGATATGAACAGGCAGTTTTCAGATTAAAAAAATCAAAGATACATGTAAGCATATGAACAATGCTGTAAATCAATTTTGAGGCTTACTAATCTAAGTCATTTGGTGGGGATGATGGCATTGCATTTGATCAGAACTCCACCAACAATTTTGATGCCGAAGGTTAGAGCAGTAATATGCAACAGCAACAAGTCCTAAAGATTCTCAAATGTACTCCCCAGACATGATAACAGTCTGAAAAGCTGCACCATAAGCAACAGCCTCATCAGAATTGATCATCTTGTTTCTTCTTTTTGCCAATGAAAATACTCTGTAGAAGTTCCTGGCTCTTGGGGACACAAGTGGAACCATTCAGCAAGATGATGTGACAGAGCTGTAACTTTATTTATTTAGGCATCCCTTAGGATGTGGTATGCCATAAAACAGAGCTGCATTCATCTCTTTAAAATGGATGCTATTCAGAGACGTACAGAAGTCAATACCTTCATGGAGCGGGTCAATCTCAATATTATCCTGAGTACAGGAAGAGATGATGTACTTTGCGTTTTCACAAGTAGTACAAAGGTGGCAGACATCCTTCCTGTTTTCACTCTCTTTCTTCTGCTTGTGCTTGAACTCAGCAATGAAATGGTTGATCATGAAATTGTGAGAGTCTCCTTGCCTGAGGGGTATTCTCAACTTAGGCCTAGATAATGGAAAGTGCTGCCTGAGAAACTGAAGGTTAATGCACATTTCTCAGCACCTTCTTTGTCCAAGACATTTTTTGAATAATAGCAGCAGTTCATTCATTGACAGAGCACATTGAGATCAATGATTTTTTCCAGCATCTTTGGTAGTCTAATGTTGGGAATCATTGAATTGGGCTGGGCCTGTGACCAGAGAATTTGTAACAAAAAGTCTTGCCAAGATAAACTTTGCAAATTCTTTTATCTTAGTCAAAACCATAGAACATACTTCTAGAGAGAAAGTTTGGGTCTTCCCTTGGGACTTTGCTTAAACCTTAGACCTGTCTATATCATTCATCATCATAAAGGATCAGTGCTTCATATCTGACTCTACAACCACATCCCCAAGTCTGTGATGAATGAGATATTTGGTATCATAAACAGTGTCAGTGAGATTTATTAAAAAATGATTCTTTGTAGCATTAGAGATTAAGTTTTCTTTGTCAGTAAAGGGCATTGTAAATTGGATGGTCTTACTTCCTTGGTCATTAGTAATGATCTCTAATTCCCATGTTGGAAAACTCTCTAACAAGAGTAAGTGATGCCATTATCAATGCCAACTAAGAGTCCCTTTTCTAAGGTTACTGGAGTGTCAGGGTAATTTCTGACTGATGAAGTATCATAAGGGCTCCTGAGGCACTGACTGAGCCTTGAGGTACATTTTTTGAGGCAAAGGGGAATTCTATCAGGCACAGGTAAGGAGGGCATGAACTTCAGGTATGGAGGACAACTGGTACAAAGACAAGAAGATGAAAGATAAAGTATTGTGTGTGAGGAGTAAGGAAGTCATTTTGGCTGACTATTACAGAGAAATGGAGGAACAATAATGTTCAGTGAGGCTGAAAAGGTAGGTTGACTTCAGGTTATAAAAAGTTTTAAAAGCTAAACAGGAGTTTATCTTTTACTCTAGGAACAATAGGAAGTCACTGGAGTTAGTTGAGTAAGGAAGTCACATGATCAGATCTTTGTTTAAGGAAAATTACTTTTGCAAAAGTATGTAGGTTAGGAAGTATGGAAAAGGGAAGGGTTTGGGGAAAATGATGTTATATTTGGGGCATGTTGGGACAAGATGTTTCTGGGCTACCCAATTTAAAATGCCCACTAGGCAATTGGTGATGTTGTAGTGAAGTTCAACAGAAAGACTGAGACTGGATATCTAAATCTGGTAGTCTTCTTCATAGAGATACTAATGGAGCCAAGGAGAGCTGATGATATTATCAAAAGAAAGTGTAGAGAAATAAATGGTGTAGGCCAGAGTTTGACAATTAGGGAGTATGAGATGAAGGATAAACCTACAAAGGAGACAGAGAAAGAGCAGCCAGAAAAGTTAGAAGTGAACCAGAGGAGATTAGTGTAAAAAAAAAAAAAACAACAACCAAAGAGACAAGAGTATCCAGAGAAAGAGGGTCATCAACACTGTCAAATAGAGCAAAGAGAATGAGAAAGATTAGGACAGAGAAGACTATCAGATTTGGCAATGAAGAGCTCAATGGTAACTGGGAGAAAGTAATTTTAATTAAGCAATAAGGTCACCTTGAGAAGCCACATTGCAGAGGGTTGAGGAGTGAGTGAGAAGACAGGATGTGAAGGTAATAATTATAGATAGTTTTTTCAAGGAGTTTATCTGATGAAGGGAGGGAAGATATTTGATATTTTGAGGGACTGGTAGGATCCAATGAAGGTGGGGGTGGGGGTTTAAGTATTGGAAAGCTAGTTATTTTAAAGGCAGCAGATACAGAACTAGTTGTTATGGGAAGGTTGAAGATTAGAGAGAGAAGGGAGATGATTGAAAATGCAATGTACTAGATTGCAAAGATAGGAGGAGAAAGGATCAAAAGTACACTTAGAGGGACTAACCATGTTAAAAAGAAGGACATTTCTTTGTAAGAGACTAGGAGAAAGGGGGAGAGAATAAGAGATGATGTCAAAGCATTTTGAGGTGAACAGGAGAGGGAAGTCATGTCAAATGTTCACGGTTTTTACAATAAAAGGTGAAGTTCTCAAATGAGAGAAAAGGGAGAAAAGGAGGTCTGATAGACCTAAGGAGGAAAGAAAAAAATTGAAGCAGCTTCTGTATTTAGCGTGATAGGGAATCAATTGAGAAGAATAAAGGGTAAGGACCCAATTGAACTTGAATAATATGAATTTCTTATATAACCAGGCAACATGGTTACAAGACTTCATCTTCTTCATTTAGGGTATAAATAGGATTAGAAGAGGTAGGTGTGTAATTTATGGTTATACTACTTAATCTCTCTTGGTCTCAGTTTTCTGCTTCTTGAAATGGCAAGAGTTCTCTGAAATTATGTAATTCTTGCACTACACACTATGATGCTCTTATAATTGAGCAGAGAGGAAAATGAGGTGAGGTGAAGTGGGAATACTTACTGGATGGGTTAGCTGGGGTCCTCTGTACAGGAAGCAAAGGTCAAAGGGCCACTGACCTTGTGTTATATACCATGAGATGTTATATTTTAAGTTATCAAATGCAACATTGCTATAATTCTGCTCACCAGTTGGTGCTTCAGTTGCAGCTGCCTCCAAGGCTCACAGCTAGTGCTGGTGCTTTGTTTCAGAACAATCTGTTGTTATAGCTCTCTCTTGTCAACTACCTAAGTTGTTTTAAGGTGGAAAAATGTCTCACCCCGATCTTTTTTTGTCTCTGCTGCTCCAAAATTTAATTGAGGGATTATTTTAAAGTTGGTTAGTGGGGAATATTATGATAGTTCAGCTAAGTGGCTGCCTCCCCTCTGCCATCTTGACTCTGCCCTCTCAAACATTCCTTTTTAAAGCAAGTCACAAAACCAATGCCTAGCAATAACCATCAACCTAGAGAACCAATACGAGGTTAAAAACAAGTATCATTTTTACCATCCTAATAATTCTCAGATAAATTGGCAATTACTCAGAGAATTTGGAGGTATGAAGCCAAGAAAAATAGGAGGAAGAGGTTTACTATATATCCTACTAGAAGACAGAGAGTCGGAAGGTTAGATATTTTATTTCAACATGCTTATTTTTAATATAAAAATAAACTAAGTTCAAGAGAAAGTAAAAGATTGTGCCATAGTTACTCAAGTTGGGGATACTATCTATAGATTTAGAGCTGGAACCTAAAGGCCTTTAATTTAACTCCTTTGACTTACATGTGCAGAAACTGAGCTTCAGGCCACATAGGTAATAAGTGCCAGAGGTAGGATTCAAACCTAGGTCCTCTGCCTCCAAAACCACTGAATCACACAGCTCTGGAGCTAGGCTTTGAATTCAAGTCCTCCAGTGGAAAATTGTTGTCGTTCGGTCGTTTCAGTCATGTCTGACTCTTCATAATCCCATTTGAGGTTTTCTTGGCAAAGATACTGGAGTGGTTTGTCATTTCACTCTTCAGCTAATTTTACTGACGTAGAAACTGAGGCAGATAGGGTTAAGTGACTTGCTTAGGGTCACATAACTAGTAAGTGTCTGAGGCCAGATTTGAACTCGGGAACATGAATCTTCTTGACTTCAGACCTACTGCTCTCTCCACTGTGCACTTAGCTGCCCCTCAGTGGCAAATTACTTCATTTAAAAACATAACATTCGATACTTGTCACCAAGGACCTTGTAACTGAAGAAGAGAGATTTTCCCGTAAAAAGAAGAGAACCATACAAGAAAATATATGCTCAAATGCTAATTTTGTGGTAAAGTTGTTATTGTAGAAGAGTAGAGAGAGATCACTGTGAGTTGGAGTAGCCAGGAAAGGCTTCATGGAGAAAGTAATATGTGACCTTGGTTGTGATAAGATTTAGTTGTTTATGGGAGGAATGATTAATAATGCTAAAAATGAGATTGGGGTAAGGGAGGTGGAGACTGTGTACAGAAGAAAATCAGCCTGAATAGAATGGCATTTTTCTGTTTGGAGAGTTATTAGGAAATATATACATTAGGGTCTAGATTAGGGAAGGTTCAGAATATATTATCTTGATTCATTTTGACTTGACATGACTGGAAACATTGTAGGTTCTTGAGCAAAGGGGTGTATGAGAAATGAGATTTTGGGGGAATGTAGAATTCAAACAGGGAGAGTTTCTTTGGTTGCCTAAGAGTGTTTTTAAAAATAGTAAGGGAAAAAAAAACTTTCAGAAATTTACAGGGTGATCAGACATTGAATGAAGTTTGTCTCTAAATTTTCAGGGATATGGTGGCAGAGCTTTGCCCTAATAATGCGAAGTGATGATTGTTTCTTGCAAAATGTGCTGATACAATGGAGCTCCACGGTGAATATCTTGAAAGCTGATACTACCTCAATATGTTTTACATATGTTCTATTTTTTTAAATATTCTGACACACCAGTTTGTATTGTTAAATGCTTCTTGCAATTGTCTCCTTATTATTAATCCTGCCAACATTCTTTAGGTAGGTAGAAAAGATCATCTGGTATTAAACTCCCATTTTCCAGACAGGAACGAAAGGTCAAGGTCATGCCCAAATCAAATGCAGAACAGGTGTCTAAAACGCCAAGCTACGGCCTTGTGTTCCTGCTTCTTATTCCCAGATTTAGGCCACCCAGACACTCAGGGTATATATGTTTTCATGTCATTCACATAAGCCATACTTTTCGAAACTGGTTAATGTTGTAAATTGGAGAGAGCTATGTGATTTAGAATCTATCTATTAGTTTAGTGAATGCTGCTCTCATGATAGTTCCTTGAATGAAGACCCAGGACTTTTACAAACATAACCATTTACACAGTTCCAGATTAAGGATTTAGAGGTTAGAAGAAGCCTCATTCATTGAATAATCATTTATTAAACACCTGTTATATACCAGGTATATACTAGGTATTGTACTAGGTATTGGGCATACAAAAGCAAAAACATTCCATTCTCTGACTTCCTCTACTAAGGGAGTGATCTGGGGGCAGGGGAAGAGAAAATGTACGTGGAAAAGTACAGACAGAACATACAAGTAAATGCAAAGCGTTAGTGATCATTTGACCTGAGGTTCATAACTTTTTTGTGTTATTGACCCCTGGCAATCTGGTTAAAACTATGGACCTCTGCTCATAATAATATTTTTAAATGCGTACGTAACACCCTGTAACAATCCAAAAGTATTTGCACCTAGTCAAGACACCAGCACCAAATGGGGTGTCATTCTACTTCACCTTTAACCATAAAATAAAATACCTAGGATTACAAAGGAAAACAATTTATTGAAATATAGTTATCAAAATATTTTTTTAAAAGGGTTATGGACTCTAGGTTAAGAATTTCTGAACTAGGCTGAATGTCCAATTTTATAAGCGATGAAATTTAGGTATATTTTCTAATTATTTTATAAGTTTTGTCTTTCAAAAAAAACCTGTCAGTCCTTTGAGAGCATATTGATACACATAAATAAAAGCAAGTTTTTTCAAAAAAAAAAAAAAAGGAAGCACAAGTTTCACCTCTATGCAAAAGCTCCAGGAGTTGGGACTTTTCTATTTTTCTTTTGTTTACAGATATAGAGTCACTTATTTCTTAGTGTCATTTAATAAATAACAGGGAAATAATCAACTTGTTCCCTAGGAGATAGGAGCTTCTCATAGATCAAAACATTAAGGGGAAGGCAGACCCAAGATAGAAGAAAGGTTCAAATGCAGCTGAACTCTCCCAACGTCCCCCTTCAAACAACTTTAAAATAACACCTCAACTCAAATTTTAGAATGGCAGAGTCAACAAAAGGTCAGGGTGAGATTTTTTCCAGCCTAAGACAATATAGAAGGTTTTTAGGAGAAATCTGTGAGACCTCAGTAGACACTGATAGCACAAGGGGTGGGACTTGGAAGCAGTGCTAACAAATACCAGCAGCTACTGCTGCTTCATGAGGTCTCAGTCCAGAGATGGTAAGGGGGATCAGAAGAAAATAGTCAGAAAGAGATTGGCACTGGGTGCAGTTAGTGCTGATTGACAACTCTATTGCTCATAAACAGTTCTGGGTTGCAGTTCTAAGGTGAACAGGAGCACTAACCCTTGCAGCCACAGGGGGCTATGGGACCTGGTCACAGTTCCAAGTCAAGAGGAGTGCTAGCACTTGCAGCTGCAGAACAACAGGGATGCTTCCTGGATGAACACCAGAACACAGACCAAGACAGCAGTAACCACACCTCTTCCCAGATTACACAACCTTGAAAGCATCAAAAACTTTAAGACCCTCAGAACTAGTTCTGAAAACCTGAACATGAAAAAGCCTGAAGCTGAGGACAGTGCTTTCCCATCCCAATGTGAGCAGAGACCAACATGAAGATAAAGTTCAAATTCAAGATACAGGATGGAAAAAAGAGCAAAGAAACAAAAAAAAAAGAATTTGACCATAAAAAGTTAATACAATAAGACACAAATTTGGAAGAAGACAATGATATAAATCAGCCACAGCCACTGCCTCAAAGAAAAATGCAAATTGGCCACAATCCCAGCAAGAATTCCTGAAAAAAAAAACTAAAGAAAGAAATGAAAGTGATAGAGGAAAAATTGGGGAAAGAAGTGAGAATGATGCAAGAAAATTATGAAAAGAAAAGTAACAGTTGGTAAAAGAGGCACAAAAAAATTCTGCAGAAAAAAAAACACCTTAAGAAAAAACAGAATTGGCCTGATGGTAAAAGAGACATGAAAATTCACTGAAGAACTCTTTCAAAAGCAGAATTAGCCAAATGGAAAAAGAACTACAAAAACTTATTAAAGAAAATAATACTTTAATTAATTTTTAGTTCTCCCATTTTCATATAGAGCCATAATGGGACTCCCTCTACAGGGTAGTGAGTCTAAAAAGTTTGTCTAGAAAGGGATTGACTTCAACCAGAGGTATATAGTCAATGGTTTCCACTTTGATAGTGGTCTGTTCAGAACTCTGTGGAAGTGTTCAACCCATCACTTTAGGATTATGTCTTTATCACTAATCAATGTGGCTCCCATCAGCATTTGAGATGCATCATAGGTCTTTAGCCCATAAATAGCCTTCAGGGTATCATAAAAGTGCTTTAGATTGTTATTATCAACATAAAACTGAATTTCATATGCCTTCTTATTGAGCCAAAATTGTGAATCTTTCTAAATTTTTCATGCACTTTATTTTTGATGGAGTTAAACTTTGACTTCTTATAGATGGATGACCTATCCTGCTGGTAAACCCCATGGAGTTCTCGTTTTTCAATGAGCAGTTTCTGAATTTCCCCATCATTTTCTTCAAACCAATCTTAATGTTTATGAGTGTTCTGGGCCAGATGAGTAAATGCAGTGCTTTATACCACATTTCTGATAGCTGCCCACTCATTTTCTGCTCCAGTGTTGCTAAGCAGGTGTTGGTTCAGCTTTCCCTCCAAATTAGCAAAGAGCTGTTCCTTCTTCAAGAAGTGCTCTAATCTGTTCATATTAAGTTTTCTGATAATCTTCTTGTTTTGAGGTCACCACTTTAATTGAATTCCAGCAAAGGCTAGAAGGTGGTGAAAACAGAATGCTTTGGGTAAGTTGAAGAGCCTCACTAATCACCCTGTTTCAAAAGGAATCATTCTAAATAAAACAAAGTAGACCCATCTCTTTCAATCTATTTCATCCTTCTCTGGCAATGCAGCTGGCCTTGCATGGGCTATGGATAAGGAGTCCACAAGTCACGGCTGACCAGTACTTGGCTAATTAGGACCTGTCCCTACTGAGTCTTTTAAGGATTATGTTGCCCTGCCCTCAATTTTGTGGCATGGTTTTGTTTCACTCCTTGGAATCACAGTCACTGCTGCAGATCCCCCCTGGTCCCTTATATGAAGCTAGAAAATAAAGAGAGACTGAGGATGAACATTTAGAACTCTATTATCTGAATTACCTGTCAAATGATAATTAGTTAATATACTCATTAGATTTATACATTAAGGAAATTACATATATATACATATATAGTATGTATATATCTGCATACGTACATATATACATACATACATATGTGTGTGTGTGTGTGTGTGTGTATATATATATATATATATATACGTATTACTGCAAAAACACAATAAGACTGAAGTTTGCCCATTACTGCTCAGGAAGATCCTGGTGCCCCTTTTTTTCCCAAGCTTCACAAATGTTTTCCCAATTTCTACTCTAGTCAATATTTAGCTTAGAGAAGATAAGTCTATGGTCAGTCCAGCACTCTGAAGCACACATTGCCTTCGTCACTCTCACATCCTGTCTCTTATCCTTACAATAAAATAGTCTATTAGGTACCAATATTTGCTGCAAGGGTAATAACCATGAAGTTTCACTGCATTTAGGTAAACAGAAGACAGTGTTGTTGATGAGAAAATGGCCATGGAATACACAATCTCCAGGAGTAAGCAACCATTGCTGTTGCTGCTTCCAACTTCATTCTTGGTGGTCTGTGCCTACTCTTGCATTAAAGTCACCCAGAATTATAAGCATCTCCTTTCAGTATATTGATTATGAGAGTTTCCAAGTCTTCATACAACTTTTCTTTGACCTCATCAGGGTTCGTCTTGGTGGGAGCATATGTACTGATGATGGTGGCATGGTGCTTTCCTACAAGTGGCAATCCCATTGTCATGAACATGTCCTTCATTCTTTTTGTAGGACTACAAGCTGGTTGACTAGATTAGCTTTAATTGCAAAAGTTATGCCAGCTTCACAGTGTTCGTCATCTCTGAGGCCACTCCAGAAAAATGTGTAGCCAGCTCCAACTTTGGTAAGCTGGCCTTCATTTGCCAGCCTTTTTATCACTCAGGGCTGATATTTGGATGTAATACCTGCTGAGTTCTCTCACAACAAGAGCTGTTCACCTTTCAGGACTACTGGATTTTGTATTGTCCATAAATGTGTGCAAATTCCAGGTACTAATGGTGAATGGAATCATTTTTGCAAAAGTTTTTGTAGTGTGTGTGTGTGTGTGTGTGTGTGTGTGTGTGTGTGTGTGTGTGTGTTTCAACCACAGAGGTGGATCCCTGCCTGCCATAGTAAGCAGGCAGGGTTGGGTGAAGCAGACAATTTTAGGACACCTTTTCTAGCCCCTTCCTCATGCCAGGACTTGAGCAGCATGGTCCTTAAAAGTCTGCTTAGACACCCAGACAGCTGCAAAATCCCACTGCTGCTTCAGTCCAATGAGAAAATGATCTTATGGCCTGGGCCACCTATATGCAGGGTTGTAACTGCAGCTCCATATCTGCTATTTTATCACTTGCATGTTATCACAGGACTTTGAGATAGGTAAAAATGGTAAAAATTCTTGTGTGAGGCAGCCCATTCTGTTTCTTGATAGCACTATTAGTTTTTTCTTGGTATTGACCTATAATCTGCCTGCTTGACACTTCCAGTACTAGTTCTGCCACAATGGAATCAAGCAGAACCAATCTCAGCCTTATTTTGTCTTCTCTTCTCTATGCTTAGCATTCCTAGTTCCTTCATGGCAGAGCTTTGAGCTCCCTTACCATGCTGGTGGCCTATAGTGGGATGCTTAACTAAGTTGCCAACAGTTAGATTTATAGAATTAACAGAATGCTGTTAGATCAGTTGTGGGTTTTGAAATGTTTGATTGTCTCTTCTATAACTAACTCCTAAAGCTAACTACAGCACCACTCTTCATTGGTTATTTACCTACAATATTCTTAACATACAACTCTAACCTTATCACTCCCGTACTCCATAAACTCCAGTGGCTTTCCTTTGTCTCTAGGATTAAACAAAAGTTCCTGTGTTTAGCTGGAAGCCCTTAACAACCTGTCTTCAATCTTCTTTCCAGCATTATCATGTATTAGGTTTCTTCCAATATATGGTAGTCCAATCAACCAATTTGCCAGGAATGCATTCTGGTGTCACTTCTGCCCTGCCCTTAGTTTCTCGTTTCCATCAAAATTTTCATTAAAAGTAAAATGTCAATTTTTAAGGATATAAATTCTTTCATGCTAAGTGGCCACACCCTAGTAAGCCATTTTGGCAGATGGGCTAAAACAGGTTGAGGGTAACTGAAGTTATCAAACCCAATGGTGAGCAAGTAAAGACTTCCCCCAGTGGAATAGGCAGATGAGAACAACTTGTTCCAATGACCATGAGGACAGCTGAAGCAGATGTTGTAGAAAACTTAGATCTTGGTCAGACGTTAAAGATGCCAAGGTCATCCACTACATCCTGAGCCATCACCAGTTGTCTTGACTTTTGTCTTGCTACTGGACTTTGATAATTCTGGAAGAGAGAGTGAAGCCTATGATTTTGCCCATCTCTGCCTCGCTTAAATCCAATTTATATACAAATCAAAAGATATCACCCATACCATTTTACCATTTTTACCTATCTCAAAGTCCTGTGATAACATGCAAGTGATAAAATAGCAGATATGGATACACTGGGAGCTGCAGTTACAACCCTGCATATAGGTGGCCCAGGCCATAAGATCATTTTCTCATTGGACTGAAGCAGCAGTGGGATTTTGCAACTGCCTGGGTGTCTAAGCAGACTTTTAAGGACCATGCTGTTCAAGTCCTGGCATGAGGAAGGGGCTAGAAAAGGTGTCCTAAAATTGTCTACTTCACCCAACCTTGCCCGCTTATTATGGCAAGCAGGGACCCACCTCTGTGGTTGAAACACACACACACACACACACACACACACACACAATACAAAAACTTTTGCAAAAATGATTCCATTCACCATTAGTACCTGGAATTTGCACACATTTATGGACAATACAAAATCCAGTAGTCCTGAAAGATGAACAGCTCTTGTTGTGAGAGAACTCAGCAGGTATCACATACAAATATCAGCCCTGAGTGATAAAAAGGCTGGCAAATGTTATGCCAACTTCACAGTGTTCGTCATCTCTGAGGCCACTCCAGAAAAATGTGTAGCCAGCTCCAACTTTGGTAAGCTGGCTCCCTGTTATCAGCTAAATCTAACTAATCTGGCAAGATTGCAGTAAAGAGATTCATACTTCAGAAGTGGTTGAGCTAGGTCCCCTCAGACTCCAAGAGTCTATAATTCTGTAAGTAGGTTCATTGGCAACATCCCTGAAAGGTGAACTTTCTTATTTAGAAGAAGAGGGGCAGCTAGGTGGCGCAGTGGGTAGAGCACCAACCCTGGAGTCAGGAGGACCTGAGTTCATATATGACCTCAGACACTTGACACTAACTAGCTGTGTGACCCTGGGCAAGTCACTTAACCCCATTACCTAGACAAAAAAAAAGTAGAAAGATGTTTATTTTGGTAAAATTTTATCAATCAATCAACCTCAGTGAAAGAAAACTAGGACATTACCTTAAAAGAGCTCTGTCTCCAGGGTTCATTACTTTAAGCACTAAGGATTCCATGGCTGAAGGAGCCAGGTGTTTTCTAAGACTGACATGACTCCACTGCTGGCTGAGAAACAGAGAATCTCAATGCTGTCACTTCGGAAGCACAACATGCTTTGGTCCTGAGAGTCAAAGGTGACATGTGTAACTGCCATGTCCATGAACAGTAAATACCTGAAACAATGAGAGAGTAAAACTGTGTGTGATTTCCAAAGGCCATATGTTTTGAATTAAAGCACATGAATTAAATGCTTGTGAGCAGTTTTAAGCAAACAGAAGAAACTGGGGGAATGAAACAATATAATGCAGTACTGTAAAAAAATGTAAAAAAAAAATGCATATCCTAAGGCTGAAGTATTTGGAGCTTCTCTTGTTGTACCAGAGCAGCAATGTTTGCTATTTGAGAAAGCTTTTTTTATTTTTTTTTTGGTTGTTGTTGCTTGTTCTTTTTTTTTATTTTCATAGGCAGTTCTTTTTTTTTCTAGTGTACATCCTCTCCTCACCACAAGAGACACAATCAGTGTGTTTCAACATCTTGAAAAAATTACTTTCTCCCCTGCATCAGATTCCAAATCTCCACTTTCTTCTGTATTCCAGAGCCATCTTCTATAAGATCTTATATGGATGTTGTTGCTGAAATATCTCTCCTGACTTCCCAAGTCTGAAAACCTGAACTCCCAGTCAAAGGCCCTTGACTTAAAATTTCTTACCCATACACTCAGCTTTAGCATCATCCCCAAACTAAGACAGTCATGTGCATACCTTCCTATCTTTTCTCAGCTGTGCGATTTTCCTCCTGTGTTTTCCACTTGTATCATATCTTGTCCTACTAGAATGTAAATTCCTTGAGGGCAGTTGAGGGTCCTTTGTATTTGTATCCCCAGTCAAGTAAACAAATGATTTTCATTTCAACAAGCGTTTATTGAATGCTTACTATGTGCCAAGCACTATGATAAGCATTGGAGATAATGAAGAAAGGCAAAAACAGTCCTTGCCTTCAAGGAGCTCACAATCTAATGGGGAGACAGCTTGCATTTATATAACACCTTGAGGTTTGCTAAGTATTTTACTTAATATTATCTCATTTGATCTTTACTACATGTGAAGTAGTTTTATGCCTATAATTTATTGGTTGCATAATCAATGTTTGAGTAGTTGAATGTTCTCAATTAATATTGAATTCTACTTCAAAAGCTTTTTCAAAATCATGGACAAGGCAGAAGTCAAGGTTGCCCAAACACTTAAAACTCTCCACATTGTAAAGATTATCTGTGTGTGTGTGTGTATGTGTGTGTGTGTGTGTGTGTGTGTATCTTTAGCTTTTGCCATGCATGTTGTGATAATGAATATTATCTATATTCAGTATGGAAGACTGAATTTTATTTTATATTTTATTATATATTATATATTATATATTTATTTTATTTTATCTAGATTTTATGCCAATTAGATGCTAAAATTAAAACATCGAGAAATGCTAAAGTCTAGGATTAGAATAGCTCACTGAGGTCAACTTCCCAACTATTTTTTCTTAGCATAAAAATGTAAAAAAGAAGACAAGAGAATTCTTCAAGTGCCACACCAATGCTGAGATTAGGTTTGCATTTAATTAAGTGAAAGCATCATGAGCAACCACACCCATGTAGAATGTTTTCTCTGAAAGAATTTTTATCCTTAAAAATTGACATTTTACATTTAATGCAAAGTCTTGGCATCTAAATTTTCCAAAAATATCCCAGTTGGATATTTAAAATGTCTATCTTTCTCTAAGTACTAATATTTATATTTCAGTACTATTATGTCATAAAATGATTATTTTTTATTTGGCCTTTTGGTCCCTAGAGCCTAGCACAGTACCTTGAATATAAATTGCATTTAATAAATCTTTATATAGAGGACTGATCCAGGAATGTTCCTGGATCCAATTGATGAACTTATCTTCAACAGTCACCTGGACCCAATGTGAATTGTTAGCTTTATATTTGTCCAGAATGTAGGATTTTTTTTTTACCCTTAAATACAAAGATGAAGCTACAAGTTATATATGAGGTATATTCTAATCCCTCCCAAAGGTAGCTTTTAATAGAGGCAAAAAGAATTAAAGAGGGGGTGATTAGGGAGTGGAGCTGACCCCAAGATAAAAATCATTTTTATAAGTCCAGAACATAGAAGCCTGGGTCATGAATTAAACTCATTGAAAATGAACAAATGAATGTAAAATATGTGTTTTTTTCTCACCAGATAAACTAATTTCCTCAATTTTTTAAATCACTTTTGATTTAGATGGTGACATGAATGGCTTGAAAGGAGCCCAGCTCTCCCACAAATGCCTTAGCAAAAATCTAAAAGGGCATCAGAGGTAACAATGATAAAGTTAATCAAGGGAACTAAAAAGAACAATAGTAAGCTCCTCCATTCATCCCAAGACTGAACAAGAAGACAGCCAACATCTTCAGCAGGCCCTCAGGGAGGGATGTATCATAGGAGGAATAAGCCTGCATGAACTTTGATAAACAGGGCCTTAAGCTAGTAGGATCTCAGCACCAGCCTATCAGAAAGCAACAAGGGAGAGTTAGCCCTTGAGATGCCAACAAGCAGGTCACTACCTGAAACATTTGCAGAACCCTGAAAACACCATTTTCTCTCAGAGTCACTGCAGAAGAGTTCTGAACCACCAGAACATTCGGGCAAACTATCCTGGGGCAACTTCTCGAAAGCCAGAGACTAGCACAGAAACACAGACTGTAATGCTTACTTAATTGGGACCTGTTAGCACCATAGCAGGGGACAAAATTGACTCATACTTGGGGATTATGTAAGGAGAAGGATACAAAGAAGAGAACCAAGCTGAAATGCCAGTGTTGAGCCACCAGGAGATGGAGAAAGAAAACAGGAATTTCAACAGATGGTAAAGCCTTAGTCTTAGCCATTCCATCCAGAGCTATATGTAGTGCCAGCAGCACCAAGACTACAAAGGGGCTTTTTCATACCACCCAAGAATGTGGAATGGAGTGGAGGTTGGCCCTAGCATAGAGTCCCAATTCAAGAACTGAAGCTGGCAAATGAAAATAAACTCTAAATGCAATTAAGAAACACTCTGGGTTAGAAGAAGTCAGAGAGATAAACCCAGAAGAAGAGAATGACTTCACAATAAATATAATAGAATCACAGTGAAAAGAATAACTTGGGCCACAAGGACAACAATATTGACTTAAGAAATTAAGAAAGAGGTAAAAAAGTGAAATTAGAAGCAAGATTGAAGAAAAAAAGGGAAGTTGAATAGACAGCTCAGAATAGAAAGCAGAAAAACTACCCAAATTGTGGCTTCCCTGAAAAACAGAAGGATGCAAAAGGACCTCAATGATTCTGTTAAGACAAGAAATATTAGAACAAAGTAAAAAAAGATTAAAAATAGAGTGTATAGGGCTTCAAAAACAACTAACTTGAAAAAATAGAAAGAGAATTTAAGAAACATCAGATTCCAAAAACATGTCTAAAACCTAGATAAAATATTTCAAGAAATCACAGATGAAAACTTCCTAGATCTCTTGGAACCACAGGGCAAAGTGAAAATAGATAGAATCTACTGATCACTTCTTGAAAGAAACTCCAAATTGGAAGCACCCAAGAATATTGTAACCAAAATCCAAGACTTTTGTGTCCAAAAAAAAAAAAAAAAAACTACAAGCAACAAGAAAGAAAAAAGAAACTCTACAAGTAATCAGGCAGAAAGACTTTAAATACCAAAAGTACCAAAAGAACAACAGTCAGGATCACATAAGACTGTAGTACATAAAAGGGAGAAAATCTTAGAATATTATATTCTAAAAGGCAAAAGAAAAAGTTGTATAACTATATAAACATATTCTAAGTATTTAATAAGAGAAATGAAAATAAATAAGAAATAATAAGAGAAATGGGATAAGAGACACAGAAATTAAACCAAGTCTGAATTTCCACCTTCTTTACCCATTAAATTGTCAACAATGGTAGAAAGGTATAGTGACAATTGTTGGAAAAGCCGTGGGAAAAACAGGCTAACTAGTTCCCTGTTGGTAGAATTATGAATTTGTCCAACCAATCTGGAAAGCAGTTTGGAGCTATCCCAATGAAACTATATCCACATAACCACTGAACTATCCATACCTCTTGAACCAGTAAAACTACCACTAGGTGTATACGTAGTCCAAAAAGATCAAAGACAGAAAGAAAGGGTTTATATGTTTAGAAGTATTTATAGGAGCACTTTTTTTTGTCGCCGAAAAATAAAGAAGAGGAAGAAGAAGAAGAAGAGCAAAAGTGCTTTACAATTATTATATCATTTGGTCCTTACAAGAACCCTGGGAGATAGATGCTACTATAATCTTCATTTTACAGGTGAGGAAACTGAGTCAAACAGAGGTTAAGTGACTTACCCAGTATCACATAGCTAATAAGTGTCTGAGGCTAGAGTTGTACTCAGATCTTCCTGACTTCAGCACCTATGTTCTATCTACTGCACCATCTAGCTGCCAAAGTGAGAGCCATCATATAGAGAATGTCTAAACAAATCATGGTAGATGAATGTAATGGAACAATATTGCCCCCAAAGTAATCACAAAAGGAAGAAATTCAGAGAAACCTGAAAAGACTTGTACAAATTGATGCAGAGTGAAGTGAGAAAAACCAGAAGAACAATTGAGACAACATGCATAAATTATAAAGAAAAACAAATTTGAAATACTTAAGAACTCTGATCCATGCAATGCTCAGTCACAACTCCAGCAGAAAAGAATAAAACATACTTCTCATCTACTGGCCAAGAGATGACAGACTAGAGTTACTCAATACAAAGTGCCTTTTCAGACACAGACTTATGTGTCTTGTATCATATCTTGTCCTAGTAGGATGTAAATTCCTTGAGGTCAGTTGAGGGCCCTTTGTATCTGTATCCCCAGTCAAGTCAACAAATGATTTTAGGTGTCAAACTTCTGTTTGTTTTGTTTCACTCTACTTATTTATTACAAGAGAGGGAACTTTTGGGGGGGGACTTGAGAGTTGAAAGTGAGCAGTGATAGTGATGCAAAAAAAAAAGAAAGAAAAGATCGTCAATAAAATAATAGTAATGATGATGATAATGATAATGATAATCTTATTATAGAAGAAAAAGGAAGCTCTGAAGGGGATATAGAGTAGTGTCATTACCAGTCGGTTGTTTTTTTCATAAATGATTCAAAGGAAGCAAGTTTCCCAGTAGTAGAGCTTCCCAGTTTCATATAACATTCTCTTTTCCTATTCTTTGTATATGGAAATATTCATGTTTGTTGATTTTTAAGCTCATTTTTAAGAAAAAAAATTAAATCGTCTCTATTGAAAACCTTTAATTTTATGTTTTATTTTAAAAGGAAATTTAAAAAAAGGTTCATAGCATCATATAATTTAGAGTTGGAAGAAGCCTTACAGGTTTTTTCTCATTTTACATATGAGAAAACTGAGAGAGGTAAACTGACTTAATTTTAATGATTTAGTGATTTAACGAGGTCTATAAAACCAGTCTTTTCATTTTAACCCAATCTTACACCCAGTCCCCAAAAGGTAGGTGTCCTTGCTGACTTGAAGTGAGGTTCAGCAGAGGATATAGTGGGAGTCACCTGGCTTGTCATTTGAGCCTGAAGCTTAAGAAACTATATATTCTCTGTGACTTATAGACAGAGGTATGCTGGTAAAAGTTTAACAATCAGCTCTCTGAGGTCACAGTTTTAAGTTTAACCTCCATTATTAACATTTTCTCCATCACTTTTTTTAAAATTTCTAGACAATCATAAAAATAAATTAATCAAGCCCTGATTTGTGTTTGTCAGTATCTGAAGTATAAATGCTTACTCTGAAAATTTGGCAATCAATTCTTCCAAGCCGTCATGAACTAGCTCCAGTACATCCCCTATAATAGCTCTTTCGTCAGTGGGATTCCTGCTGGGAACCACATAGGGGACACCAAGATTTGCTCCTTCATCTTGGCTCACCTAGAAAGAATTCTCTGGGACCTTTCCTACCACTCAAACCTCTGAACAATTCAAAACCACACGTCCCAACCAAAATGCCTCCATTTTGGGAGGAAACCTCTGTTTTACATCCAGAATCCACTGTTCTGCCCTTTCTCAGAATCTGCTTCAGATTTGTGGTAGAACTTCCTTCTTGGAGCATTCAAATGAGTCTCCATTTTTGTCTCCATTCTCTCCTAGTCCTAGGACAGTATGTCAACCACTCATATCAGCATCTTGCTCCAAACGTTGGATTTTATAACAGTATCCTCTGCCTTCGTATTTTCTTCTCTGTCTCCCATATTCTGCTGCAGCAGCTGGACTGGTTTATGCACATTATTTCCAGGATGCTCCCTGAATGATTTCCAAAAGGAAGTAGGGGAACCAGTGGACCTTGGCACAGAGGCCTAAGGGAGGGTAGCAAAACTACCCTGAAGGCAAACATATGTAATCCACACTCCATGTACCTATTTATTTTACATGCCTTACCAAATCATCAGCTTCAGGACTGTAATATGTCTTATTTATCTGAATAGTTCAATGCAAATATTTAACAGATATTCATTGAATTGAATCAAATGGAAACAACCAATGTAGAGAAAAAGTGAACTTTACTGACAAATTGCCCTGTAGTTACTGTCTTCCCTTAATTCAACTTGATGAACAAATAAATTCCTGAAAATGCCCCCAATAATACTGAAATTCCCATATTTCTCCAGTTTTCTCATCATGTCTCAGATTTTATCTTAGATCAACCAGGGAACTCATCATAGCCTTGTCTATGTCCTATTATTTTAGAATGACCAATGACAAAACACATAAAGAGCAACAAGTGTCTAAGGGAAACATTTAAAAGCTCTCTTTCAGCTGCAGTTACTGTAAAATAGCCTGTTTGGTTCTAAGCCTCACTTTCACATATTTGAAACAATACCACATATTTTTATTTCTTTGTGAAAACCCACTTTTCTGGCCTAGTCTGGTCTCATCTAAATGTTTAGTTTAAAAAAAAAACCTGAACAGAATCTACTAATTTAAGCTAGTTAAAAATAGCTTATCTTTTCAACATAAACAAATAAAAAGGTGTATTTAACAAGAAGAGGTTTCCAAGGAACTATCATTCAGAAGCTGACTACTTAGGCCTATTTCAAATATACATATGTTTGGAGGGGTTGTTGTTATTGTGATTTTAGGCCAAACCTATGAGTAAGAAATTCTCTGTGTGGAAGTTCCTTCCATGTAACAACTGGTTGGTAATTTATCCTATTAGAGAATTGGCTAATGTATTGAGAGATTAAATTACTTACCTGTAGGGATTAGAGGAACACAGGTCACAGAACCAAGATTTTAACACTGCATCACTGGATTTTATAAGCTTCTAAAATATTCACTAAAATGTTGTTGTGTCATGTCCGACCCTTCATACTGTCCATGGGGTTTTCTTGGCAAAGATACTAGACTAGTTTGCCATTTTCTACTGTAGTGGATTAAGTCAAACAGGGTAAAGTGACTTGGAGGGCCACACAGCTTGTATATGAGGCTGGATTAAACTCAGGTCTTCCTAACTCCAGGCCCACTGAGCCACTTGGCTGCCATGAATGTGGCCTAATTTCTTAACTAGAACAAAATGTCAAAATTATCCTGGACACTATGGGTACACATTGTGGTTTTGTGAAAAGAATACTTGCAGGCAAATCAATACATTTGTATTCAAATCCCATTAAATAGTATGTCTTTGGACAGGTCACTTCACTCAGTCTCAATTTTCTTTTCCATGAAACAAAAGGATTAGATTCACTTGATAATCTCTAAAATTTCACCTAACATAAAATTCATTTGGGAATGATACATTCATAAGGGCAGATTCTATAAGTTTTTGTATGGTCACATGCCTTTTACTCAAACCCAAAACCTTAACTAATGGGCAGCTACATAGTACGGTAGAGAGAGTGCCAGGCCTAAAGTCAGGAAGACCTGAGTTCAAATCTGACCTCAGACACATCCTAACTGTGTGACCTGGGCAAGTTACTTAACTCTGATTGCCTCAGTTACCTCATCTGCAAAACGCGCAGAGAAGAAAATGGCAAACCAGTCTAGTATCTTTGCCAGGAAAACCCCAAATGGGGCAACAGAGAGTCACACACAACTGCAACAAATGAACAATAACAAAAGGCCTTAACTCCTATCTGCCATAGTTCTAATTCAGTGTATCTGGAAATGTTCCAATTAGTTGGAGCAGTATTCTTCCATGATGGGTATAAAATTCCCCCCATCACTCCTCATCAGCCTCTATTTTGTGGTATACTGGAAAGGAAGGGAATTTGGAGTCGAAGTACCAGACAGATACATCATTTACAATCTGTGTGACATTGGGCAAGTTATTTATTCTCTCTGGGCTTCAGTTTCTTCTGTGGGGCTGGACCACATGACCTTTAAGGTCCTTCTAGCTCTAAGCCTAGGATTCTACTTGTGATTCTACATGTAGTCAGCTCACTGTGACTGGATCAATGGAGTAGAGAAGATGGACTCAAGTAGGGAGGGAAAGTCGACACAGAGAAGCCATTTTCCAGGCTGTTGCAATAATCTAGGCAAGAGGTGATGAGGACCTGAACTAAGATGTTCAGTTATAAGAAGAGAGGATGATTTGGATGCAAGATTATTTGAACAGGATGAAACTGACAGATCTGGTCTCTGATATGTGGAGTGAGAGACAGTAAGGAGATGAGTGAGAATGCTGGCACCTTCAATAGGAGAGTCTGGAGGAAGAAAGGTTCCTTCCAGTACTGTTTAGGATGCACTGAGCTTCAGATGTCTAACAGGCAATTGGTGATGAGGGATTGGAGCTCAGGAGAGAGACCGGGACTGAATATGTAGAACTGTGACTCGTCAGCATAGATATGATAATTAAATCCATGGGGGCTGATGAAGTCTCTAAAAGAGAGAATATGGAAAGAGGAATAGGGTGCCTAGGGAACCCCAACAATTAAGGGGACACATCTGGAAGTTAAACAAGCAAAGGAGACTAAGGAGAGGTAAGACAAATAGAAAACTAGGAGACAGTATATCATGAATCACAACTTTCATTTCTTTATTGTGAGGTGTTAGTGCAGTAAATTAAATAATGTACAAGGAAATAAAAACGTGATGAAAGCAATTTTATTAAACTATCCATTACATTGAAATTGTAACTTTTTTGTTTTGGACTTGCCTTTTGTACCTAGTATAGTGCTGTGGAAAAAGGAGTCAGAGGACCTGTGTTCAAATCCCATCACTGCTGTTTACACACACATACACACACACACACACACACACATATGTATGAGCATGACCTTGAATAAGTCACTTAACTCCTCTAAGTGTCAGTTTCTTCATTTGTAAAATGAAGGGATTAGACTAGATTATGGTCCCTTCCATCTCTGAATCTACACAGTCTTATGATCTTAAGACATGCTGCAGCTCAATCCTTTCTGGGTATTAAATAGATCCTGCAGTCAGGCTTTTTTTTTTTCTTGAGACTTCTCTTATTAGCAGGAAGTACAATCTTTGACTTAACATACCAAAGAGATCTAAAATTCCCCAGAACTGGCTTCTATTCTATTAGGAAGACTAAACAGAGGACATCATAATTTTAGTGTTCCAGGAGGCCCCAGACATGTTTGCCCATCGCCATGTGCTGGGAAATGAAGTACATTAGATACTGAAGTCCTGGTGATGATTTGATTGTGGGGGAGAATGAGGGAAATAAAATGGTGACCACCTCTTCCCTTTAGCATGGATCACATGGTTTTCTCCTCTCTCTCTTTTCTGTTTCATTTCTGCAAAATCCCCAAGTAATATCACCTCCTTCCCCAAAGGAAGCCCAGAAATGTTTGGTTTGTCTGTGGGAAAGTAATTGCAGGCCTTTCTGTAAATTGTTCTTTCAAATGTAACCTGACTCCCAAAGCTAATTGGTATGGGACTCTCTCCTCATTAGTGGAGACCATTGCCTCCCACCTGAGTGAGGGATGATGGAGTTATTGAGAGGGAGAGAGGAGAACTCCAGTCTCTGGAATCTTTTCAGGAACTGCAGTCATTTCGGGGTTTCTGGTTTCCAGCTAAGAGAGAAGATGCTACTCCCACTGCAAGTAGCCAAAGAGAGTAAAACTCTGGGAAGAAACTGAAAAAAAAATAAACATAATTTCTTGTAAAAATAAGTGACCAGAAATTATATTCCTATGGATGAAGTCCCCTCTCTCTGAGGAGAGGAGAGTGACCAAGTTCTGGTCCCAACTTCCTGCTTCCCCACTTGTCAAGGATTAAAGTCTTCTTTGGAAAAGGGTGGGGAGAGAGAGAGAAGATGCCAGAGATGTCTGTTCTCTCTGCAGCTGTTGCTCAGTCCTTTCAGTCATGTCAAACTCTTGTGACCCCATTTGGGGTTTTCTTGGTAAAGATACTTGGAGTGGTTTGCCATTTCCTTCTCATGCTCATTTTGCATATGAGGAAACTGAGACAAATAGGGTTAAGTGACTTGTTCAGTCACACAACTAGTAAATATCTGAGGTCTTCCTGACTCCAGACATAATGTTTTATCCACTGTGCCACCTAACTGCCCCAACACTCTCTCTACACATCTCTACACACACATATACACATGTACATGTATGTGCACACATATATACATATGTGTTCACACCTGTATATATACATCTATGCATACATATTTGTTGTTCAGTCATATCTATTTATGACCCCATACTGTCTATAAGATTTTCTTGGCAAATATACTGAAGTGGTTTGCCATTTCTTTCTCCAGTAGACTAAGGCAAACAAAGGTTAAGTGACCTGGTCACACAGCTAGTTAGTATCTGAGGTCAAATTTGAATTCAGGTTTTCCTGACTCCAGGCCCAGCATTCTATCTATGAAGCCATCTAGCTGCCCATACATGTATGTGCATACAGACATACACATACACACACATAAATGACCAGACCTGTGATTTCATTGATGAGGGGAACTTCCAGTGAAGAAACGCCCCCTTCAACTTAAGAGTAATTGCAATTTACAGTCTTAGAGAATTGTTACCTGAGGCACTAAGAAATGAAGTGATTGGTCACATAGCCAGTACATGTGCCAGGTGGGATTTGAACCCAGGTTTTCCTGACTTATGATTCCAACTCACTATCCACTGCACCACACTGTCTTAGTCTGTTACATATTTGACAGCATCAACCCTTACAGAGTTCTTCAGGGACCTCCATATCAAGCATCCAGGTTGCATTTGTGTGTGCTTTGTCAAAAGCCCAGACTGCTATGTGGTGGCTTCCTATGCAGCTCTTGGAGACAGAATTATCTTGGATGTACCACAGCCCACTCTGTCTTCCGAGGGTATTTTTAATCCTCATGGAAGGAAGCCATTTTTTTTGTTTCAAATAACCTTTCATGTGTTGTTTACTCTTTCGGGTCTCCTGAGCCGCACTGGATTATTCCTCTTGCACCCATAGGGACACAGTGTTCACGTGCAGCCCTTCCCTGACTGTGTTTGTATTGCCTCATAAAGTCCAATTTTCTCTGACATCAGGCCATGCCCTATAAATCACATTTGCATCCCATTTAAAACACAAACCGCAATAGACACTGAAGAACAAAAGGAAACACAGACCCAGCTTTTTTGACAAAACTCCCACACATAGATAATTAGAAGCACATCAATCTATGCTCATACAGGGAGGACTGCAGCGGTAGCCACGCCTTGCACGGCCTCATCCACTTTCAATTCTGCCACAAAACCCCCTGGAACAGTTCGTAGGGCAAGGGAAGATTAACAAAAACCTTCTGGGAAGCCTCTCAGATTAAAACCACGACTACAGAGTACCAGTGGAGTCTTTCCTGTTGAAGACGCCTTTTCCTGAAGAACAAGTTTGAGTTGCCACTACCTACCCCCCTTTAAGAACTATCATGCTTTCCCCTACTCACCTCAGGAGTGCTTATTCTATAGAAATTGAGTTATTCCAGTTCAATTTAGAAGTCCACCCCAGTGCTACCACTGGTGATCTGGGGGTCACAGTACCTTCTTGAATAAACAAGGCCTCAGCAACCATTTGAAGCCTATTTCAGAATGCCAAGTTATTTTCGAAACTGTAAAAACATTTTGCCCCCCAGCTTATATAAACAGCTCCCATGAACAGTGTGGAGTGTTCTGTGTGTGTTTAATTATCCATCAAAATTCCATAGTTCTAAAGTAGAATAAATTCCTTTACAATATGGTCCCCAAATTTAATTACCATTAAAGGTGCAAATCTAATGGAAAGTGAAGGGTTTTTCATTATGGTTTAATGCAGCTGATTTTGATTTACTGCTGTAAACCCATTTGGGGTCTCCACTCTTCACAAAGGTATAATAACAGTGCAGTCAGCCCTTAGATCCATATCAGGAGGGCAGAAAGACTCCCTTAAGAAACAGACTTTCTTTTTTCTTTAAAAAAAAAAAAAATAAGTAGGTACATAAGGCTATTCCAGGGTTTCCTTCTCTCGGTAAAAGCTAAGTATACAGATCAACTTTTAAAAAGAATGTAATATCTTTGTGAGGAGGGATTTTTTTTTTCTTTCTTTCTTTGCAGTTGTATCCCCAGTGCCTACACATAATAGGGGAGGCACTTAATAAATGCTTACCATTTGAGTGCTTCATTCATTCATTCTGTCTGAACTATCACAAACAACTTAAAAAGATAATGTTGTGCTATACACAAAGTTTAACCATTGACTGGTTAAAACATCCCGGCAACAAGATGCAGATTTTAATTACGTTGTCAGAGACCTATTTGTTAAGTTTGGGAACGACAATTAAATTTTTTTTAAGTTCTTCTAATCTGGAGATAATTACCTTTAATCATTAAACTTGGTCTTGATTAAGTATTTGAAAAAGAGCCTGTTAGGCCCTCAGCAAAATAGTAAGCCCAATAAAACACTGAAAATAATCCTGCCAAGCTACCAGGAAACCCAAATAGCTACTTAATTCCCAGGATCTGGCTTTTTTTTTTTTAATTTTAAGACTGGAAAATAAACTTAGTCTCAGCAAAAGAATGAAACATTTTGACTGAGTCCTGAGCAACAACTGGCTGATGGAGGCTCCTGATGGAAGCTTTCACTTTGGATTAGGCACTCCCAAAACCTTCAGAAAGCTCCTTTTCCTAGGGCTCCCAAGCAATAGAAGTGAGAAAGGCAAAAGGACAATGGTTACTACCTCTCTCAACAGAGTTTCTGGAAGTTTGAGGAGGACTCATTTAACATAGAAACAAAACACAAAAATAAACCTATGCCAAGTAGCAAACCATTTGGGTTTCACTTGTATCAGAAAGACTACTGGAAGGATCTCACTAAATAGAACCTTTCACCTGGACATCCTGTCCCAAATTATCAAGGATACTTCTGAGCTCTCAGAGATGTGCCACCTTGTCCATTTAAAATTAATGTTTTTTCTCTCCTAAGGCTAAAGTTAGCAGCCTTAACCATACTTACTTTAAATGTTTGGAGTGCTCTGAAATGTTTTTCTTACATCTCTCTCCTACATCATCACAATTCCCATAACATCAACAAGGGGCAGATAAGGGTGTGTGTGTGTGTGCGTGTGTTAAAAATTATCCTATTTCACAGCAAGAAAAACCAAAATAAAAGAAGCTCATGGACTTGTCCATGGTTATATATTATGGTCACTGATGGTATTTAAGGAAACTCCAGATCCTACCACAATACCTAACTTACAAAACTTTTTTAACAGGATTATGATTTCATTGGTATAGGGAACTCTTCATGAAGGTATTCCCTCTACCAATGCACATTCATACCTTTTCTACAACTTCAAGTTTCAAAGAGTTTCATGGACTCACTGAAGGTAAAGAGATTTTCCAACAGTCATTCAATACATATATGTCAGAGAAGGGACTTGAACTCAGGTCTTTATGGCTTCAAAGTTACATCTCCATCTGCTGTGCTACTTAGTTTCTCAATCTTATGTCTACATGGAAATAAAGGGCTTGGGGATGCTGAGGTTTTTAGGCCACCAAAATACTATTTAATAAATTTATTTTAAAGCTTGAAGTTGTTGCCTCAAAAGATTAATACAGTTTCCCAAAGCCCCAAAATAGGACATAACTTTGGCACTGGGCATATCTGGCTAATTTTCTTAATTTGTCATCTCTTTATCCATGTGGTTCTTATCTATGTCTTCCTCCTAAGTCCTCCCTGTGGTTGGGGGGGGGGGTCTCCAAACCTTTCAGATAACAATGAACCATAGAGCCTATCCTTGTATCATCCCACGCTTTCATTGTATGACCAAACCATCTGCCCTTCTGGTCATATACCTCCTTAATATCCACTAAGTTACTCTGGCTACACAAATCTTCATTAGTAACATGCCACAGTCTTTCCGCACACACCATGAACCTTTAAGTTTCCCTTTAGGTGAAATACTGCTTTGATTCTTTGGAGACTGGAAATCTATGCTCCACAGCCATATACCACTACCCGAAGATTATCAATGTTAAAAAGATGGATTTTTGTTTCTTGGAGAAGTTTGGAGTGGTTAAAAGTATTGCATCATTTCCCAAAGAAAATCCATCCTACTCAATACAGGGCCCAGTTCACTTTTAATCTGCAGTGTTGGTCCAAAACACATGTATTCTATGAGCTCCTCATCAACTTAGTTTGGACAATAGTCGGTTGACTGATAGACAATGTACAGGGGAAGATCACTTGTTCTGCAGTCAGCAGACCTAGACCTGGCCTCAAATCTTGTGTCTGATACTAACTGTGTGACCTCACTTCATCTGTAAAATGAAGGGGTTGAACTCCATGGCCTGTAATGTCCCCTCTGGCTCTCTATCTGTGATCCTGAATGAATAGTATTCTTTTGAATAATTATCTCATTTAGGAAGTCTTGATAAAATCAGCATAGTGTTAAAGGCAAACAGAGAATCTGAAGGACCTCACTATCTAAAGCAAGTCCCTCTTCCATTTGGACTCTCCATGATGGTGGCAGAAAGCTTTGACAACTATGTGTGATCATTTTGTGTCTCACTTGATATGAATAATCAAAGGGCTATAGAATAAGTTCATCTATTGGAAATTAAGAGGATGGCCATCAATTGGGGAATGACTGAACAAGTTGTGGTTTATGAATGTAATGGAATACTATTGTTCCATAAGAAATGATGAGCAGGCAGATGTCAGAAACACCTGGAAAGACTTACATGAACTCATGTTGAGTGAAGTGAGCAGAACCAGAAGAGCGTAGTATACAGTAACAGCAACATTGTGCAATGACTAACTTTGATAGACTTAGCTCCTCTCAGCAATGCAATGATCTATCTAAAACAATTCCAAAAAACTAAAGATGGAAAATGCTCTCCACATCCAGAGAAAGAACTATGGAATCTGAATGCAGATCATAGCACACTGTTTTCTTTTTTGTTGTTGTTGTTGTTTCTTTGTTTTTTTTTCTTTCTCATGATTATTCCCTTTGGTTTTGGTTCTTCTTTATAACATGATTAATGTGGAAATATGTTTAATATGACTGTACATATATATCTTATATCAGATTGCATGCCATCTTGGGGAGGGGAGAGGGGAGGAAGGGGGAAAATTTAGAACTCAAAATCTTATAAAAGTAAATATTGAAAACTAAAAAAAATAAATTAAAAAAATAAAAAATAAAATTAAAAAAAGAGTAAGTTCATCTCCATTTTTGTATCTTACAAGTAATCTTGTATGATTTGTTTAATATGTAAAGGTACAATATTATATATAAGCATATATAAATATATATTATATATAAACATATATAAGTACCTTTTTAAAGAGCCATTAAGGCAGAGGTTCTTAACATGGGACACATGAATTTACTCTTTAAAATAGTTTAATAATTTTTATATAATTGGTTTCCTTTGTAATCCTATGTATTTATTTCATTCATTTAAAAAATTCATTCTGAGAAGGTGTCCATAGATTTTATTAGACAGCCAAAGAGGTCCATGACACAACAACAAGTAAGAATCCCAACTTTACAATGCCATTTTGCTCTCACAAATCAATACTTTTATTATAAAGCAAACAAGAATAAGAATAGTGAAATCTTTTATTTCTTATGCTTTTCTGTACTTTTTCAGTCACTTCTGTGATTGTTAAAATGTGGTTTGTTTGTGAAAAACCCACCTGCTTCCTTCTCACTGCTTCATCAAGAATGTCCTCAATATATATGTATATTATCTTCATAGAATTTTTGAAAAGATAAGAAATTAAGAATATGGATTGGTAGTTACTAATAATTTTGTCTACCTTTTTTGGTAGTTATAAAAACTGAATGTCCTTCCTCAATGAGATATTCTGAAACTTTAGCCCTCGATGATGTTAGAATTGTGTTACTTTCTAATCAGGCCTCCTATTTGCATATTTAACTTAGCCCAAGTGCTTTTCCTGCCTTTATTTTTTTGTGTGTCATTTCTCCCTAAGATAACAGATAAGGTTATGAGGTTAGGATCTGTACATGATCTCTCCACAGTCACTGAGAGAGAAAATAGTTCTTTATAAGAGCCACCATTGCTTTCTTTTTTTCATTTTTCATCCGTATGTTCTTCCAGTTTCATCCTTAATTGTTATTGGGAAGTTCTTGCACAATTTCAGTTCTCACTAAACTTTTTTTCCTAGTTTTCCCAACAATTTTTACCAAATAATGAATTCTTTTTTTATTTTAATTTTATTTATTTATTTTTAGTTTTCAACATTCACTTCCACAAGATTATGAGTTCCAAATTTTCTCCCCATCCCATCCCTCCCCCCACCTGAAGATGGCATGCATTCTGTATACCCCTTCCCCTAATCTGTCTTCCCTTCTATCTCATCCCCACCTTCTCTTATACCCTTCCCCTTCTATTTTCCTGTAGGGAAAAATAGATTTCTATACCCCATTTCCTATATTTCTTATTTCCCAGTTGCATGTGAAAACAATTTTTTAACGTGTGTTTTTAAAACTTTGGGTTCCAAATTTTCTCCCTTCCTCCCTCCCTACCCACCCTCATTGAAAAGGCAAACACCTCGATATAGGTTATACTTGTGTAGTCATGCAAAACACTTCCATAGTAGTCATGTTGTGAAAAACTAAGTATATTTCCCTTCATCGTATCCTGCCCATCCATTTATTCTATTCTTTCTTTTGACCCTGTCCCTCCTCAGAAGTATTTGCTTCTGATTACTCCCTTTCCCAATCTGCCCTCCCCTCTATCATCCCCCTGCTCACTTGTCCCCTTCTCCCCCTATTTTCCTGTAGGGTAAGATAGATTTCCATACCCAATTGAGTGAGTATGTTATTCCCTCCTTAAGCCAAATCAGATGAGAATAAGATTCACTCATTCCCTCTCACCTTCCTCCATTTCCCCTCCACAGTAAAAGCCTTTTCTTGTCTGTTTTATGTGAGAAAATTTACCCCATTCTACCTCTCTTTCTCCTTCTCCCAGTATAATCCTCTTTCACCCCTTAATTTTATTCTCCAGATATCACCCTTTCACCTTCAACTCACCCTGTACCCTCTATCTATCATCTATCTATCTATCTATCTATCTATCTATCTATCTATCTATCTATCTATC
>NW_020954550.1:30095569-30144618 GCF_900497805.2 Vombatus ursinus
ATCTATCTATCTATCTATCTATCTATCTATCTATCTATCTATCTATCCATCTATCTATCTATCTATCCACACACACATACATGTAATTTTTTCCCTCCAATACCCTAATACTGACAAAGGTCTCATGAGTTACAAATATCATCTTTCCATGCAGGAATGTAAACAGTTCAACCTTCAGAAGTCTCTTATGATTTCTCTTTCCTGTTTACCTCTTCATGTTTCGCTTGAGTCTTGTATTTGAAAGTCAAATTTTCTATTCAGCTCTGGTCTTTTCATCAAGAATGCTTGAAAGTCCCCTATTTCACTGAATGACCATTTTTTCTCCTGAAGGACTATACTCACTTTTGCTGTGTAGGTGATTCTTGGTTGTAATCCTATCTCCTTTGCTCTCCAGAATATTGTATTCCATGCCCTGTGGTCCCTTAATGTAGAAGCAGCTAAATCTTGTGTTATCCTGATTGTGTTTCCACAATACTTAAATTGTTTCTTTCTGGCTGCTTGCAATATTTTCTGCATGATCTGGGAACTCTAGAATTTGGCTACAATATTGCTAGGAGTTTTCCTTTGGGGATCTCTTTCAGGAGGTGATTGGTGGATTCTTTCAATTTCTATTTTGCCCTCTGGTTCTAAAATATCAGGGTAGTTTTCCTTGATAATTTCTTGAAAGATGATGTCTAGGCTCTTTTTTTGATCATGGCTTTCAGATAGTCCAATAATTTTTAAATGATCTCTCCAGGGTCTATTTTCCAGGTCAGTTGTTTTTCCAAAGAGATATTTCACATTGTTTTCTATTTTTTCATTATTTTGGATTTGTTTTACAGTGTCTTGATTTCTCATAAAGTCATTAGCTTCCAATTGCTCTATTCTAATTTTGAAGGAAGTATTTTCTTCAGTAAACTTTTGAACTTCCTTTTCCATTTGGCCAATTTTGCTTTTTAGGGCATTCTTCTCTTCATTGGCTTTTTGCACCTCTTTTGCCATTTGGGTTAGGCTATTTTTTAAGGTGTTATTTTCTTCATTTGGGTCTCCTTTAGCAAGCTGTTGACTTGTTTTTCATGATTTTCTTGCATCACTCTCAGTTTTTCCTCTACTTCTCTTACTTGCTTCTCAGAATCCTTTTTGAACTCTTCTATGGACTGGGACAAATTCATATTTTTCTTGGAGGCTTTGAATGTAGGAGCTTTGACTTTGTTGTCTTCTTCTGTTTGTATGTTTTGATCTTCTTTGTCACCAAAGTAGCATTCTATGGTCTGACTCTTTTTGTGATGCTTGATCATGATCTCAGCCAATTACTTGAGTTACAAACTCTTTGTTAAGGTAGGAGTCTGCTTCCTGTGTGGAGAACATACTGTCCCAAGCTTTGGGGGTTTTATGCAGCTATTTTCAGAGATACTTCTAGGGACCTACAAATTTTCAGTTCTTCCAAGGTGCTATGATCAAGGGTGAAGTGTTTACTCCTTTCCTGGCCTGTGCTCTGGTCTATGAGTGACCACAAGCACTGTTTTCTACCTTGGAAGTGTGAATAGGATTTCCTCTCCACCACCACTACAAGCTCCACCATGCCAGCCCTCCTCCTCACCCTAGGACCACCACCCAGAACTGTGACCCAGATCCAAGCACAGAAAAAGCAAGAGAATCCTGCACCAGCAGAGAGATCCCTGCAATCCCCCTCTGATCAGCCACTTGATTCCCCCTCAGCCTGTGGGCCAGAAGCTCAGGAAGCAGCTGCTGCCCCTGGGTTGAGCTCGAGAACTGGGGCTGGGACCCAATCTTCTCTCTCACCACAGACGCAGACTATTCCTACTGACCTTCTAAGTTGTCTTTGGCATTCATGGGTTGAGAAGTCAGGAAACTGCCACAGCTGCCTGTGATTCAATCCTCTGAGGCCTGCTCCATATTCACTGAGGCCTGTGCACCCACGCCGAGCTGCATTCCTCTCCCAGCCTAGTGTGATATACCTTTCTGATCAACCATCCAGGTTGTGTTAGGCTGGAAATTTGCTTCACTCTGTCTCTTATTGAATTCTGCTGCTATACAATTTGTCTAGAGTCATTTTTTATAGGTATTTGGAGGGGTTTGGGGGAGAGCTCAAGCAAGTCATTGCTTTTGCTCTGCCATCTTGGCTCTAACCCCACAAATAATCCTCACTAAGCTTTTTGAAATTTGTTTTTGCTTTTCACTGTTTCTCACTCATTAAAGAGCTGATACTGCTTGGTGTTCTCCATGATCAATTTTGTTAAGATTTTGAAAACAAGGTTATATTCTGACAAAGTGTTGGCCTTGGCTCCTATAACTCTGTTTTATAAAGTGCACAAGTGCTGGCTGAGGGGAATTTCTCATCTCTTTTGGCCTCATCATGATTCACAATTTATTAATCAGTTAAATATCTGCCTTAGGAAATGGTGAAAGTCTGTGTCAATTCCAGTTATTTTTTCTATCTCCACCACCCATTTTTTTTCGTCAATAGCTTAATTAAGTAGGTCATGTTGGAGCTATTTTATTTCAAACCATATCTCTCATATTGATCTTTCTATTCTGATATTGATTTTGATCTTTGTTCTAAGTTGTCAGAATGACTATCTACAGACAGTTGATTTGGAAATGACTCCTACATCAATATTTCTTCTCTCTTAAGATATAGTCAACATACACTGCTTATGATATTCTTTGGTGCTTGACATATTGAGTGTACCTTTTTGATGAAAGTATCCATAGTATGAAGGTTTGAGACTTCAGTATCATTGATGCATCTTTGGCCTCTTTCATTTCCTGACCTACGTCATATTTTCACCCTTCTCTTCTGCCCCCACCTTTGCTTTGAAATCATTGAGCATTTAAGTATATGCTTTTAACCCAATGGAGACACTGGTGGCCATTAGCCTAATTTTGTTCAATAATAAGAATTAGGTACTGGGCAGATCCATGTTTACTATGTGGTCATGCACTCCATCCAACACCAGGACAGTGCTCAGGGAAAAAGCAAAGTCTTCTGACTTTTAGAGCTTCCACCTCTATTCTTCAGTTTGGAATGCTTTGCATATGACAGTACTCATTTCCTTAGGCTAAGGGGGTTTCCCGGGTAGATTCATCTAACTAGTCTTTATGGTTTGCACCCTCACCCATTGGGAAAACTCTTCTCCTCCTTTTTGTGCTATTCAATGAATCCTCATCATGGGAACATGTGATAATGGTGCATAAGCATGACTTGACAGCATATAGTGCTTTACTTGTTACCATAGAATCAAAAGAAATAAAATAAAACTATGTAAAAGTAACTTCCATGTGGACTGCCTACCCATGACTTCTAGCCCTCAACAAATCTATAGGAATGCCTTAAACCTAGGAGTTCAATCATCAGTCACAGTAGTTTCTGGAATTAGCAAGCATCCCCAAAGCTTTTCTACTTATGGTTTACATGATCCTCTCACTCAGCTTCTTTTCCACTCATAGTCCAAGAGGAAAGCCAAGTTATTTGGGGAGCTCAGGAATGGTAATCAGCTCCCAGTGCTACTGTTTTTGCACATTGGTATCAACATCAACTACTTCCCTCAATATTCCTATGGGATGGTATACAAAAGTCAAGAGCAGGCAAAGCATGCAGAGAGACTCCTCCAGCTGTCACTCCTCCAGTAGTCAGTCCTCCCTCCCTCTCTCTCTCTCTCTCTCCCTATTTATCTCTCTCTCTCTGTCTCTCTTTCTCTCTCTCTCTCCCACCACTCCTCCAATATCTGTGTTACTCTGCCCCAGATTTTTACCTCTTTTAATTTCCCCAGTGACCAAGTTTGTGAGCAAAGTCATCTTCAAAAGTATTATTGGGTAAGACCAATCCAAAGCAAAAGGCAATTTATTGGCAGAATGACAATATATAACATCTATGATGGTGATACAACTTCTGCTACACATTTAATTAATTTGGAGGTTCTTACCAAGTTCTTTATATAGTTCATCCACCTCTTAATCCTCTGAAGATGATATAATATATAAGCTGCAATTATTTTCATGGGAATCTTTTTTGTCAATGTTCATTATGAGCATTTAAAAAAAGATGACCAACTAGGACATGAAATAATGTTTTTCATTTGTTACTTTTACTGCAGAAGACCAAATTCTCCAGTTCTTTTATTTACCTAAGAAAAAACTGTGAACAATCCCATTTAGTTGAAAATACCTTGTTTTCTAGTTTCATTTATAATGAATTATTATTATTATTATTATTATTATTAATAATAGTGATATGATTCATTTCTTTCAACTAGTATGTTAACTCACTGGGCACTGGACAAAAATATCACATTTAAAGTAGAGATAATATGGAGATATATATATACACTACTGGATGCTGAATTCATAGTTGGGAAGACCTGAATTCAAATCTAACTTTTGAATCTTACTGTATGCATCAGGATAAGACACTCTCTGGATTTCAGTTTTCCTATCTATAAAATAAAATGGTTGGACTGAATGGTTTCTAAAGTCTCTATTGACTCTAACTATGATTACACCAACAATTAAGTTAAAGCTTTTAGTCTAAAAACTATATGATTGTTAGCCTCCTATGCCACTTTTTCCACCACTCCATCAATGTTAAAGTAGAAGCAGTAGGGGGCTATCTGGAACCAAACATCATTTGATATTTTCTCTGTTTCATAGTTGCCATACCCCAATAACTCATCACCTAGCAGCCAGTCTGTTGGTGATGAGTCTCCCTACATTTAGCTAGGCCTTGGACAACGAACGCCATTTGTTGTTGAAACCATACCCCAAATCCTTCCAGAATGATAGAATTTGCCAAAGTTCCTACTTCACTGTCATAGCCATCAAGACCCTAGAGTCACTTCCATGGCACATTTAAACATTATAGTAGGACCTGCATGGTTTGAGTGGTGAGAGCTACCACCTGATCCAGTCTCAGTATCTCAGCACCCCATTAACTAAGAATCCTTTGGAGTCTGAAGCAAAAGAAAGCATACTTAATGAAAAGCAAGCAATAGTAGATAACCTCCTATAATGTGCAGAAAATTATTACTATCAACTATAATGGCATTAAAAATATATGTGACATAGTCATTACCCTGAAGGAGTTGACAATCTGGAACAAAAAAGGTAGTAAAATCTTTGCTTTTGTATAGAAGTAAAAAGTTGTGTAGGGTCAATCATAAAAGACTTTTTGGAAGAGATGGCTTTTGATTCACATTTTGGAAGAGGTTAAAGATATAATTCGATACTATTGAGGAAGAAGAGAATTTCCAGACAGAAGGATTGGCACAATCAAAGACTCAAAAATAGGAATTCTAGTTCTGGAAACATTCTACCTGACAGGAGGTCTGTCAAAAAGAAGAGGAAAAATGCCTGGTTTTCTCTTAAATGGACTAGTTTATTCTGGATCCATCCTTCTTGCCTCTGTCTCCTTCCCCAGTCCTGTACCCTAGTGAAGCCTTGAGTTGTTAAATCTGCTCTTGTCTACTAGGAAATTTTCAAAAGAATTTGATGCTATTTCTGTTATTTCTTCTTATTCTAATTTATCTTCCTTTCCCAAAGTTCTACAGTTACCTTTGATTATGTCTGTTTAAAGCTATAAGGCCAGTAAATAAACTTTATTAGCTTTCATATAACTCATCCTCAGCAGGTTCAAAAGCATTCTCCCCATTCTAGATTTCAGTTTGAATGGCCGTGGGAGACAAGTTCTTCCACATTCATTAAAATTCTTGGAAAATGTAAGTAACAAAAGGCAACTTATAAAACCTCTCTGGAGGCCTGAGAGTGAGAAAAAAATAATGGAATCTAAAATATTGTTATGTAGACAAGACACACACCAAAGTGGAAATTATATGAAGTATTACAAATGTTATTCTGATCCCTTTCATGGTAAAGTTCTCATAAATAGCCTTTACTATGATCCCTTCCTGTGGTTACTCAGTGCAGAAAGCAGCTGGATATTGCTACATTTCAGTTCACACAATGAGATGGAACACTAGCCAAAAGAATGGGGTTTGGAAGTCCACCATTATGTGGTCAATCAATGGTTTATGGAAGGAAAATTCAAAGACATTTAAATTACATGTAACGCAGATGCTTTAAACCACTAAGACTTTTTAGTGAAGCCACACACAAAAAAAGGTATTTGTTGCAAACCAGTTTAGAAGTTGATCTGAAAATAATGACACTATTCTAAGATTCTTATGTAAACATTTATTTAAGTTTTACAAGAAACTAGACCAAGAAGTTGGGGTCTATACACTTTTTAAACTTTTTGCTTTTTAGTTTAGGGTATGTATGAAAAGACAAAGAGGAATGGACTTAAAAACACTTGTTGAACATTTTACATAGAACTAATGTGAAAAATTAAGAAACCTAAGGCTAGATGTTCTTTTAAAATACAGCCACTTATAATCATTGGCTTACTGCCAGCCTGAAATCTGGAAAGACATCTTGAAACCTTTAAAAATGGGCATTTTCAGCTGTAAGGAATTCTTGTGTTATTAATGCACTAAAAATGTATTTTATACATTTCCACATCCCAAAGTTAAAATGCATTTTCAGAATATGTTTATTTGGGGGGGGGATTTTTGGTATTCTTCTGTAGAGTCCATTTCATGTAGGATAAGGACAAATAGAGTACAATGGAGATTGCATTACTAAATAATATGAATAGATCTAAATTCTTAACTTCATCCAGGTTTTTTTTTCTTTTCTACAACAGAGTTTTGATTCATAAAGGATCCATAAATGCAAGATATTTGAGAGTCCATCTACTCCAATCCTTTCATTATGCAGATGAGAAACTGAAGCCCAGAGATGTTTAAGTAAATTGCCTATGGTCATGCTGCTAATGAATGACAGGGCTGTGATTCAAACCCAGGTCCTCCACTATAAAATCTAGTATGTTTCCCACTATACAAATGCTGCCTTTCTGTGACTGGGTAATCCATTTGCCAATATACTTCACAGCTCCATGGTCTTTGAGAGTTGCTATGACCCAAAATCTTAACATTCTAGGACCAACTGGGTGATAAGCTTCCCCAATCTTAACTAGGTTTAATAATACTTGCACTATGTACCTGAGACTGTTGTAGTAGTCTAACCATGTATTGTTTATAACTTAAATGATAACCATTGATAAATGTGTTCTACAGTTCTACATTCAGTGTCTTTCCTCTGTGGATTATTTTTAATTTATTCTGCATAGAGCTTGTTTGTACATAGTTGTTTCCATTGTCTCCCACTTTAGACTGTGAGCTCCTTGATAGCAGGGTCTGTCTTTTGCTTTTCTTTGCACCCCCAGCACTTAGCACAATGTCTGTCACATAGTAGGTACTTAATAAATATTTACTGACTGACTGGTTCTTATTATATCTATGTCCTGTGCTGTTAGATGCTAATCTAATTATATTTTTGATCTCTTTGGAATACAGACCTAGTAATGTTATTGTGGGGTCAAAGGGTATGCACAGTTTTATATCTATGTGGGTTCCAAGTTGCTCTCCAGAAAGGTTGGATCAATTCACAACTCCACCAATGAAAGCGCATTAGTGTCCCTATTTTCCCATCCCCTCCAACATTTGTCATTTTCCTTTTCCGTCATATTAGCCAATCTGATGGGTGTGAGGTAGTACCTCAGAAGTGTATTAATTTTCATCTCTCTAACCAATAGAATTTTAGAGCATTTTTCATATCACTATAGATAACTTTGATTTCTTCTTCTGAAGACTTTCATATCCTTTGACCATTTATCAATTGGGCAATGACTTGTATTCTTATAAATTTGATTAATTTATCTATGTATTTGAGAAATAAGGCCTTTTTTCAGAGAAACTGCTGTAAAAACTTTTCTCCCAGTTTTCTGGTAAACCCATTTATCTAAGCAAAATACAAAATAGAAATTGGAGTTCTACAAATTAGAATATACCAGGAAATATATAAGGGTAAATGAGTCCATCATTTAGAGTTTTCTCCATTCCCTGCCTCAATCTCCTTTTTCCATGCATTTCCTCCAACTGTCCTGGAGCCAATTCCATAAGTCCCGTATGACAGGTACATAGCACTGTGCTTAGCATTCTGACAACCAGGATAAGCACAGGATGCAGCACAGAGCTTTCACTACTTGATCCTGAATATAAGGGAGATAGGCTACACATGCCTACAAGTTGAATAATCCTCTCATGGGAAAAGGGGAAGGATATCTACTAGACTAACACAGCTGATTTATTAGAAAAGATAGGTCCTACAAGCTGTACAAAAACTCTTACAAGACCAGAGAGAAACCAAAGTTCTTAATTAACAATAACAGCAACTAATATAACAACTAATATAATAATAGCCCACATATGAGGCATAGTGGGTATATTTTCCATTTTTTTATGTCTCTTCTCCACCACAGTACACTGCATATAAATCTGTTTCCCTAAATTCTTCTAAGTGCCATCTCAATTCAAACCAACTTGTATTTAATTGGGAAAAAAACTTACTTCATTTTCACTGTCTCCACAGGCAATTTAAGGGAGAATAATTCACACTTTCATCTACAATTACCCATGAGTAAAGTTTTATAATCATTTTTAATTTGATTCCTCTTTCTATTAGATCTTCCTGAATTGTATTAATTCTATATAAAAATACTCTTGCTTTTTATAATTTTGTTTTGTGTATTGTCATTTTCTTAAAACTTGATTGGTTTCTTTGCTGATTTCCTTAGGTTTTCTAGGTGGGCTATCATGTTGTCAGCAAATGGAGATGTTTTGTCTCCTGTCTGACAATGTGTATTTGGGTAAGCTGATTAGCCTTTCTATAAAATAAGAAGATTGGCCAAGATAACTTACAAAGCCCCATTTAGCTCTAAATCTATGATTCTAAGATATCATGTAGGTGGTGGAAAGAGAAGGCTACCATCTACTTCTTTCATCTCCACCACAGAATTGAATTTATTCTCATCTTCTGGAGATCACTACTATTGGCAGCCCATTTAGTTAATCAGAACAAGTGGCACATTAATACCATTTCCCAGGCTAGCTGACAAACCTTTCAAGATGATTGTTCTCATTTTATTTTTATACATGTAAGGAAGATGTCAACTACAGAGAGGCTCCTCTCTAGTAAGGACTGTTGCATGACTCAAAGGGAGGCAAGATAGACATCTCTAATTTCTTTTCCTCTATTCTTCTTCAGGGGAGACTTTAGTTTCTGCCAGGAGGGAAAGCAAGAAGTTGAGGTCAGAGGCTACTCTGCTCTCCTCAGTGAGAGGGGGTACCAGGCTAGACAACATCTTTCAAGAAATTATCAAGGAAAACTTCCCTAACATTTACCTAGAACCAGAGGGTAAAATAGTCATTGAAAGAACCCATTGATTACCTCCTGAAAGAGATCCCAAATTGAAAATGTCAAGGAATATTGTAGCCAAATTCCAAGATTACCGGGTCAAAGAGAAAATACTAGAAGCAGCCAGAAAGAAACAATTTAAATATTGTGGAAGCACTGTCAGAATTATGCAGGACCTTGCAACTTCTACATTAAAAGATCAGAGGGCTTGGAAAATGATATTCTATAAGGCAAAGGAATTTGGATTACAACCAAGGATCAACTACCCAGCGAAATTGAGCGTAGTCTTTCATGGGAGGCAAAGGACATTCAATGAAAGAGGGGACTTACAAACCTTCCTAAAGAAAAGGATGCATTTAATATTTATGCCTTTCTGCATTGGATTATGAGGCTATTATGTCCTAACACATGGTCAATTTTTGTGTAGGTGTCATGTACTACTGAGAAAAAGATATACTCCTTTCTATTCCCATTCCATTTTCTCCAGAGGTCTACCATATCTAACTTTTCTAAAATTTTATTCATCTCCTTAATTTCCTCCATCCTTCTTCAAGCGAGACTTTAATTTCTGCCAGGAGGGGAAGCAAGAAGTTGAGGTCAGAGGCTACTCTGCTCTCCTCAGTGAGAGGGGGTACCAGGCTAGACAACATCTTTCAAGAAATCATCAAGGAAAACTTCCCTGAGGTTTGCCTAGAATCAGAGGGTAAAATAGACAGAAAATTTGATCTTCAAACACAAGACTCAAGAGGCATACAAAGGTAAACAGAAAAGAAAAAACAACTTGTTATTCAATAAGGGTCGACTGTTTACATCCCTACAAGGGAATATGATACTTGTAACTCTTGAGAACTATATCTTTATTGCAACATTTAGAAGGAGTATACATAGACAGAGGTTGTGGATATAAGTTGACTTTGATGTGGTGTTAAAAAATCTAATTAGGTGGTGAAAAGGGATTGTACTGGGAGAAGAGGAAAGGAGGAGGCAGAAAATGGCAAATTACGTCACATGGAGAGGCACAAAAACTTATTACAGTAAAGGCAAAGGAGGGAGGGAGATGAGGATTATTTGAACATTACTCTCATCAGATTTAGCTCAAAGAGGGAATAACATAATCAGTTAGGTATAGAAATCTAACTTACCCTATGGGAAATAGGACGGGAAAGAGAAAAAAAAGGGAGAGGGCTGATAGAAGGGAGGGCAGATTGAGAGGGGCGGTGGTCAAAAGCAAAACTGTAGTGAGGAAAGAAAGGAAGAAAGGAGAGAGAAAAGCATAAATGGGGGGTGGGGAATATGATGAAGAGAAAGACACAGACAGTAATCAGAACTGTGGATGTGAATGGGATGAACTCTCCCACAAAATGGAAGTGGATAGCAGAGTGGATTAAAAACCATAATCCTACAATATGTTGTTTACAAGAAACACATTTGAAACAAGGGGATACATGCAGAGTAAAGGTAAAAGGCTAGAGAAGAGTATACTGTTTCAGCTGAAGTAAAGAAAAAAAAGCAGGGGTAGCAATCCTGATCTCAAACAAAGCAAAAACAAAAATAGATCTAATTAAAAGAGATATGGGAGGAAACTACATCTTGCTAAAAGGTACCATAGACAATGAAGTAATAATCATTACTAAACACATATGCAACAAGTGATATAGCATCCATATTCTTAGAGGAGAAGTTAAGGAAGTTAAAGGAAGAAATAGACAACAAAACTATACTAGAGGGGGACCTCAACCTCCCCCTCTTTGAACTAGATAAATCTAACCATAGAATAAAAAAGAAAGAAATTAAGGAGAGGAATAAAATTTTAGAAAAGTTAGATATGGTATACCTCTGGAGAAAATGGAATGGGAATAGAAAGGAATATATCTTTTTCTCAGTGGTACATGACACCTACCCAAAAATTGACCATGTGTTAGGACAAAATAACCTCACAATCCAATGTAGAAAGGCATAAATATTAAATGCATCCTTTTCAGATCATGATTCAATAAAAAATACATGTAAAAAAGGGCCATGGAAAGATAGGTAAAAGATCAATTGGAAACTAAATAATCTAATCCTAAAGAATGAGTGGGTCAAACAACAAATCATAGAAAAACATCAATAATTTCATCCAAAAAAACATACCAAAACTTATGGGATGCAATAAAAGTGGTTCTTAGCGGAAGTTTTATATCTCTAAATGCTCACATGAATAAAATAGAGAGCGAGGAGATCAATGAATTGGCCATGCAACTAAAAAAGCAAGGAAAAGAACAAATTAAAAATCCTAAATTAAATACCAAATTAGAAATTCTGAAGACCAAAGGAGAGATTAATAAAATTGAAATTAAGAAAAACATTGAGCTAATGAATAAAACTGAGCTGGTTTTATGAAAAAAACAATAAAATAAATAAATGTTTGGTTAATTTGATTTAAAAAAAAGAAAGAAGAAAACCAAATTACCAGTATCAAAAGTGAAAAGAATGATTTCACCACCAATGAAGAGGAAATTAAAACAATAATTAGTAGCTATTTTGCCAAACCATATGCCAACAAATTTGACAATCTTAGTGATATGGATGAATATTTACAAAAATATAAGTTGCCCAAATTAACAGAAGAAGAAATAAAATAACCCCATTTCAGAAAAAGAAATTGAACAAGCCATCAATAGACTCCCTAAGAAAAAATCTCCAGGGCCAGATGGATTTACAAGTGAATTCTATCAAACATTTAAAGAACAATTAATTCCAATACCATCTGGGAAAATAGGCAAAGAAAGAGTCCTACCAAATTCTTTTATGATATAAATATGGTGCTGAGACCTAAACCAGGAAGAATTAAAACAGAGAAAGAAAATTATAGACTAATTCCCCTAATGAAAATGGATGCAAAAATTTTAAATAAAATATTAGCAAAGAGATTACAGCAATTTACCTTGAAGATAATATTCTATGACCAGGTAGGATTTATACCAGTAATGCAGGGCTGGTCTAACATTAGGAAAAATAACAGCATAATTGACCATATCAACAATAAAACTAACAGAAACCACATGATTATGACAATAGATACAGAAAAAGCTTCTGACAAAATACAACACCCATTATTATGAAAAAACACTAGAGAGTATATGAATAAATGGATGTTTTCCTTAAAATGATAGGTAGAATCTACCTAAAACCATCAACAAGCATTATTTGTAATGGGGACAAGCTAGAAGCATTTCCAATAAGATCAGGGGTGAAACAAGGATGTCCTTGTTATCACCACTGTTATACAATAGGTTACTAGAAATGTTACCTTTAGCAATAAGAGAAGAAAAAGAAATTGAAGGAATTAGAATAGGCAAAGAAGAAACAAAGCTATCACTCTTTGCAGATGTTATGATGGTATACTTGGAGAATCCTAGAGAATGAGGTAAAAATTATTGAAATAATAAACTTAACAAAGTTGCAGGATATAAAATAAACCCACATAATTGTCAACATTTTTGTATATTACTAACAAAGCTGAAAAGCAAGAGAAATTCCATTTACAGTTACTGTAGGCATTATAAAATATTTGGGAGTCTACCTGCCAGAACAAACCCAGGAACTATATGAACACAATTACAAAACACTTTTAACATAAAGAAGTCAGATCTAAATAATTGGAAAAAATCAGTTGCAAATGGGTAGGTCTGGTTAATATAATAAAAATGACAATTCTACCTAAATTAATTTAGTTATTCAGTGCCATACCAATCAAACTACCAAAAATTATTTTATAGAGCTAGAAAAAATAATAGCAAAATTCATCTGAAAGAACTAAAGGTACAGAATATCAAGGGAATTAATGAAAAGAAATGCAAGGGAAGGTGGCTTAGCTTTCCCAGATCTTAAATTGTATTATAAAGCAGCAATCATCCAAACTACTTGGTACTGGTAAAGAAATAGTGTGGCGGATCAGTGGAACAGGTTAGGTATGCAAGACACAATATTCAATGATTATAGTCATCTACAATTTGATGAATCAAAAGACTCCAGATTCTTGGATAAGAACTCACTATTTAACAAAAACTGCTGGAAAAACTGGAATATAGTACGGCAGAAACTAGGCATAGATATTAAACTCAGAAAAATCTCAGAACATTGACCTTAGCTGGCTAAAAACCATAAGGGAAAGGCTTCAACAGCAACCATAGATGAAGTATCCACACAAATCCCATTACTTTGTTAAGAGGGTTTTACATAGGTTCTTCCTGCCCACGGCTATGAAAATGTATTGTAAGTATCTCCCCAAAGAGTTTTTCAGTGACAGACCTTCATTCTCACTGGGAATTATAGTTCCACTAAATTGTGTCACTAAATACTGACGACTCTGGTCCAGAGGAAGCCAAGTGAGGCTCTCCTTAGCCATATGTAAGTTCCTAAGGGTTTTACAGGGATTTCCTGGTTCTTTCATCACCACTTCTGACTATAATGGGTGGTTGAAAAGCCATGTCTTTACTTCTACCATTGTTGACTGATGGGTTACATCTTTGAGGAATCAAGGCAGTGTGTTGTCCCAACTGCATGACACAATACTAGATAGTTTGAAATTTTAGGTAACAAGGGATACAAGCAACGAAATGAGGCCAGAATGTACTTTAAATATTTTCTTTCCTTTGTCAAAATCTCAGTAATATGAAGAGGTTCCCATTCAGGCCTCATCATCTAAGTCATCTCTGAACAATCATCACTCATAAATTATTTTGTTTGGTTGTCTTCCCCCCTTATCATTGAATTAGGGCCATTTGCTATAGCAATTTTAATGAGGGTTCTCTCTGTGAGTTCTATGAGTATTTAAATAAAGAGATTGATCAGTTTCTCTGCTTATTTCATTTCCCTCATTTGTAGCAAAAGCCTTTCCAAATAAGTAGTTACATGGCAACATCATTTACTCTAGAAAAAAGGAGAAAGCCCATGCATAAGATGGATGTGTCCAAATGAGATTTATTAAATGATACTCTGTATAGCAAACTAGGGCATGAGGAGAGCTAGAGATGTGAAGGATGTTGTGGTCTCCCTCCAAGTCTGCATCCACATTGGAGGGATGGCATAGTCATTCTTAAGATGACATCCAAACTTTCATTTTTTTTCTTTTGTTAATTTATTTATTTTTAGTTTTCAACATTCACTTCCACAAGATTTTGAGTTCCAAATTTTCTCCCCATCTCATCTCTCCCCCCACCCCAAGATGGCATGCATTCTGAATACCTCTTCCCCTAATCTGCCCTCCCTTCTATCTCTATCCCCCTTCTCTTATCCCCTTCCCATTCTGTTTTCTTGCAGGGCAGGATAGGTTTCTATACCCCATTTCCTGTATATCTTATTTCCCAGTTGCATGTGAAAACAATTTTTTTAACAACTATTTTTAAAACTTTGGCTTCCTCCCTCCCCACCCACCTTCATTAAGAAGAAAAGCAACTCAATATAGGTTACAAATGTGTAGTCATGCAAAACGCTTCCATAGTAGTCATGTTATGAAAAACTAAGTATATTTCCCTTCATCCTATCCCACACCCCATTTATTCTGTTCTCTCTTTTGACCTTGTTCTTCCTCATAAGTGTTTGTTTCTAATTACCAACTTTCCCAATCTGCCCTCCCCTGTATCATCCCCCTGCTCTCTTGTCCCCTTCCTCCCCTATTTTCCATAGGGTAAGATAGATTTCCATACCCAATTGAGTGAGTATGTTATTCCCTCCTTAAGCCAAAACCAATGAGAATAAGATTCATTCATTTCCTCTCACCTTCCCCCACTTCCCTTCCACTGCAAAAGCCTTTTTTGTCTGTTTTATGTGAGATAATTTACCCCATTCTACCTCTCCCTTTCTCCTTCTCCCAGTATAATTCTCTCCCACCCCTTAATTTTATTCTCCAGATATCATCCTTTCATCTTCAACTCACCCTGTGCCCTCTATCTATCTATCTATCTATCTATCCATCTATCTATCTATCAATATATATATATATCAACTACCCCAATACTGACAAATGTTTCATGAGTTACAAATACCATCTTTCCATGCAGGAATGAATGTAAACAATTCAACCTTAGTAAGTCCCTTATTTCACTTTCCTATTTACCTCTCCATGTTTCTCTTGAGTCCTGTATTTGAAAGTCAAATTTTCTATTCAGCTCTGGTCTTTTCTTCAAGAATGCTTGAAAGTCTTCTATTTCATTGAATGACCATTTTTTCCTCTAAAGGATTATACTCAGTTTTGCTGGGTAGGTGATTCTTGGTTGTAATCCTATCTCCTTTGCCCTCTGGAATATCATATTCCATGCCCTCCAGTCCCTTAATGTAGAAGCTGTTAAATCTTGTGTTATCCTGATTGTGTTTCTACAACACTTAAATTGTTTCTTTCTGGCTGCTTGCAATATTTTCTGCATGATCTGGGAACTCTGGAATTTGGCTACAATATTGCTAGAAGTTTTCCTTTGGGGATCTCTTTCATGAGGCGATCTGTAGATTCTTTCAATTTCTATTTTACCCTCTGGTTCTAAAATATCAGGGCAGTTTTCCTTGATAATTTCTTGAAAGATGATGTCTAGGCTCTTTTTTTGATCGTGGCTTTCAGATAGTCCAATAATTTTTTTAAATTCTTTCTCCTGGATCTACTTTCCAGGTCAGTTGTTTTTCCAATGAGATACTTCACATTGTTTTCTATTTTTTTTATTATTTTTTCTACATTTTTTTCATTCTTTTGGTTTTGTTTTACAGTGTCCTGATTTCTCATAAAGTTACTAGCTTCCAATTGCTCCATTCTAATTTTTAAGGAAGTATTTTCTTCAGTGGACTTCCTTTTCCCTTTGACCAATTTTGCTTTTTAAGGCATTCTTCTCCTCATTTGCTTTTTGGACCTCTTTTGCCACTTGGATTAGGCTATTTTTAAGGTGTTATTTTCTTCAGTATTTTTTGGGGTCTCCTTTAGCGAGCTGTTGACTTGTTTTTCATGATTTTCTTGCATCACTCTAAGTTTTTCCTCTACTTCTCTAACTTGCTTCTCAAAATCCTTTTTGAGCTCTCCTATGGCCTGGGACCAATTCATATTTTTCTGGGAGGTTTTGGATGTAGGAGGTTTGACTTTGTTGTCTTCTTCTGGTTTTTTGTTTTGATCTTCTTTGTCACCAAAGAAAGACCAAAGTGGTCTGACTTTTTTTTGGTGAGGCTTGCTCATGATCCCAGCCAATTCCTTGAGTTATAATCTCTTTGTTAAGGTAGGGGTCTGCTTCCAGTGTGGAGAATATACTGTTCCAAGATTTGGGGGTTTTGTGCAGCTGTTTTCAGAGATACTTCTAGGGACCTGTAAATTTTCAGTTCCTCCAAGGTGCTATGATCAAGGGTGAAGTGTTTACTCCTTTCCTGGCCTGTGCTCTGGTCTATGAGTGATCACAAGCACTGTTTTCTACCTTGGAACTGTGAGGAGGATTTCCTTTCCACCACCACTACAAGCTCCACACACCAGCACTCCTCCTTGCCCCAGGACCACCACCCAGGACTGTTACCCAGATCCAAGCACAGGCAAAGCAAAAGAATTCTGCCTCAGTACCAGCAAAGAGATCCCTTCAATCCCCCTCTGATCAGCCACTCAATTCCCCCTCTGTCTGTGGACCAGAAGCTCAGGAAGCAGTTGCCACACTAGGGCCACGCTTGGGGATTGGGGCTAGGACCCAAGCATCTCTCTCACCACAGTCACAGACTTTTCCTACTGACCTTCTAAGTTGTCTTTGGCATTCATGGATTGAGAAGTCTGGAAACAGCTGCCTGTGATTCAATCTTCTCAGGCCTGCTCCTGGTTCTCTGAGGCCTGCTTGCCCATACCAAACTGAGTTACTCTCCCAGCTTGGTGTGATAGACTTTTCCAATCAACCATCCAGGTTGTCTTAGGCTGGAAATTTGTTTCACTCCATCTTTTGTGGGTTTTGCTGTTTTAGAATTTGTTCAGAGCCATTTTTATAGGATTTTGGAAGGGTTTGGAGGAGAACTCAAGAAAGTCACTGCTTTTACTCTGCCATCTTGGTTTTGCTCCCCCCCCCCCAAAAAAGAAACTTTTCCTTTTTTGTACAGAAAAAGTCCAATCTCTGATGGCTTTTAGGGATCCTCTTATTTTTCTGGTGTTCCCAGGTGTGGAGCAAAGAGTTGTCTGCTATTTCCACTTCCAGATCTACACTTTGGCATCATTGGCTGCTATAATTCAATAGTGAGATGAGAGTAGGAAGTAAATGTTTAACTGGCTGTCTGAGTTGTTTGTTTGTTTTTTTAATGTACCTATGGCTCACTTTTAAGTTTAATCTGCATTATTAACATTTTCTATATTATTTTCTTAAGATTAAACAACCAACAACACCAAAAACAACAAATCAAGCCTTAATTCTGTTTGTTGATTTCCAAGGTATGAATGCTCACATTAAAAATTTAATAATCAGCTCTCATGAGCTGGTTTGAACTGGCCCCAGTACACCCTTGGATGAGAAATACTGGATTGGAGCATATCCCCATCTAATGAAAATTGGCTTCAAAAGGAGATATAGAAGATCTTATCTATGATCTCAGGTGCTAAAAGGCCTTTGGGCCCAGGTAGATATGTATGTATATATGTATGTATGTATGTGTATGTATGTATATGTATGCATGTGTATAGGCATGTGTAACTTTGCAAAATCTCAATGAGTAGATCATATTTGTTTTGTTTTAATTAACAGAAATCAGTCTTTTCTCCTAATGACGCCTTCTTCAATTGATAAATAAAAACAAAACTTCTATTATAAATATGTATAGCTAAGTTTATGACCAAATAAAAGATAGAGAAGATCACAGAAGTTAAAATGGATAATTTTGATTACATGAAATTAAAAAGTTTTTTGCTCAAACAAAACAGTCAAAATTAGAAGGAAAGAATGAAACTGGGGAAAAAATTTTTTACTACAAGATCTTCTCATAAAGGTCTCATTTCTCAAATATATAGAGAACTGATCCAAATTTATTAAAAGAAATAAGAGCTGTTCCCCAACTTTTAAATGGTCAAAGGTTAGGAAAAGGCAACTTTTAGAGAAGATATCAAACTTATCAATAGTCAAATGAAAAAATGTTCTAAATCACTAATAGAGAAATGCAAATGAAAACAATACTGAGGTACCACTTGACACTTATCAAATTGGCTAACATGACAGAAAAGGAAAATAAGAAATGCTGGCAGGGATGTGGAAAAATAGGAACACTAAAAGACTGTGTTGATGTTGTGAAAAGGTCCAACCATTCTAGAGAACAATTTGAAACTATGCCCAAAGGGCTATAAAACTATGCATACCATTTGCCCCAACAATACCACTGTTAGAGCTTTATCCCAAAGAGATAAAAAGACCAAAAATGTTGACATCAGCTCTTTTTGTGGTGGCAAAGAGTCAGAAATCAAGAGGATGCTCATCAATTGGGGAGTGTCTGAACAAGCTGTGGCATATGATTATTGTAGAGTACTATTGTGCTATTAAAAAAAAAAAGCAGGATGGTTTCAGAAATACCTAGGAAAATTCACATGAACTGATGCAAAGTGAAGTAAGCAGAATTTGAAGAACATTGTACATAGTAACAGTAATACTTTAATGATGATCAACTGTGAAAGACTTAGTTACTCTTATCAATAAATGATCCAAGATGATTCCAAAGGACTTGATGAAACATGCTATTCACCTCCAGAAAGAGAACTGGTGAACTCTGAGTGAAGACTGAAGCATATTTTTTTTAATTTTCTTTCTTTTTCTTACTTTTTTGCAACATGGCTAATATGGAAATGTTTTGCGTGGCTTGACATATATAATGAGTATCATATTGTTTGTTTTCTCAATGAGTGGGGGAGGGGCTAGCAGAAAGGAGAGAATTTGGATCTCAAACAAATTTTAATGTTTTTTAAAAAAAAATAAATATGTATAGTCAAGCAAAACAAATTGCTGCGCTGACCATGTATCAAAAAGTCTCAGTCTGAACTCCAAGTCCATTATCTCTCTATCAGGATGTGGGTAGCACATTCATTATGAGTCCACTGAAATTATGGTTGGTTACTATGCTGACCAGATTACCTAAGTCTTTCCTTTTTTGAAAGTTTGTTTTATTTTTAATTTATGGAATAAAACAATCATTTCTATAATATAGTATAATAAGAAAGATTATTGCACATGAAACTGAAATTGTATTATGTACAACTTGCTATTACTTTTAAATATATAATAAAGTTATCATGTAAATTCCTTTTTTTTTTATTTTTTCCCTTCACCCCCACCTCGTTCTAGAGACAGCTACCATTAGACACAAATAGGTATAATATTGATATATACATATTTATACATGTAAAAATATTCTATACATTCTTCTATTTATCAGTTGTTTCTCTAGATGCAGATAGCATCTTTCTTCATATCTTCTTTTTAAATTTGCATATTTATTATAGTCAAAATCGCTTCATCACTCAAAATCATTCTTTGTTTTTTCTTTTTAGACAATTGAGGTTAAGTGATTTGCCCAGCATCACACAGTAAGTGTCAAGTGTTTGTTCTGAGGCCAGATTTGGACTCAGGTCCTCCTGACTTCAGGGCTGGTGCTCTATCCACTGTACCACCTAGCTGCCCCACTCAAAATCATTCTTAAAATAATATTGCTATTATTACATACAATGTTTTCTTGATTTTGATTATTTCACTCTTCATTATTTTGTGCAAGTCTTTCCATGTTTTTCTAAGATCATTGAGCTCATCATTTCTTATAGCACAGTAGTATTCTATTAGAACCATACATCACAACTTGTTCTGCCATTCCCCAATTGATGAGGATCCCTGCAATTTCCAGTTCTCACATTCAAAGTTGCAGTTACTATTTGCAAATTTCCCTCCATCTTATTTTTACTCACTATTTTCTTTCTCAGCCTCTCTTTTTACACTATCCCTGTTACCTTATCATCTCTCCCACCTTCCCATTCCCCATCTCACCTATCCATCCAAAAGTCCTCCCTCACTCTCTACCCCCAACCTTCCAATCACAATCTACACACCCCTCCAAAAGTCCCTGCCCCACCCTGTTGCACAGTTTTCTCTCCTCTCTGCATATTCAGAAGACTTCTATACCCTTCCGGATGTACATATTGTTTCCTCTTCAACCCAGATTAAAGTTCCAATGTTACTAACCCTCCACCCCCACCTGTTTTCTCTGTATTAGTTCTTCCTTTCATACCCCATTTTTATAATTGCTCCCTTTTACCTTTTCCTACCCAACCTTTTTAGAATCACCCCATTATACACAACTCAGCTCCAACCTTTCTTTCAAATTACCTTAGTAATGAAGATACTTTTAAGAATACTGATAAAATTTTCACATAAAATATAAGTAAACAGTTTGATTTTAATGAGTGCCTTATAACTGGTTTTTAATGTTTTCCTTATATTTCTTCTGGATCTTTTATATCAAATTTTCTATTGAGTTCTGGTCTTTTTGTTACAAATACCTGAAAGTCTCTCGGTTCATCAAATATCCATTTTTTTTTATTCAGGGCTATACTCAACTTTGCTGAGGAAGTTATTCTTGGATGCAACCCCAACTCTTTTGCTCTTAAAAATATAATGTTCTGGGGCAGGTAGGTGGTGCAGTGGATAGAGCACCAGCCCTGAAGTCAGGAGGACCTGAGTTCAAATCCAACCTCAGACCCAACACTTGACATGTACTAGCTGTGAGACCTTGGGCAAGTCACTTAACCCCAATTGTCTCACCCCAATAATGTTCCAAGACCTATGGTATTTTAGAGTAGAAGCTGCTAGGTCTTATTAAATCCTGATTTTTTTTTCCTTGATGTTTGCAATATTTTCTCCTTAACCTGAGAGTTTTGAAACTTGGTTATTATATTCCTGTAAGTTTTCCTCCTGGGATCTCTTTCAGGTGGTGAACAGTAGATTTTTTTTCTATTTTACTTTACTCTCTTGTTCTAGAACTTCAAGGCCATTTTCCTTAATAGTTTCTTGCAATATTGTATCCAAATTATTTTTTTGATCATAACTTTCACATAGACCAACAATTCTTATAGTGTCTCTCCTAGATCTGTATTCCAGGTGAGTTGTTTTTCTAATGAGATGTTGCAGATTCTCTTCTAGTTTTTCTAGTTTTATTATCTCTTGGTGTCTTATGACACCATTTGATTCCTCTTGCCCAATTTTAGTTTACCCTAAGTCTTTCAAAGTTGTCTTTACCATTTTGTCACTGTATCAGTTGTTCTCCTGTTTCTACTTACTTCATTTTGCATCAGTTCATATGAATATTCCCAGGTTTCTGTAAAACCATCCCCTTCATCATTTCTTACAGCACAATGGTATTCCATTGCACATATATCATAACTTGTTCCAGCATTCCCCAATTGATGGGCACCCTCTAAGTTTCCAGTTATTTGATATTACAAAAAAAACTCCTATAAACATTTCTAACATTCTTAGTGTTTGTTTTTCTTAGTAATCCCTCTCTCAATCTTCCCTTTTATTTTTCCCTCTTCCTTCTCCCAAGCTGGACCTGGAATCAGGATGATCTGAGTTCAAACTTGGCCTCAGACACTTACCAACTGTGTGACCTTGAACAAGTTACTTCCATTTGTCTCAGTTTCTTCAACTCTAAAAATGTTAATAATAACAGCACCTGCCTCCTAGAGTTGTCGTCAAGAACAAATGAGACACGTGTAAAGTGCTTAGCACAGTGCTTGGCATATAGTAGGTACTGTATAAGCAATATGAATGCTAGTTATCATCATTATCATGATTATCATCATCATCAGGAATGCTTGGAAATCTGTTTCATGAAAGGTCCATTTTTTTCTCAGTAGGATTATTCTCAGTTTTTCTGAGTAAGATATTCTTGGGCGCAAACTTATTCCTTAGCCTTCTGGAATATTGTATTCCAACATCTCTGAAAAATTGTGTGTGATTCCAACTGTGGCTCCTTGGTATTTGAATTCTTTTTTTTTTTTTTTTTGGCCTACTTGCAGCATTTTTTTTCTTTGACTTGAAAGTTCTTTTCTTATGGGGGGTTCTTTCAGCATGCATTCAGCAAGTAACTAATAGACTCCTTTGATTTCTACTTTGCCCTCTGGTTCTAAGAAATCTGGAAAGTTTTCTTTTATAATTTCTCAAAAATGAAGTCTAGACTCTTTTTGTTGGTCATGGTATTCAGGCAGTCCCATGAATCCTAAATTATCTTTCCTTGATCTGTTTTCTAGGTCAGTTGTTTTTGTTATCAAATATCTTAAATGTTCTATTTTTTCAGTCTTTAATTTTATTTTAATATGTCTTATTGTCTCATAAAGTCATTATCTCCTCTTTGGTCCATTCTAATTTTCAGGAATTTGGTTTCTTGGGTAAGATTTTGCTTTCTTTTGACAAGATTTTAATTCCCTTTCCAATTCTTTGTACTACAACCCTCATTTTCCCTCCAGTTTTTTTCCTTTAGTGCTCTCATTTCATTTGTAAAAATGTTGAAATTCTTTAAAAAGAAAACTCCTGATTCATTTTGTTGACATTTTGCTTGAAGATGTTTTTGAGTCATTCTCTTCTTCAGTTTGTTTCTTGAGCATCCCACTCACTATAATTTTTATAGCAGGATTTTTTTTTTTGCTCATTCTTCCAACCTATTTATTGACTTTAGACTTTTTGTTAGGGCTGGGCTCTGCACATTTCTGGAGGGAATGTCTGAACTAACCTTAAGTCCCCAAGGTTCTTGTTGCTGCTTTCTTTGGGTATTGAGTTCTATGTTATTCCAGGATCTCTAGGACAACACAAGCTGGGAACCTGACAGCTTTTGGTGTTTCCCCAAATAGCCTGACCCAAGGCAATGTTGGCTCATTGTTCTCCTTATCTGAGTTCTTCAAGTTCTTGACTTGGGTTGGGGTCTGAGTGACATACTTGTGGGTTTGTCTCTGGTTGGAGTTCCAGTAGACTACTGCTGCATATAGTCACTATAAGCCAGATGGAAAGCTCTACTGCTTCATAGTGAGATAATTGCTGGCTCCTCTTTTGGTCCATGATGCTTGCCCTGGTTATCTTGCTACAGGCTTAAGACTGGATTGGCAGTTGGAATTGAAATCCCCTTGGGCTTCTATGGTCAGATCCACACAACTTCTGCTTGCTTTTGAATTTGGGGTGACTCAGTTACCCCTAATCTATGATGTGGAACTAAGTAGTGAATAACAGAGTTGCCATTTGGTACCTATTCCTGCACCCTGCACAAGTTTAGGCCCTTCTGTGCTGTATTTGGAACCTCTTCTTGTTCAGCACAGCTTCTCCCTGTGCTGGAATGTTCCATATTATTGTTCCTGGCTAAATCTTCTCCCTAAAGTCCACAGAACTCTCTATCTACCCCCTCTGCCAACCTGGGCTGGGGGAAAAAAAACTACTTGTGATTTTTTTTCCTTGGATTTTCTAATCAGGACTTATTCTGATACATTTTCTAAATCTGTTTGGAGACTTGTAAGGTAGAGTTTGTCTGAAATCATTGCTGTTACTCTACCATATTCAGATCACATATTGGTTCATTAAATGCCAGTTCACTAGACCAGATATCACCATTTATATCTTGAAAGAGGATAAATAGAAAAAGTTAGGCTTTAACCAGTGATCTTAAATAATTCATTAATTGCAATAAGAGGCATTAAAGGCATAACATAGAAATGTATAAATTTTTTTTTTAATTTAGACCTTCTAATTCAAGTAGTACAAACTCAGATGATGAGGTATCTGGAGGTGACCCCTGAGGATTAGGAAGAAGAAAGAATTAACGACAAAACATTGGAATTTCTATCTGGAAGAAGTGGTGCTAAAGAAATTTGTACTTCCAGTTTCACCTAGGAACAATTGGAATGTGTATATTTAAAGCAGTAAGATTAAATAGCTTGAATAATTTTACCAATTTTTCCTTCAAATAATAATTATCTTTTGAAGAGAATTTAGAAAGGGGCACACTAATGTACTGTTGATGGAGCTGTAGATTTGTATAACCATTCTGGAAGCAATTCAGAATTATGAAAATAAAGTAGTAAAAACATGCATACTCTTTTGGACCAGAGATTCCCACTCCTGCATATTCAATCCAAGAAGGTCATTGACAAAAGGAAAGGTTTCATTTTATACTAAAATATTTATAGCAGTACATTCTGTGGTAGCAAAGAACTAGAATCAAATTAGATGTCTTTCAGTTGGGGAAATGGCTAAACAAACATGGCAAATGTATTCAAAGTACCATAAGAAATAATAAATAAGATGATTGCAAAAAGGCATAGAAATATTACATGAACAGATGCAAAGTGAAATATGCAAAACTAAGACAACTATACATTTATAACTATCACAACAGTGTAAATGACAAAGAAAAATAGCCACAAAATAAAAAATAAATGTTATAAAATTACAAAAAAATAAATTTGACCCACTGAAGATATATAAGAAAAGGGAAGGAGTGATACATAGGTGCAGAACATTGCATATAATGTTAGGGTTTTTTTTCCAGTTAATTGGTTGGTTTTATATTTTTTTTTCTCTTCTTCCTTTTTTATTATTTTTAAACAATTCTTTGTTATAAGGGATTGCTTTCTGGGAGAGTGCCAGAAAGACAGATATGGAAGAAATCTATGCAACATCAAAAGAAAACATATAAATAAAATATATTTTTAAAATCATAATTATTCCCCTTCTGAGGAAGATGTCAACTATAATTATCTCAATTATACAGGTAGAAAAAATGCAAACCTATCCAAAGTTTTCACTTTTGATAGGATATCAATCCATACAGAGGCACAATATTCATTACATAACTACATTAAATCCATTGTTTTTTCTTTGCATGCATTTTCAAAACCAACCAGGAGTTGCTAAGACTTCCAAGCAAACTGAGAAAACTATGGAAAATAAACAAACTAGGAAATTTAAATGTGTTAATTCTTTGACTAATTAGAGGAGCAGATTTAACATCAGTCTTGATTCCACAGTTGACCCCTGATGACCAATAAAAAGTCTAAATCTACTAGTAGAGCAACATTTTGAATTTTTAAATTGTTTACAGAAAGGGGACACTGAAAGTGTATATTAGAAAACTTCCTCTAACAAATCTAAAACACATGCCAGTTCATAGATGAGTAATAAACTCGTAAGGACCCATGTTGACAGTTTCATTGCTTTTAGTGAGACCCTACAAAAATTTGGAAGTGTAACTATAAACATCCCTTCATTTCTGTTTTATTTTTTGACGCCAAAATTTGGGTGAGGGGAAATTAAGATAAATCATTCTCTATCTTCTTATATTAAGTAACTCTTAAGAGAAATTATTACAGATCTAAAAGGATGTTGTTTGTAAGTCAGACATAACTTTCATTAATTTCATCTATTTGGTTCTTTGATTGCTGCTGCTTTTATTATCTGATATGGAATAATTTCCCTTCCTTGAAAGTGATAAAATTGTTTACAAAACACAGCTGTTGTCCTGTATTTCACAATTATCAATGGTGAACTTTGTTTATAAACTATTACACATAGCACAGGTTATAACATTTCTCCAAAACTCCAATAAGTTTACAATTAGAGGGCTGGAAATGATTTTATAACTTACAATAACACTTTATCAATAATTTTCCATAACCCAATTATGAAAATGAAATGGCATCTCATAAAGCTGTGGTTGTTCAAGCCTATCTCTCAATGGATCAGTTTTACTTTATTTCAATTCCTACTTGACCATCTCTTTCATAGCACTGCTTGAAGACTCTGATCATGGTGATTTTCATGGGTAAGAAAGGCATAAAGAAGAGTTTACTTAAGTATCCTGGACTTGTTATCGCTAATGATTCTATGGGTTCTGCTCAGTATTTGTCAAGGCAAGTGTGTTGTAAAAGTAGAAATGACTTTGTACATTACCATAAGCTTTTTAAACATTTTATGACCTGAGACTGACAAACCCCAGGTTTGTTTGTTTGTTTTTCACCTATTCTGATTACACTTCATTTCCTTTTGCCTTCTAACTGGGAATAATGTTACTGTCAAAGGGTTTGGCTTTAAACTTGTCTTTTTGTCTTACATTCCTTCTCTAAGTTTCCATTTTCACTTACATTTTCATTTTTGACATTTTGGATCCTGGCTATCCTATTTTGGAGTTACCACGGGTATACCAGATGGTTCCTGGACTTTGCTCTTGGATAACCAAGAGGCTTAAAATACTGCAAAGCTCTAAAGGTCGTCTGTGGCTCTGAGATAGGAAACATTGCATCCAGAATCAAATGAAAGTAGAACCTTCCTATAACAAGGAGCTAAACATGATTCAGGGCAAAGAAACAGAATGCTATAGACAACGGTCTTGGTTGAGTGAACTTTAATGTGCTACACCAAAACACTCAACTAAGGTGGAAATGTTTAGTTATCACTTAACTCCATTGGATTGGGTGGTTAGATTAAATGCCATGGTTACTACAACACAAAATTCACTGTTCTGAAAGTGAGGAAATGTCTCTCTGCTAGGAGCTGGCCTTTTCTATTTGAAGGATAAGATTTGCTTTGTTCCGTAAATTTACTTTAGGTTAGCCCAAACTCAACAATTTCCTCCAAGAGTTTTTTTGTTTTTGTTTTGTTTCGTTTTTGTTTGTTTTTTGTTGTTTTGGGGTTTTGGGGTTTTTTTTTGGTTTTGTTTGGTTTTTTTTTTTGCAACTGGTTAATGTGTGGAAGTAGGAGTTGGTTAGGAATCAAGAACAACAGTAATGCCCAAATCACCTGAAATCCTTTGAAGATTCCCTAATAACAAAGTAGGATTAGTCCCTAGAAACCAAACTTACTGCACATCCTCATTTGTCAAGGTTCCCTAAAACCTCCTCTGAAAGTCTACTCTTAGTTTGGATGAAGAAATAACTCTTTGAATTTTCTCAGAGGTTTGCCTGGTTCTTGATGCCTCTGGAGATGCTAGCCTAACTAAAGTTCTATAGAGAATCATTAGATAATACAGCAGGAAGGTACTTAAAAGACAATTTAGTACAAACCTTAATTTTATAGATTAGGAAACAGTGTCATGGTCATATGGGTGGTAATCATCAGGGGTGGGATTTGATCCAGCTTCCAATAGAAAAGGGGGGAGTGCAACATGGCCTGTTGAATCCTCCCTCTGATCCTCTACAGTAACAATTTTTTTTTTCTGAGGTATGGTCACAGAAGTTGGTTTGATAGAAAGGTTTGTAAACCTAGTCCATTCATTATGCTGTTAAGTCATCAAAGAATGAAAGACCTGTGCCTTTTTCTCATTGGTGCCTACTATAATTATTGTGCAATTATTAATCATTTTAATTCTATGTTTAAAAATGCAATTCATAACTTGGTAAATAATAAAAGTTGACCAAAGAGGAGGGGTTCTTTTGGTATAATAAAGATTTGTGAGGAAATTTGCAAATAAAAGGTAGAGCCACACAATTGCTGGTTTATATGTTTTTTCTATTTATCAGATACGTTTCTATCAGCAACATCCATGGCAAGCTGATATCAGTCTGAGGACAAAGATGACAAAAAGCAAAAAATTTTATAGTCTTCATTATAGCCTGAGTTTTTCAAGTTCCAGCTGGATGTTATTTCTCAAGCCACTACTACCAAAGTGATCACTAGCCAAGCAATTATTTCTAAAAATTGCCACTAAAGGCAAGGAAAAATCAGCTGGGAACTGCATCCAGAACAGAAGATATTAGCTCAAGGATCCAAGGCCAGGCACACCAAAGTCAAATTGTCACAATCTATTCTCAGAGAATAATTTGGGTTATCTTGACAACCTGAAACAGTTTCTCCCCCCCCCCCCCAAAAAAAGGGCAAGGTAGGATTTGCAAGATTCGGGTATGGGTTTGTTGTAGGGGCAAACAATTAGAAACAAAGCTGGCCATCTCCAAGGGAATAGCTAAACAAATTATAGTACACAAGAGAAACGACAAGTAAGAAGAATTCAGAGATATATGGGAAGACTTGTATAAACTCAAGGAAAGTTAATCAAGCAGAACCAGGAGAACAATAAACACAACTACAATTACATAAGTGAAAAAAATGCATAAAAGCTGCTGAACTCAGATTAATTTAAATGTTCAACCTTAACCCCAGAGAATGAAACACATTTCCTTCCTCTGGATAAAGAAATGGAACTTATGGATGCTGAATGTCACATACATTGTCAGACACAGTCATTTTATTGGTTGATTTTTCTTAGATTGGTTTTCCCCACATTATAATTTATGGGAGGGTGGGATATAAAAACAAAAAGCATCAACAAAACTGATAATTTTTAAAAGGTTCAGGTAATAATCCAGGACCCAATAACAAGAAGCACATGGTTTGTCAGAGCAGAAAAAGGAAGCATGGTTAAGGGTCTAAGCAGGGATCAAGGATCAGAAACTAGCATACAGATTAATACAACAGATACTTTTGGCTTCTATACCACCTTATAGCTCACACTCCCCATCACTACATCTCACAGCTGAGGAGGCTAAGGCAAGAGTTCACTTTAGGATGGAACAAATAGTTCTAGCCCTGGAGGCCGAGGAAGGGAATATTGTACTAACTCCAGATGAATTAGTTGAGTAAGGCATTTGGGTCAAGAACCAGGCAGACCATGACACCTAGTAGCTAGAAATTTTCCCTGCAATAAAGTCATTGCTTTGTTGAATAAGGAACTAAGTTTTTTTACCCTTTTAACTTGAATATAGCTCCTCCACAAAGTTCAACTTTTGTAAGTAATCTATCTAGTCTAGGAAATAAAAATCCCTATGCATAAATTAGATTCTTACATGTCAGTGATCTGTATCAGAGACTCTCAGAGCAGCAAGCAAATGCCAGGCAAGAAGGCTTCATGATCTACCTTGATTCATTACCATCAATTACGATTTATTCATTCAGTGCTCCCCACCAAAACCTGTAGTTAATCTGAATATTTTTGAATAAGAAAAGATTTCCAGGACAGAGAAATGTAGGTCTTATTTCCCTAATGAACTTAAATCCAGTTTGAGAACAATAGTCATAGATGCCACATGTAGAGATTTGAGATTTCTATGTGTGCAAATTTTGTTGTGGGAAGAGAAACAACTCAGTTTGGTGCAAGCAAATCCAAAGGCTCCTTTACTTAGCTGGGTAAAGGAACATGAAGAAATACTGTATTAATATCTGAGGAGAGGAAAGAAAGAAGGAAAAGGAGAAGGAGATGGAGGGGAAATAGCACCTGGAATGTTATTTTGTACACAGCACAATAAAGCTATGTCTACACAGGGAACAGACCTTATTTTGGTTTTTTTTATTAGAAAAACAAACAAAATTACATATAAGACAAGGATTCATAAAAAGCTGGAAGGGACTTAAGAGGTGCATAGTCCAACCTCAATTTAATGAGGCTCTAAAACCTTACCACACACTAAGTGGTAAGTGTCAGAGTCAGGATTGGAACTTAGGTTTTCTGACTCCAAATCTGGTGTTCTTTCTACTCTACCATGGGACAGGGTGATAACAGTTGTTATTCCTATTATTTTGCTAAAAGTTTACATATATAAACATGTATATGTATTTTTGTATAAAACAAGGTAAAACTTAAGGTTTCGCATGGTATTTTATTCCTCATTTCATTTATTTCGTTCACTAGGTTATAAATTAAATTAGTGTGCATTAAGTGCTCACCATTTGAAAATATAGAGACAAAAAGAAAACAGTTTCTGTCCTGGACAAGTTTATATTTTACTAGGGGAAAATCATTCATATACAAAAAAATATACAAATACAACACAATATACAAATATAAAATACAAATACAAAATATATTAAAAATATTGTTGAGGTTAAGTCTTCAATAAAAACATATATTTTACAAAGTGTATCTAAGTTCTTTAAATAAGGGTTCCCCAACATATGGTATAAATTCTTTCCTTTGCTCTGGTGAAAGAAGACAGTCACCTCCCTTCATATGGCAAGGACAAAATGGAGTCTTTGCTGGAATCACTCCCAGAATTATTTAATGGGCTAAATGTTAAAATACCATATTATTTACCAGATAAAAACAGCTAATAAACAGTTCTTGACTCCTCAAAGAATTCACAGAAGTATATTTTTCCAAAAAAGCCAATGGACAGCTAGAATGGAAAACACTAAGAAGAGATAGTAATGTATGGGTCAGATTCTGAACACACATGCTTTAAGAGGAAATAAATATATAAAATATGCCAAAGAGGATTCTCCTCCTCTATTCTTCCCCCACTCTCCCACCCTCCTACCCCCAATAAAAGACTTACTCTTCTGTGGCTGGAACTATGCAGCTACACATATTCCCTAATCCTCTAAGAACATCAAATTCAGAGAATCCGAAAACTGGAGCTAGAACTATACTACTTGTGGATAGATGGGAAAAGAGGAGCAGAGGTAGAATTTGAACCCTGATCCTTTGCCTTCAGGCTCCCCCTTCCTCCTTTTGTGCCATGCTGACTCCAACATATGCTAGTTTATCTGCCTCTCCTACCCCACCCCTACCTGCATCAGGGTTCTGAGATAGAGCACCTTAGTGAGAGCTACGAAGTTCACCAGGCACAGAAGGAGGCATCATAGAGCCCAGACAATCACACTAGTGATTGTCACTCAAGTCACTAAAATCTTCAAGATCAAGTTGGATCAAAGCTGGACTCAGATTATTCTCATTTGAACACAAACTGAATCCACATCTTCCTCCTTTGCAAGCCCTTCCTCTTCACCTTCCTATAAGCTCTATGTTCCAGGCCCCTGGATCAGTTCTTTTCCTTTCCTCCATGGGCTCTTAAATGGTGAACTACCCACTACTTCCTCTGATTCCACCTTGTTGTCATCTTCTCAGCTGCCTCTTCCCCCAAACCAGAGGGTCTTTTTAATCCAAGGAAACTAAGTTCTAAAACCCCAAAGGAGCAAAGTTTTCTTTTTTTTTTTTAATGTTCAGCCCTACCCCGAGTCCATGTGTTTGAAATAACAAGTATCATGCCTGCGTATTTGCTTCACATGTTCTGTGTTTGATTCTCAATTGTAAACTCCTAAATAGCACTTGGGAGAGCTGGTCTTATTGACTTTAAAATAGATCTGAGTACAACACCCAGGTGGGCACTTCCAAAATTATGCTGATCCACACTCATTCATTCAATCACTGCCTGACCCCTGGAGGTCATTTTGTAGCCTTTGTTATTTTCTAACAAACCTGTGCATGATTTTCCTTTGGCTATTTTTGGTAGGAAAAGGAGTGATTTATATTGGGAGTGGGATGAATGACAGTTAGGTATAAAAGGTTGCAGCTGTTTCCATATTCTGATAGGAATTCCCTTGAATGCTATGGGATTTAGGGAGGTCCTGCCATCTAACCCATTTGTTTATACAAAAATATTTTTCCATTTTCTCCTGACTTGCTCAACCACATTGTCCAAAATGGCTGCCCATATCTAGAAGCATTCAGCTACTGAAGATTTGGAGCTCCCACTAGCAGTTTAAATGAAATTACAAAGTGAAAGGTTTGAAATTCATCCCTTGTCAGATGCTAAAATAGAACCAAAAAATGTCAACTAAATGAAACAAACAATTCTACACCCTAAATTTGACATTTAAGTAAACTAGAAATTAGCTAGGATTAAATAGTCTAGTAGATACATCTGAGGTTCAAGACAATCAAACTATGCATTTGTGGATAATTCATAAATCAAATTAATCACTCTACTTCCAATTTATTAATATTAACCTTTACAACTCAAGTGGCTCAGATTAACAATGAAGCAAGATTTAGGAAACATCAGACCTCATTTTCTTTCCAGCTACTGAAATCAACGTCCACTTTCTAGTGAGATAGATAAACTAGAAATGACACATCATCCTTTACATCTATAAATGATTTTTGGCCTACTCATTGACTCATTTTTGAATGGGTCAGAGAATGAATGATAAAATTCTCAGAAAATAATGGGCCATAAAAGTAAATCACAAAATAATAGCCATTAATTATTTTGAAGGAAGAAATGTTAATGCTTTGTATCTCTCCCAATGGAATCAAGGAACTTTTTAAAAACATATCAAGACACATGTGACCGGAATGGGAAACAAGGACAATGAAACATAATCAAGTTTAAGGTTGTTCAAGTTCAAAGCTCTTTCCCAATGTTTTCCTTCACCAATTGTGGGAACAGTAGACTGCATTCAGTTAAGTTGCAATGTGCAAAACCAACTATCTGTCCAAAAACCCAAGAGGAGGTGCAAAACTTTCAGATTGTTTTTAATTATTAAATGTCATGTAACTGGAAAGCAGATCCACTGAAAAGAATGTGTATCTGCCCCCTTCCAACCACACAACACATGCACAACAGGTGTCCTATTCATTACAATCAAGGTTGGGAGGGGTCCTCTTTAATCACATGCTATTACTTCTCTAAGTAACAAGACATAACAGGCGAAGATAAGCCAAACAGGAGAACAAACAACAGGGCATTCATTGGTTTTAAATATTTTGCAACCCAAAGGAAACTATTACCAAATTTGTGAAATAAGTTTATTTTGGTATGGGAGTTTTCATAGATGCTAGGAGTCATTTTTTTTTTTACAAATTTGCTTAGGAATTCTGAGAGAATCAGCACCAGCCAGAAAACCATTTTCACCAGGTCTCTCCTTTTAAAGTTGGAATGCATCAGAGCGGAAAAAGCCAAAAAGGAAAAAGGAAGAAAATGAAAGAAAAAAGAAAAGGAAAAGAAGAAAAAAAGGGAAAGGGAAGGAAAAGACTAAATCTGAATGCCCATTACACTGATATTGTATATTCCTACATGACCATTTCTTCTCTGCACTTAGGCAACCCTGTGTGTGCCCTTGTACAAAGGACAGCTATATGTCACACCACAAGAGAGGCAACATAGTGTAGTGAATAGAATGCTAGGTTGGACATCAGGAAGACTTTGGTTTAAATCCTGCCTCTTCTATTTACTAGCTGTGTGATTTGAGGTAAGTCCTTTACCCATTCTGAGCCATGGTTTCTTTATCTAAAATGAAAATAATAATACCTATGGTACTACCTCAGCGGTTGAGGCTGTAGGGTTCAAATGAAAAATGGCCCAAATAACTACTAATTAGAGAAATGCAAATTAAAGCAATTCTGAAATTCTACCTCAGACTGGCAAAAAATTACAAGGAAAGAAGGAAGGAAACAATCATTTATTAAGTGCCTACTATGTACTAAGCACTGTGATAAGTACTTTACAAATATTATGTCATTTGATAAAATTGGAAAATGACAAATGTTAGAGCAACTGTGGAAAAACAGATTGTGGAAACAGATGTGGAAAAAGCACATTGATGCACTGTTGGTGGTCCCACGAATGGATACAACTATTAAGGAAAGAAATTCAGAATTAGACACAATTAGACACAAAAATCTACTAAACTACATATATATGTATATATATACATATATATACACATACATATACATGTACATATATATATATATATATGCTTTTTGACAATTTTGAAGACTTTTATAAACTGACGAAGAATGAAAGGAGCAGAACCAGGAGAATAATTTATATAACAGCAATCTAAAGACATTCAGAAGCTGTAAGAACTATGATCAATACAATGACCATGCATGATTCCAGAAGATTCATGAAGAAACAAACATTCTGTCTACCTCCTGACAACTGATAGATTTAGATTGAAAAAAAAATTGGTTGTCACAAATACGTATTTTGAAGCAAAGCAAATATCCTCATTGGCTTTCTCTATGCCTTAGGATTGATTGGCCTTTGTTCAGACAGAGGTTCTTAGCTGACAATCATCTGAGGTGCAGAGATCATGGTAAAATTATGGCTTTTCCAAAATATTCATAAACATAATAATCATTGATGGGGGAGGGAGTTCTCAAATCCCATAGCATTAAGGGTCTTGTAAAGTGATACAAACTGGACCCTTCAGGAATGATTGTCACCAAATAAAAATGAAAATTTCTTTTCTTAAGGACTGTTGCTTTAAAATTAAAATGGAATTGCAGAAACTCAGTGATAGTCTGAATAAAGAGGAATAATGTGGGTTCCCAAGGAAAGCATTGCCAAGATGAATCAAACTTTCCAAGAGTCACTAGCCCCTTCATGTTCAAGAAAAGTACCCATAAACAAATTATCCCATCCTATTCCCACCCAGACACGAACTACTAAACTTCAGGCAAACATTGAATGGTCATAGGCTCCTGAATGAAGGTCCAGGAGAGTTTCTTCTGAGATTGTCCCAAAAGATAGGACCTCTAAAGACAAGAAAATAACATTTGGGGTCCATGATACAGTAGAAATAAAGCTGGATTTGAAAACTAAGGACTTGCAACCCCAGATCTGCAAGTAACTTCATAGTCATAGATTTAGAGGGGATCCTAAAAGAAAGGACCTTAGAAATCACACCTTTTAAAAGTGATGAGGTTTAGAGATGTTAAGTGATTTGCCCAAGACCACATAGCTATTGTGTGCCAGAGGTAAGATTTGAACTCAGGTCTTTTTGCCTAACAAGTCCAGCATTCTACCCACAAAACCAGAATCCTTTACTTCTCTATGTCTCTCTTTCCTCATCTGTGAAATGACAGGTTCAGAACAAATGATCTCTAAATTCTCTTCCAGCTGTAAATGCTATGATCCCACAAGTGACAAGGACTTAGTCCAATTGGCTTGCCATCATTTTGTTGTCACCCATTGTCAGCTGGTGTTAATATGAGGAGTTCATTTAGGGAGAAACAGGAGGGTACAGATAAAGAGCATCTGTTGTAGTACTGATGAGAAAGGAATGGGGTAGTCAGAGGGTGGCTAGGGAATGATACAGTGCAGTTGCAAATACTCTTGTCATGTAGATATGACCTTAAAGTCAAATAAAATTTTGAAAGAGAGCAATAAAAATGATGGAAGACAGAGGCACATCCATGTGTGAATGTAGTAAAAATGTTCTCATTGTTATGACCTATTGAAATTCATCAATTTCAGTAAGTAAAAATTAGTTTCAATTAACTAAAAGACATTTTGGTTAATTTTGAATTCATACGGTATTTCCTAAGACTAAACTGGCATGTACAATTCCAGTCAACTTACAGAAACACTGCCACTTTTGTCCAAGCCACAAAGCTTATTGTTTGGCACATGTGGAGTACAAAGCTGTGAATATTCATATATTTGCTTCAGACATTAACCCTCTAAGTAATTTTCTTCATAAGTAGCTAAGGTGGTTTAGGGAAATAAAATGCCTGTTCAGGGGTCAGAGCCAAAGCCCGAAAACAAGGTCAACTGTAGGCAAAATTATGAAGTGTTAGGTTGGCTTTCTGTTGCCTTAGGCCTCCTTTACCCTCTTATCAGCACCCTTGACTCCTTCCCATCTCTCAAACACCAAGAACTCAATCGTATCTAGCTTTATTTTCCAGAGGGAAATTATCAGATAAACTTGTCAACAAAAAAGCGTCAAAGGTTTTTATCCTTGCTAGTTGTATTTACAATTTAAAAAGAGGTCTAGAGAAGAGTCTTTAATTTTGAACTTAATAATGATAGGATTTCATACTGCAATAGTGCAGCTGTTTGGAGGGGGAAAAAAAGCTCTCTCCCTCCCTGTCCCCATCATAACTCCAAGATGACCATCTACTCTGACTACCCATAAAGACAGCCTGATCACATGTGTCTTTTTATTGAAGCAACCTCGCTGTGCATAGATTGGTCCTGTCCTAGTACCTTTCATTCAAAGGCAGCATAGAACAACTCAAGGCAGTTGATATAGTAGAAAGAACGGAGCTATAAGCTTGGACTCAGGGGATTCCATGAGTTCAAATCTAACACAACCAGGTACTAGAGTTGTTCCTATAACATGGTGTGAACTTGGATGAATCACTTAACCTTTCTAGGTTTCAGTTTTTTCATCTGTAAAATGAAGGAGCTAGGATGTACGGTGGAAAGAACATTGGATTTGAAGTCAGAAGTCCTCAGTTTGAATCTTAACTCTGCCAATTAATAGCTTTGTGACAATGGACTCCTTGCTTTTCTTTGCACAAGACACTCCATCATCCAACTCCATGTCTTTCTTCTGACTATTCACCATGCCTTGCATTCTCTCCTTCCTTGTAACCACCTCCTGGCTTCCCTGGATTCCATTGTCACTGGATCACAGAGGGCCTGGTGGGAAGTAAAATAAGAAGATTAGAAAGATAAAAAGGGACCAGCTTATAAAAATATTTAAAAGCCACACAAAGGTTTTATTTTTATTCTGGAGGTAATATAGAGTCACTAGAGTTTATTGAATATGGGGTTGATACAGTCATACATGAGTATTGATAACTGAGTGCAGGATGGACTGGAGTAGGGAGAGACTTAAGGCAGGGAGACCAACAAGCAGGCTATTGCAATAGTCTGAGTGATGAGGGCCCATACCAGAGTAGTGATAGTGTCAGGGGACAGAAGGGGGAATATATGAGAGATGTTAGGAAACTGACTGAGGAATAGTCAAGAGCCAAGGGTAACACTTCAATTGTAAGCCTGGATGATGGGAAGGATAGTGGTACCCTTGACAGTAAAATGGAACTCAGGAAGAAGAAAGGACTTTGGGGGAAAGATAATGTATTCACTTCAGACATGTTGAGTGTAAGATGTCTGCAGATCATCCAGTAGGCATGTAGATATGAGATTGGAGGTCAAGAGATAAGTTAGAGCAAGACAAATAGATTTTCCAATTATCTACACAGAGATGTTAGTTGAATCTATAAGAGTTAATGAAATCATCAAGTGAAATTAAATAGAGGAGGAAAAAAAGAGGGCCTAGGACAGAATCTTGCAGGACTTCCATGGATAGTAGGCATGAAAGATGGATCTGGATGAAGATCCAATAAAAAGACCATCTTGTATTTGATTCTTTCCAATATCTTTCCCTAAACCCTCTATAGAAGATCCATTCAATACATGGGAGACCTTTAACTATCTCAAGGAAACTGAGGTAGATGCTTTAACTGACTGATGGGGCTATCATTTGTTATGTCTCACTCTTGCAACAGGACTGATATGCCCTCTTAGTTTGTAGATCATGTCCTTGATAATATCTTTTCTATTTAATATCACCATCAGTATCATGCCGTCAACCGCATATCCCTACTGTACATCTTGATCTATGATCTTTTCATTGTCCTTTAGGTTACTTACCATTTTGGTTCTACTGAAATACTACTTTTCCATTATTGGCCACCACATAGCATTATCTGGAGGCAATATAAATACTTAACATAAAATTGGCTCTCTTGAAAACGTGCTCACAAGATCAAGGTTCTGATTAACTAAACTGATTCTTGAAGACAGACTTGGATGTCTCTCATTTTCACTGCTGGAAATTTTTATAGAAAACAGTAGTTACATTTTAGGGGTTTGAGGAAAAACTGTTCATATTGGATATGTTGGGAAGCAGGGGGTTTATCATGAAAATAATACAGAAGGGGAACTGTTAATAGGACAGTTTTTCTTTCATCTGGCTTCCAATAAAACCATTATGTAAATGTCATCACTAGTTAAATAGCATTTACATTGAACAAAAAAAATTATAAGCAATAAGCCATTTTGGAAGAAAAAACCCTAAATGCACTAATATTATTTTTCCTGGAAAAAAAATAGTTCTGGTATCAAAAATTAGCCATGTGAACTATTTAATAAGAACCTTCCTTTGAAACTTTCACTAAAGTAAGAAGTGGACAAAACCCCCCTTTGTTGTCACTGGATTCTATGGCTATCATGGTGTACAAAGTATAATTGCCAAGGTACTGCACTGTGCTAGATACATTTCTCTAAGAACAGAACTTCATTAAGCTCATCTGTCAAGTCAGTCAACATTTTTTAAGTACCTACTATGAACCAAGTGTTATGATAAGCGCTGGGGATACAAATGAAGCAAAATATAATCCCTGTTTTCAGGGAGCTCACAATCTAATGGGGGAGACAATAAGTAAACATATATGTACAGACAAGCTATATACAGGGTAAGTGGGAGATAATTAACAGAGGGAAGGAACTAAAAGTAAGAGGAATTGGGAAAGGCTTCCTATAAAAGGTGGGATTTATTTGGAATTTGCAGGAAATCAGGGAAGCCAAGAGGAAGAGATGAGGAGGAAGAAATACTAGATGGGAGGCCAGCTGGAGAAAATGTCTAGAACTAAGATGTGGAGCATCTTGTTCATAGGATAGAATGGAGGCCAGTGTCATTGGATCAAAGAGTACTTGGTAGGGAGTAAGGTGTAAGAAGACTCAAAAAATAGAAGGGAGCTAGTTTATTAAGGGCTTGGAATGCCAAACTAAGGATTTTATATTTTATCTTAGAGATAATAGAGAGCCACTGGGAGTTTATTGAGAAGGGGAGTGACATGGTCAGACCTTCACTTTAGAAAAATAACTTTGGTAGATGAATGGAGGATAGATTGGAATAGAGAGAGATGAGTCAGGGAGGCTGACCAACAGGCTATTGAAATAGTCTATGAGATGATGAAGGCTTGCAGCAGGGTGTCCTATTCATTGTTGTTGTAAAGTCAAAAACAAAACAAAAAGAAAAAAAAAAGAAAAGCTATTGTACAGTGTTTGCTAGTGGGTAGAGTAGCTGGTAAGTGTTGCATTTTGGGTTCATTTTTTAATCTCTATAGTAGGTTTTTAAGGTTGTTCTCTGGGGGGGCTAATTATTTTGAAGGCAAGTGCCTCAGTCTCTCTTATATTAGGAATAGATTTTGGGATGACTATAATGGACAGAGTCAGGACTCACATCCATCTCACATATCTGTCAAGGAGCTTATTGTTACTATTCTCAACTACATGTAAACAAAAAATTGTAACATTATTTTTTTTAAATTTGGGTTCCAAATTCTCTCTCTCCCTCCTACCCTCCATGCTCCTGGAGAAGGAAGAAATTTGATAAAGATTAGGCATGTGCAGTCATTTCAAAAACATCCACATTAGCCAGGTTACAAAAGAAAATGCAAACAAAAAAATACCCCAAGAATAATAAAGTATAAAAAGTATGCTTTACTATGCATTCAGATTTCATTAGTTCTTTCTTTGGAAGTAGAAAGCATTTTTCATCATAAATCCTTGGAAATTGTCTTGGATCATTGTGTTGCTGAGAATAGCTAAGTCATTCACAGCTGATCAATGATATTGTTGTTACTATGTACATTGTTCTCCTGGTTCTGTTCACTTCACTCTGCACCAGTTCATTTAAGTCTTCCCAGGTTTTTCTGAAACCATCTTGCTCATCATTTCTTATAGCACAATAATATTCCATCACAATCAAATACCACAACTTGTGCAGCCATTCCTCAATTGATGGGCATCCCCTCAATTTCCAATTCTTTACCACCCACAAAAAAAGAGCTGCTAAAAATATTTTTGTAATCATAGGTTCTTTTCATATTTGTTTTTTTTATCTCTTCAGGATACAGACCTACTAGTGCTATTGCTGGGTCTAAGGATATGCATAGTTTTATAATTTTCTGGGTATAGTTCTAAATTTTTCTCCAGAATGGTTGGATCAGTTCACCACTACACCAGGAATAGTGCATTAGTGTCCCAGTTTTCCCACATCCTCTCCAATATCTGTCATTTTCATTTTCTGTAATATTAGCCAATCTGATAGGTGTGAGGTAGTACCTCAGAGTTGTCTTAATTTGCATTTATTTAGGGGCAGCTAGGTGGTGCAATGGATAGAGCACTGGCCCTGAAATCAGGAGAACCTGAGTTCAAATTCGACCTCAGACATATAAGACGCGCTAGCTGTGTGACTCTGGGCAAGTCACTTAATCCCAATTGTCCTCACCAAAAAAATAAAAATAAAAATTTGCATTTATTTAATCAATAGTGATTTAGAGCATTTTTATATGACTGGACATAACTTTGATTTCTTCATCTGAAAACTGCTTGTTCATATACTGTGAGTGACCATTTATCAATTATGGAATGACTTGTATTCTTATAAATTTGACTCAGTTCTCTATATATTTGAGAAATGAAGCCTTTATCAGAGAAATTTGCTGCAATTATTTTTTTTTTAGTTTCCTACTTTCCTTCTAATTTTGGCTGCATTGGTTTTGGTTGTGAAAAAAACTTTTTAATTTCGTGTAATCAAAATTGTCCATTTTACATTCCATAATGCTCTCTATCCCTTGTTTGATCATAAATTCTTTCCTTATCCATAAATTTGACAGATAAAATATTCCATACTTCCTTAATTTGCTTATGATATCACCATTTGTGTCAAAATCATTTACCTATTTTGACCTTATGTCAGTATATGGTGTGAGATGTTGGTCTATACCCAGTTTCTGCACACTGCTTTTCCCAGCAATTTTTGTCAAATAGCTTAGAGCTTTGGGCTTGTCAAACACTAGATACTATGATCATTTATGATTATGTATTGTGCACCTAATGGATTCCATTGATCCACCACTCTATTTCTTAGTCAGTACCAGATTGCTTTGATGATTACTGCTTTGTAATACAGTTTAAGATCTTGTACTATTAATCTACCTTCCTTCACTTTTTTATTGATTCCCTTCATGTTCTTGACATTTTGTTCTTCCAGATGAATTTTATTATTATTTTTTCTAATTCTATAAAATAATTTTGGTAATTTGATTAGTATGGCACTGAATAACTAGGCTAATTTAGGTATAATTGCCATCTTTGTCGTATTGGCTCAGCCTACCCATGAGCAATGAATATTCCTCTAGTTGTTTAAATCTGACTTTGTGTGAAAAGTGCTTTGTAATTGTGTTTATATAGCTCCTGGATTTGTCTTGGCTGATAGACTCCCAAGTATTTTATGTTGTCTATGATTATGTTAAATGGAATTTCTCTTTCCATCTCTTGCTGCTGGACTTCATTGGTAAGTACTACTTTGGCTGCAACCCCTAAATTTTGCTATGTTGCTTCATTGTTGGCATTCTCTAATGAAATTATTGAAAGTTTCTATTATTTGTTCTTTGACCCACTCATTCTTTAGGATTAGATTACATAGGTTCCAATCAATTTTAATCTATGTTCCCATGGCCCTTTATTGAATATAATTTCATTGCAATATGGTCTGAAAATAATACATTTAATATTTCTACTTTTCTGCATTTTGTTGTGAGATTTTTATGCCTTAATATATTGTCAATTTTTGTGAAGCTGTCATGCAGAGCTGAGAAAAAGGAGCTTACAATTTAATAGGGAATACAATGAGCTCACAATATTATAGGGAAGGTTGGCAAATACACAAACAGCTAGGCATACAGAGCATAAAATGGTAAGTATTTATGTGAAAAGTATTTTACAAGGTCCAGGTAAATTGTTTGAAGAAATTTGAGGTAGGGGAGATCACTTTCAGTTGGAGAAGGGAGAAGATTAGAGAAAGTTTCATGTAAGAGATGATACTTGAGTTGAACCTTGAAAAAAATGAGACACTTCAACATATTTGGAGGGAGGAGTAGAATTCATCCTGGTGAAGGCATGAACAAAGACAGATTAGGACAGAGTGGGAACAGCAGATAGAAAACAGTTTACAGAATTAATTTAATAGTATTATAGATTTAGAGATAGAGATATAGAGATAGAATGTTCTTGGTCATCTATTGCAATTCCCTCATTTTATAGATGAAGAAAATTATCCCTAGAGAAGTTAATTTACTTTTCCAATATGACACAGACAATACATGACAGAGACAGGATTTCAAATCCAGAACTTCTGATTCCAAATTTAGCACACTTTCCACTGCATCAAATACAGTAGAGCATGAAGGAATCTTAAAGATCAAGCATCTAGTCTTAAATCCTAATTTTATAAATATAGAAACTGAGCTCCACAATTAGTAAGAAGCAGGACTGGGATGCTTTATGACTTTGTCTGGTACTTTTTCACCATACCATGATTCCTCCCTAGTTTATCTGGAAGATAGTCTGTGTCAATGGAAATATTAGAAGACATTATATTATAAGTTTCGAAAGCAGTTTGGAGTTATCTTATGGAGATCCTTGGATGACAGGAATAGTAACTCAGTAGGGAAGAAGACAATGATTTAAAGGGAATGATTTGATCTTAGCAGTGCAATGGGAAGATTTGTAGGGCAGCAGTGTGAAGAATGCTGTACAGCTATAAGGTTGTCCCTGTCAGGATCCTAAGACTTCTGGCTACTGGCATCCCAGGACGCTGACATACCTAAGAGAATAGATAGGGGCCCAAAGGAGACTGTCAAGGTTACAACTCTTGTGTACCTTGTAACCCAGAGTCATTGCTGTCCAGCCCTTTGTTGCATTATGTCCCTAAGACCTCAAGAAACTTATATTACAATCAATTCCATGAGACTCTCTACATACCCCACCCCCGCCACACACACACAAACTCAGGGATATTCATGTGAGTAACCAAATATCCCATACAGAATACTCATCTAGTATTCTTGCTTTCCCTCCAACAAACCCTATCAGTTCTGCATCATAAGGCTCATATTAAGGAAAACTAGCTCAGAAGCTTAAGCAATTTATGCTTCTATAAAATAGCTATAAACAACCTCATAGAGAGACTAATGTCATTCTTGGGAATTTTGGCATCAGATGCTACATCTCTGATGGTATAGCTCAGTCACCCTACCTTCTTATATGTGGCAGAAAGAGAAGGGGCTGCTACAAGTTTTATATTTAAATTTACTGTGTTCTAATCCATTTCTTCACTAACAACAGGCAAATATGACTGTTTTTTGGGTCATATTGTGGGAACATCATAAAACTGGTCTTTATGGCATATATTCACATGTATTATTTTCTGGTTATTAAAAGCAAAAGCATCAACCTCTACTGTATATATATATATATACATATATATATACATATAGTATGCAATATATTACATGTAATAATATATGTATATAGATAGATAGCCATTGTTATGATTTGAAGAGTAATAAGTGTAAAGTGCTTTCCTATTAGAAAGCACTCATGTGTGAATGTGTTATATAGAAATATACAAGAATGAATATGTGTATACATTATTTTAATTTGAACATCACAATAATCATTTGAAATTAATAGTTCAGTTATTAACCTGATTCCACAGATGTAGGTACACTGAGTCTCAAGGTGGTCATAGTCATAGACAGAGTCAATAGATTTGGAGTTGGACAGGGACTTTTGAAGTGATCTAGTTCAAGCAATTCATTTTGCAGATGAGAAAACTGAGTCCTACAGAGAAAAAGTGACTTGCTTAAAGCCCCAGAGTAATTAAGGCATAGAACAGGGAACGGAAACATATGATACTATCTCATTAATGAAATGATAAAAAGGGGTATTTGTATAAGTGTATTTTACATATTAACATTGAATAATATTTATATTCATACCCTAATATAGATCTATACTGATTGTATTCAGTTAAAGATTAACTACATATAAAATATAAATAGTTCTTTCTTTCACTCTGATTTTTCATGGTATATTTCTTCCTGGGGTTGCCATATTCATATTTTTACACTTTTTTTATGGGAAAAGATTTATTTTCCTCCAACCAAGAAATATTTTCAATATGGAAATCATCAAAACACTTGCATTTGGAATTCAGAAATGGGAAAAAAGAAGCCATAAACTGAATAGACTATTTGATGTTAAGTTTAATACTTGAAATCAGAAACAATTTTATTTCATTCCTTGTAAATTACACATCTATAACTAATGGAAATAGGACTTCCTAATTCCTATGACTATTCAATGTTCAGTGTACGTGTATGTATGCCCTCACACGTGTATGCATGTATGTTCGTATGAGTGTATTTAAAAATACAGCCTGTCTACTATTCTTTAGCAACTAAATTTTCAAAAGTTCTGGTAACAAAGGAGTTAAGAGACTAGAATTGCCATTACAAGATTTATGCTAACCAGGTGTTTGAGTTGCTTGAAAAGTCAACCATTTAACATACAACCTTTCTGTTGTAAATTCTGTACCACAAGTAGACAGACTATACAGTTTTGTATAAAACTATGGTTTAAAAAAATACATGAAGATAATGAAAAAAACATTGTGTCCAATTTTTCTTGAGTCAGTTGCCAAAACATGTGACCCTCAGAATGCTGGAGTGTCCTTATACCCAGCAACTCACTTAAAATATCTCATGTAGAGACCAAGGAAATGTTTTGGTCCCTTCTACCATATACACAGCAGAAACAGATCTATGGCTACTCTGATCACAGCCATGATTACGCATAAGTCACATGAGACAGTACATTCAAATAATTCCTGGGTTATCATGTCCAAAAACAGCATCCTTAGGAGAGACTATCAGTTTTTCAGAGTTATAAGGTTAACCTATTAACCCTGTCACCTTCACACTGTATCACTGCAAATCCTGACTGTTTAGGAAAGCTGTGGTTTCAGGCTCAGAGCCTTGAGCCTGCCTTATACAAATAAGCCACTAAAATGGAAAAGGGGAGGGGGGGAGGGAGAAAGGGAGGCCAGGGAATGCCTTTTCACGAAATGAGCATGAGAGAAACTAACCTCGAGGTTAAATGATACAATCATTCACAGGTGGGATTTACTGGTGTTCTGTAACTTTCCGTGAAGCGATTTACATACGACCAGAAGAAGCCAGGGCTTCAAAAATTCTGGGGGGAAGTTTTTAACTAAGCAGTGAAGTAAGTGTGTCTGTTTGTAGTTATGGAGCTGTTGTGCTTTCTGTTTAGTAGGTCAACATACTGTCGTCGTCTTAATTTGTGTCTGGGCCTATCACGCAAAGGCTGTTGCTTCACAGAAGGTTTTAATCAGAACAGCCAAACCAACAAAATAGGACATCCTGGTAAGGATTACTTTCTCAATCTTGTTTTGAACTGTCATTTTTTTTTGGGGGGGGGGGTTGTTTTGTTTTGTTTTGTTTCTGTTTCTGTTTTTTTAGCCAGAGGCTTGGCAAAATCCACAAGAAGCTGCTTATTGTAGCACTTGGGTTTAATAAAGGGTAACTTTTACCTCAGTTGTTCACTCCTCCAAAATGCCAACTGTCAAAAATTAAAGCAATAACCTTGCTCAAACTTCAGCTCCTGTGCAACACTGCCCTGTGAATCTACAGACCCTGTTAAACTACAAGTGGGCTTCTGTCTTGCATTATTCAAAGAGAACTCCATGTATGTCCAGTACTGTACCTGGAAGATGGCAATCTCCTACCAGGTAGATGGAAATCCCAAATCGCTCATGTGAAAGAATAAATCTAAAGGGATGTCATTTCTATCCTTTCAAAATTTCCTTGAGAACTATATCCATGACTACATTGCACCATTCAGATTCTAAGTATCTTTCTGTTCATTCTTACCCATTCTCTCTATTATTTGGACCCTGCAGACCAAAGACTAATAAGTTCCTAATGGAATGAGCTACTGCAAATGAAACAGAAAAACCATTCACTGTCATCAAGAATTACTGGATTCCCATCTGGCTTTTAATAAATCATGTATTTAAAGACAAGGCTACTGCCCAGAAATTTCTTTGAGTATTCATGGGCCACACCATAATGGTCAAATGTTGCATATAATTAACAGTGTTTTACAGACCATTCCCTTCTCGCACATGTCTTTTTTGTCAACTTTTTTGAACAGATGAGGAAGTTGAGGTCCAGAAAATTTAAGTATCTTCCCCAGGAGCACATAGCTTGTTAGTATCTGAGGTGAGATTTGAACCCAGTCTCCTTTGCTCCAAGTCCAGCATTCTAACCACTATACAATGTTCCTGTGGGGGTTCTTTTGGAAACCCAAACCCAAATCTAATTTTCTTTCCTCTCAAGATGTCATTTGGATTTGACAAAAATTAAAGGATATTAGAAATATTAAACAATACTAAACAATATTATAAAAGTATTCTAAATAATGAGATAAAGGAGTTCTCAGACAAATTGATTATACATATATGCTTGTGTATCCATGGGTGTCTGTGTGCCCACATGAGCTTGTATAGGCAGCTGTGGCAGTAGCCATTGGTCAGAACTTTGGATAAATCTCCTGATCCTTCCTTACTATATATATTTTCCTTTACTCAGTACTCAGCTGTGGCTATCAGACTGTAAATACTGGACTGCTTCCTATTATGTGATTACTTCTTTTGGCATCACCCCACATTGGAACCAATCATGAAAATAGTGTAGGAGCAAGAACTGGCACAACCTCCCCTAGCTAAGAATTTCAGCCTGCCCCAGATCGTAAGAGTGTTGGGAAGGTGACTGAAGGGGATCTTTCCTCAATGGCTGTCGATTCTCAGTGATAGCCTTTCTCTTGATCAAAGTTTGGGATGGAGAGAAAAAGAGGACTTGAAGGATGGAACATATGCCAAGATTTGCATATATACAAATATAAATATATGTATGTGTGTATATGTATATATATCTATATACATATACATACACACACACATATATTTCTCCATCTACTTCTGACAACAAAAGGGTTATTTTTGAGGTGACTGTTTGGAAACTGGGAATCTGGTTACCTAGATGCTTCATTTATCTATATAAACAAGCTTTGTTTCTTTTTATAAAGGCTATCAGTACAAAAAGTTGTACAATTCAAAAGTTGGCTTTGAACTGTGGACCTTGCCATAGAACACCCCATTTAAAAATAATTTATAAATGATTAGAAAAACACTAGTAAACCACACAAATTAGACATGTTTTTGGATTGTTCTTTAATTCTTGCCAGTGGTCATTAAATCTCTCCCTACTACAGAGAATTTAGAGAAGGTTATTTATCATTGGTTCTGTATTCTGAGAAAATAACTATTCAAGCAAGTTCTGTTATTTTTAAATGTTCTGAAATAGTGGATGGCATCTCAATATAACACAACGCTATTCTTCATTTATGATGTAATGAAGTAGATGAGGCAAGAGGGGTAAAGAAGATGATAATTTTCAACATATTTGAAAACTCCAATTGAAAAATTGTTCCAGTTCCTTAATTGTCCCTTATCATAGCACCTTGGAAGAACTGACACTTTTCAGGTCCCTAGAAGTATCTCTGAAAACAGCTGTACAAACCCCCGAAGCTTGGGACAGTACATTCTCCACATTGGAAACAGACTCTTACCTTAACAAAGAGTTTAAAACTCAAGTAATTGGTTGGGATCACGAGCAAGCAGCACAAAAAGAGTCAGACTATATTATCTGACTTTGGTGACAAAGAAGATCAAAACATACAAACAGAAGAAGAAAGCAAAGTCAAAGCTTCTACATCCAAGACTTCCAAGAAAGATATGAATCAGTCCCAGGCCTTGGAAGAGCTCAAGAGGGATTTTGAGAAGCAAGTAAGTGAAGTAGAGGGAAAACTGGGAAGAGAAATGAGAGTGATGCAAGAAAATCATGAAAAGCAAGTTAACAGCTTGCTAAAGGAGACCCAAAAAAATACTGAAGAAAATAACACCTTAAAAAATAACCTAACCCAAATGGCTAAAGAGGTCCAAAAAGCCAATGAGGAGAAGAATGCCCTAAAAAGCAAAACTGGCCAAATGGAAAAGGAAGTCCAAAAGATTACTGAAGAAAATACTTCCTTAAAAATTAGAATAAGGGCAGCCAGGTGGCACAGTGGATAGAGCACCAGCCCTGAAGTCAGGAGACCTGAGTTCAAATCTGGCCTCAGACCAAACACTTGACACATACTAGCTGTGTGACCTTAGGCAAGTCACTTAAGCTTGATTGCCTCACCCCCCCCCAAAAAAAAGAAAAAAAGAAAAAGAAAGAGCACCAGCCCTGAAGTCAGGAGGACCTGAGTTCAAATCTAGCCTCAAACACTTGACACTTAACTAACTGTGTGACCCTGGGCAAGACACTTAATCCCAATTACCTAAAAAGAGAAAAAAAATAGAATAGAGAAATTGGAAGCTAGTGACTTTATGAGAAATCAAGACACTGTAAAACAAATCCAAAAGAATGAAAAATTAGAAAACAATGTGAAATATCTCATTGGAAAAACAACTGACCTGGAAAATTGATCCAGCAGAGAGAATTTAAAAATTATTGGACTATCTGAAAGCCATGATCAAAAAAAAGAGCTAGACATCATCTTTCAAGAAATGATCAAGGAAAACTGCCCTGATATTTTAGAACCAGAGGGTAAAATAGAAATGGAAAGAATCCACTGATCACTTCCTGAAAGAGTTCCCCAAAGGAAAACTCCTAGGAATATAGTAGCCAAATTCCAGAGCTCCCAGGTCAAGGAGAAAATATTACAAGCAGCCAGAAAGAAACAATTCAAGTATTGTGGGAACACAATCAGGATAACACAAGATTTAGCAGCCTCTACATTAAGGGAGCACAGGGCATGTAATATAATATCCCATAGGGAAAAGGAGATAGGATTACAACCAAGAATCACCTACCCAGCAAAACTGAGTATAATTCTTCAGGGGAAAAAAATGGTCATTCAATGAAATAGGGGACTTTCAAGCATTCCTATGGAAAAGACAAGAGCTGAATAGAAAATTTGACTTTCCAATACAAGACTCAAGTGGAACATGAAGAGGTAAACTGGAAAGAGAAAATCATAAGAGACTTATTAAGGTTGAAATGTTTACATTCCTGCATGGAAAGATGATATTTACAACTCATGAGACCTTTGTCAGTATTAGGGTAGTTGGAGGGGAAAATTATGTATGTATGTATAGATAGATAGATAGATAGATAGATAGATAGATAGATAGATAGATAGA
>NW_020954550.1:30144628-30182370 GCF_900497805.2 Vombatus ursinus
AGATAGATAGATAGATAGATAGATAGATAGATAGATAGATAGATAGAGGGCACAGGGTGAGTTGAAGATGAAGGGGTCATATCTGGAGAATAAAAGGGATGAGAGAGGATTATACTAGGAGAAAGAGAAAGGGAAAGGTAGAATGGGGTAAATTATCTCACAAAAAAAACAGAAGAAAAGGCTCTTACAGTAGAGGGAAAATAGGGGAAGGTGAGAGGGAATGAGTGAATCTTATTCTCATAGTATTTGACTTAAGGAGGGAATAACATACATACTCAATTGGGTATGGAAATCTGTCTTACCCTACAGAAAAATAGGGGGAGAAGGGGACAAGAGAGTAGGGGGATGATAGAGAGGAGGGCAGATTGGGAAAGGGGGTAATCAGAAGCAAATACTTCTGAGGAGGGACAAGGTCAAAAGAAAGAATAGAATAAATAGGGGGGGTGAGATAGGATTAAGGGAAATAGAGTTAGTTTTTCACAGCATGTCTACTATGGAAGTATTTTGCATAACTGAACATTTATAGCCTATATTGAGTTGCTTGCCTTTTCAATGAGGGTGGGTGGGGAGGGAGGAAGGGAGAAAATTTGGAACTCAAAGTTTTAAAAACACATGTTTAAAAAAAATGTTTTCACATGCAACTGGGAAATAAGAAATACAGGAAATGGGGTACAGAAATCTATCCTGCCCTACAGGAAAATAGAAGGGGAAGGGGCAGGAGAGATAGCAGGGAAAGCAGACTAGGGGAAGGGGTATTCAGAATGCATGCCATCTTGGGGTGGGGGAGGGGCGAGATGGGGTGAAAATTTGGAACTCAAAATCTTGTGGAAGTAAATGTTGAAAACTAAAAATAAAAGAAAAGAATTATAAAAAGAAATAAAAATTAAAAAATAGATTCAAAAAAAAGAATATATGCTATTTCAAATGGAAAGAGAAAAAAATCACATGAGCCTACTTGCAGTCCTAATGACTATAGTACACTGTGTGCAAGCATATAAAAAAGCATATTAATTGGAAATATTCCTGTTTCAAAGAAAATTCAAGATGATGCAGAGTATTACGAATTGGTATGCACTTAGGTGAACAATAATGCCTTATTTTAAGGTCTTTGAAAGTAGTCCTATTGTAAATAAGATCAAGTGATAAATATTACTGCATGTCTCACATTAACCAATGTGGAAACAGAGAGTGTAAAAATTATGACAGAACCAGCCATCCAAGTGCTGTCCATTCTCCACAGCAGTGTTTGCCCTTCCTCTCAGTTTCCATCTGAACCATTTCAATAAAATCTTCTTATAGATATTTCTACCTCCACTGACTCCTTCTTCCAATCCAACCTTCATATTACTTCCAAATTCATCTTTCTGAAACATAGATCTGGTCCTGTTATTACTCTGCTCAAATACCTTTGGGGACTTCCTACTGCCTACTTAGTAAATTTTAAGCTCTTTTGGTTGTGATCTCATATTACTGTCCTATACACACTCTAGGAAAACTGGACTTCTCTTACATTCAAATGTTCCCTGTGTTTCCTTGCCCCTATGCCTTTGCTCATATCTGTCTCTATGTCCCTGAAATTCTCCCTCTGCCTTTGTCTTTTGAATTCTTGTAATTGAAAGCTTAACTCAAAATATCTGCTTCTTTACATCACCTACCCTGGTACCCCAACAAGTACAACCTTCCACCAGTCTCAAGTGTCTCATATGACACTTTATTTTGTAATCTCTAAAATACTTATCCTCCAACTAGACTGGAAATTCTTTGATTATAAGGGAAATGACATCTAAACTTAATATCTCTCTAAGCATCTAGAAAATGCTCATCATATAATAGGCAATTAATATTTGTTATTATATATTTTGTTTTAAGAAAGCAGTGGGAGATGAGAGCCAAGATGGCAGAGAAAAGGAAGGGAATTACCAGGGCTCTCACCAAAACCCCTCCAAAGAACTTTAATTGTGCCTCAAAACAAATTCTAGAGCAGCAGAACTCACAAAAGGAAGGGATGAAACAATTTTCTAGCCCAAGACAACTTAGGTCAGCAGAAAGTTCAGATGGACCAGGATGAGAGGGAAGCATAGTCTAACACAGGCCATACCCCAGCAAACCAACAGTAAGCCTTGGGGATGACTGAATCAGTGCTGTCGGTGGCACTTTTTGAACCTCATAACCCACAGATGGTAAGGGGGTCAGACAACTGTTCAGAAGGAAACTACAAGGGTCCCTTTTCTAGCACTGGTGACAGGATTCTGTTGTATTGCTTATATGTGGATCTGGGTCACAGACCTGGGTCTCAGTTCCAGGGCAAGGAGAAGGACTGATACACCAGAGTTTGTGACCACAGGGGAGTGGGGACCTTGATCACAGTTCCAGAGTGAAAGGGAATGCTTGTAGGTCATTCACAGACCAAGAGCACAGTACAGCAGATGAGTAAACACACTTCACCCTAGATCATATCACCTTGGAAGAACCAAAAACTTATAGATCCCCAGGATTTACTTTGAAAACAGGTGCATAGAAAAAACCTGAAGCTTGGGGCTTACCCACTCCAGTACAGAAGCAGAGCCCCACTTTAGCATAGAGTTGAAAATCAGCCTGAAAATGAGCAAACAGCAAAAAAATTGATTCTGACTATAGAAATTTACTACAGTGACAAGGAAGATCAAAACACAAACTCAGAAAAAGACAACAAACTCAAAACTGCTACATCCAAAGCCTCAAAGAAAAATATGAATTGGTGTCAGGCCATGGGAGAGCTCAAAAGGGATTTTTAAAATCAAGTAATAGGAGCAGATAGGTGGCGCAGTGGATGGAGCACCACCTCTGGAGTAAGGAGGACCTGAGTTTAAATCCAGCCTTAGATACATAACACTCACTAACTGTTTGCCTTTGGGCAAGTCATTTAACCCCAATTGCCTCACCAAAAAAAAAAAAAAAAATCAAGTAAGAGAGGTAGGGGAAAAATTGGGAAATGAAATGAGAATGATGCAAGAACATCATAAAAAGTCAACAGCTTGGTAAAGGAGGAACTAAAAAAAAATACCACAGAAAATAGCACCTTAAGATAACAGAGTAAGTGAAGTGGTAAAAGAGAAACAAAACAAAAAAAAAAAAAACAAATAAGGAGAAGAAGGCCTTGAAAAGCAGAATTGGCCAAATGGAAAAAGCTATACAAAAATTCACTGAAGAAAAGAACTCCTTAAAAAGTAGAATTGGCCAAATGGAAAAGGAGCTACAAAAGCTCACTGAAGAAAATAATTCCTTAAAAATTAGAATTGGTCAAGTGGAAGCTAATAACTTTATGAGACATCAAGAAACAACCAAACAAAATCAAAAGAATGAAGAAAATAGAAGAGAATGTGAAAAATCTCATCAGAAAAACAATTGACCTGGAAAATAGATCCAGGAGAGATAACTTAAGAATTATCAGACTACCTAAAAGCCATGATCAAAGAGCCTAGACATCATCTTTCAAGAAATTATCAAGGAAAACTGCCCTGATATTCTAGACTCACAGAGTAAAATAGAAATTGAAAGAATCTATCAATCACTTCCTGAAAGAGATCCCAAAATGCAAACTCTGAGGAATATTATAGACAATAAAGGGTAGCAGAAATTTAGATTAAAAAGTAATTGGAAACTAAATAATGTAATCCAAAAGAATTAGTGGGTCAGAATAAATCATAGATACAATCAATAATTTCTTTACAAAATTACAATGAGATAATATACCAAAATTTATGGGATGCAGCCAGGGCATTATTTAGGTGACATTTTATATCTCTAAATGATTACATCAATAAAATAGAGAAAGAGCAGATCAATGAATTGGACGTGTATCTGAAAGAAACTAGAAAAAGAACAAAATGCAAATCACCAATTAAACACCAGATTGGAAATCCTGAAAATCAAAGGAGAGACTAATAAAATGGACAGTAAGAAAACTATTGAACTACTAAATAAAACTAGAACCTGGTTTTATGGGGAAAAATAAAATAAATAAAGTATTGGTTGATTTCATTTATTTTAAATTTATTTTGTTTTTAATTTATGAAATAAAACAAACATTTTCATAACAGTATAATTTTAAAAAAAATATGATTACACAAGAAACTGCAATTCCATTATGTACAACTTGATATTATTCCTTTAAAATGTACAACAAAGTTTTTGTGTGTATTTCTTTTTTCTTTCTTTTTTTGGTTAATTTGGTTTTAAAAGAGAAAGGTGAAAACCAAATCACCAGTGTCAAAAAATGAGAGGGATGAATTCACTACCTAATGGAGAGGAAAGAAAAACAATTATTAGAAGCTATTTTGCCCAATTAAATGCCAATAAATCTGGCAATCTAAGTGAAATGGTTGAATATTTAAAAAAAAAACATAAATTGACCATATTAACAAAAGAGGAAATAGAATACTCAAATAAAATTTCTTAGAAAAAGAAATTGAACAAGCCATCAATGAATTCCCTAAGAAAAAAACCCAGGCCCCAATAGATTCACAAGCAAATTCTATAAAACAATTAAAGATTAATACCAATGTTATATAAACTATTTGGAAAAATAAGCAAAGAAGTTCTAACAAATTCTTTCTATGACACAAATATGGTGCTGATACATAAACCAGGAAGAGTGAAAACAGGGAAAGAAAACCATAGATCAATTTCCCTAATGAATATTGATGCAAAAATAATTTTTAATAAAATACTAGCAAGGAGATTATAGCAATATATCACAAGGCTTATATACTATGACCAGGTAAGATTTATATCAGGTATGAAGAGTTGGTTTGATATTAGGGAAACTATCAGCATAATTAACCATATTGATAACAAAACAAACAGAAATCATAGTTATCTCAATAGATGAAGAAAAAGCCTTTGAAAAAAATCAATACCAATTCCCATTAAAAACACTAAAAAGCGTAAGAACAAATGAAGCTTTCCATGAAATGATAAGTAATATCTATCTAAAACCATCAGCAAGTATTATCTGCAATAGGGATAAGCTAAAAGCCTTCCCATTAAAATCAGGAGTGAAGCAAGGATGCCCATTATCACCACTATTATTCAATATTGTACTAGAAATGCTAGCCATAGCAATGACAAAAAAAATTGAAGGAATTAAAATAGGCAATAAAGAAACAAAACTATCACTCTAATCAGATGATATGATAGTATACTTAAAGAATCACCTAAAAAAACTACTTGAAATTATTAACAACTTTAGCAAAGTTTCAGGATACAAAATAAAACCACATAAATCATCAGCATTTCTATATATTACCAAGAAAGTTCAGCAGCAAGAAATAGAAAGAGAAATTCCATTTAAAATAACCGTAGACAATATAAAATACTTAAGAGTCTACCTGCCAATATAAACCCAGGAACTATATGCACACAATTACAAAATATTCCTATAAATAAAGTCAAATCTAAACAATTGGAAAATATTAATTGCTCATGGGTAGGCTAAGCCAATATAAAAAATATTCTATCTAAATCAATCTATTTATTCAGTGCCATGCCAATTTAACTACCAAAAATTATTTTATACAGCTAGAAAAAATTATAAGAAAATTCATCTGGAAGAACAAAAGGTCAAGAATGTCAAAGGAAGCAATAAAAAAAGAATGTGAAGGAACGTGACCTAGCCAAACTAGATCTCAAACTGTTAACAATCTGGTACTGGCTAAGAGAGCAGTGGCTCAGTAGAATACATTAGGTACAGAATGCATTGTAGTAAATGACCATAGTAATTTAATATTTGATGAACTCAAAGATCCAAGCTTTTGTGACAAAAACTCATTGTTTGACAAAAACTGTTGGGAAATCTGGAAAATAATATGACAGAAACTAGGTAGAGACCCACATCTCACACTCTATACTAAGATAAGGTTTAAATGGGTACATGATTTAGACATAAAGGGTGATACCATGAGCAAATTAGAAGAGCAAGGAATAGTTTACTTGTCAGATCTATGGAAAAGGAACAAGTTATAGAGAGCATTACAAAATGTAAAATACATCATTTTGATTATATGGTGTTAAAGAGGGTTTGCACAAACAAAACCAATGCAACCAAAATTAAAAGGAATGCAGAAAATGGGGAGGGGGGATTCTACAGCAACTATATCTGATAAAGGTCTCATTTCTCAAATATATAGAGAATGAGTCAAACTTCTCAGAATACAAGTCATTCCACAATTGATAAATGGTGAAAGGATGTGGATGGGCAGTTTTCAGATAAAGAAATCAAAACTGTCTATACTCATATAAAAAATGATCTAAATCACTATTGATTAGAGAAATGAAAATGAAAACAACTCTGAGGTACCATTTCATACCCACCAAGTTGGCTAACATGACAAAAAAAGAAAATAATAAATGTTGGAGGGGATGTGGGAAAACTGGGATACTAATGTACTGTTGGTGGAGTTGTGAATTGATCTAACCATTTTGGAGAACAATTTGGTACTATGTCCAAAGGGCTATAAAGTTATGTGTATCCTTTGACACAGCAATACCACTACTAGCTCTGTATCCCAAAGAGATTTTTTAAAAGGGGAGAAAGAACCCATTCATACAAAAATATTTATATTAGCTCTTTTTGTGGTTGTGAAGAATTGAAAATTGAAAGTATGTGCATCAATTGAGGAATGGCTGAACAAATTGTGGTATGTGATTGTAATGAAATATTATTGTGCTATAGGAAATGATAAGCAGGATAATTTCAGGAAAAAACTGGAAAGGCTTATATGAACTGATATAACATGAAGTGAACAGAACCAGGAAAACATTGTGCACAATAACAGCTGTATCATACAATGAAGTGTGAATGACTTAGCTATTCTCAGCAATACAATGATCCAAGACAATCCCAAAGGATTCATGATGCAAAAATGCTAACTGCCTCCAGAAAAAGAATTAATGTTATCTGAATATAGACCAAAGCATACTACTTTCGCTTCCTTTCTTTCTTCCTTTCTCCCTTTCTTTCTTTGAGTCTTCTTACACAAAATCACTAGTATGAAAGTGTTTTACATTATTGCACATGTATAACCTATATCAAATTGTTTACTATCTCAGGTGGGGGGGAGAGAATGGAGAGAGGGATAGAATCTGGAACTCAAAACTAAAAAAAAATGTTAAAAATTGTCTTCACATTTAATTGGGGGAAAATGAAATATTTAAAACAAAAAAGAAATGAAAAATTATATCATAAGAAAATTAGAGCATGGAAAAATTGCTTATGAGATCTATAAATAGGGGAAGAGTTTATGACTAAAGAAAAGATAGAGAAGTTCAGGAAAGTAAAATGGATAATTTTGATTACATAAAATTAAAAATTTTTTGAACAAATAAAACCCATTAAGTCAAAATTGAGAGACAAAAAAAAGTTTGCATCAAGTTTCTCTGATAAAGTTCTCATTTCTCAAATATCTAGGGAAATGAGCCAAATACATAAAAAATAGAGCCAGCCCCCAATTGATAGACAGGCAAAAGATATGAGTAGGCAGTTTTCAGAGGAAGAAATCAAAGCTATATAATCATTTAAAATGCTCTAAATCACTAATAATTAGAGAAAAGTAAATTAAAACACCTCTAAGGTACCTATCAGCTATCACACCTATCAGATTGGCTAATATGACAGAAAAGGGAAATGACAAATTCTGGAGGGGATGTGGAATAATAGGTTCACTAATGCACTATTGGTAGAGCTTTGAACTAGTCCAACCATCCTAGAGAATAATTTGAAATTATGTCCAGAGGGCCATAAAACTGTGCACACTCCTTGATTCAGATATATTATATTAGGTCTGTACCCCCAAAAAGATCAAAGAAAGAAGAAAAAGTTCCATACGTACTAAAATATTTATAGCAGTTCTCATGATGACATAACTAGACAATGAAGGGATGCCCATCATTTTGGGAATGATTGAACAAGTTTTGCTATTTAAATGTGATAGAATACTGTTGTGTTGGACAGACTTGCATTAAATAACAAAAGAGCGAAATGAGCAAAAACAAGAGAATGTTGTTTACAATACCAGCAATATTATTTTTAAAACAACTTTGAGCAACTATTTTGACTATTATAAATACCCAAATTAACTACAAAGGACCTATGAAGGAAGACACTATCTGCATATAGAGAAAGAACTGATAGAAGTATGTATAGAACAATTTTACATATGTGTGTGTAATATATATTATATACATATATTTAATATACATACATATTTGTGTCTAATGGTAGCCATATGGGAGGGGGAGGGGAAAATAAAGTTACATGATAATTTTATTTGATATTTAAAAGGAATTGAAAGTTGTATACAATGGATTTGCAGTTTCACATACAATCATCTTTTATATTCTATGTTTTGGAAATGTTTTTGTTATTTCATAAATTAAAAATAAAATAAAAGAGAAAACCTACAAAAAAAAGAAATGCTGATGGAGATGGTTTCAGAAAAACCTGGGAAAACTTACATGAACTAATACAAATTGAAGAGCTAAAAGAACAATGTGCATAGCAATAGCGATATTGTAAAGATAAGCAACTATAGAAGATTTAGTAACTCTGACCAGTACAGTGATATGCCACAATTTCAAAGGACTCATGGTGAAAAATGTTATCTACCTCCAGAAGAAAACTTACAGATCTTAGATTCCCATTCCCTATTTTCCTTACTTTTCTATCAGAACACAGCTAATGTGGAGATATTTTTGCATGACTTAATATGTACAGAGCTATCACATTTCTTGCTTTCTCAGCAGGTAGGGAAGAGAGTGAAGGAGGATACAGAATCTAAAACTGAAATTAAAATTTAGAAAAGAAAAAAAAAAGAAAACTGTGACTCTTCTAATACAGCCCAGGATCACTTTGCTTTTTTTCTGTACATCTTTTTTTCTGCACACGTTAACTCATAATGAGCTTTTAGCCCATTAAAACCCCCAGATCTTTTTTCTGACAAAGTGCCTCCACTATCTTATACTCTAAAAGTTTTTTTTTAATCTAGTGTAAAACATTAGATTTATCCCTACTGAATTTCATCTTGTTAAATTCAGCCCAGTGAGGAAAAGTAAATGAGAATGACAAATAGACAAATGCCTGGAGAAAATGCCTGGAAAATTGTTATTATATTTTATTCATTCATAAATAAATTACTAAGAAAGTTTAATAGTGCATAAAAAATATGCTTGCAACCTCCATCTCTATATCACATATCAAATCCAATAAAATTTTTTAAAGCTTAAAACTTTTAGGTTTCAAAATGGCACACTGAGCCAATAAATCAAAGTGTCATGATACTCCTAAGTACTGTTCAGAGTTTGTACAAAATCAATCAAGCCCTTTAAAAGCTATTGTGGGACGTAGAGATAAATGTGAAATGTTTAACTGGCAAAGGTGAAACAGACACCACAACTCTCAGTGGGACAATGTCCCCAGGGCATATTGTGTGGAAGATCATGTTTTGCCTTCTAAAACATCAATTTCTAAAGGTTAGTGTCTACCTACCTGTGCATCCCTTGTTTCCTGAAGTTATATATTATGGATCTCTCATTCATGAATTTATCTAAACTCTTCCTAAATTTAATGTAAAAGCTTTGCTTCTTAGAATTTGAGGAGAAAAAGAGGTGCCATTTAATTAAGAGTTTTTTTCATGCCACCCCAGGTTCTTGTTCTCTTATTGTTTCCTATATCTCTCCCTTAACACCCAAAACTGAATTTGTGAAGCTTAAGAGCCACCAACTTCCAAGTCCCCAACAGTCAGTATGGAAACATATCTCCTGTCCTGTATAGACAGAGCTTCCTGAAGTCTTTATTAAAATGTGACAAGACAGGCTTTCCATTTTGTTCTTCAGGATTCCTAGGAGTATACTTGCCAAGTGAAAAAACATATAATTATTATTTTAAATAAATTTATATCTTTCTTTATATTTTTCAAAACACTTTCTCCTCTATTATTTGGCAAGATGTAATGGAGAGTCACTGTTTCATACTGGAAAGCTCTTACACTTAACTTTGAAAACCTTGACAAGACACAAATTTTCTGTGTCTCACTGTCCTCATTTATTAAATAGGAAGGAGGAGTAATATAACTTTTACTAAATAACTCACAGTGTTATTATGAGGAAAGTGTTTTGTTTGTGCATCATTATTTCATTTGATCATTAAGCAACATAGGTAGATGTGTGTTGACAAATATCTAAATTGATATCAATAATGATATTGATATACACATATAATTATACAAATAAATTGATACAAATTATATATTATGATAATTTTGAAGTATTGTGTGTTTCACTGGAAAAAGAACTTAGTTTAAAGTCAGAAGACTTGGGTTTATATCCAGGATCTTCTATTTCCTTATGTGTGTCACTTTGGGTAAGTCTTAACCCTTACCCCTCTAGGACTCAGCTTCCTTGCCTGTAAAATGGAGTTGGGCTAGATGATCTCTAAGGTCCCTTACAACTCTAAGTGAACTTCATGATCTTATAAAATACATGTAATATCTCCAGAAAGTAATGATGATTATTAATATTCCTCAGTACTGGACAGTCTAAATGTCCACTGGCTCAATCTGTCACTCATCTAAAAGGCTTGAAGGTAATTGCTGGTGACAGTCTCATCATCATGAGTTCAACCCTGAGTCTAGTCAACACCATGGAACAGATCTGTTCCTTCATCATAGAAAAAGCTTCTAGGAAAGAACGGTCCAATTTATTTACATCAAGATGCAAGACAAAGTAATGAAACCCAGAAAGTAAATCATGCTACAATTTGCAGGGTATTACATTCTCATACATAGTTATGACAAGATTATCCTTTAGGTTCTCAAATTGGATGCCATTATCTCTTTATATTGGGCTGTTTCCAGTGAGTTTTGCTATTCATTTTTTATTACTTACCTCAATACCTCCAGGACCCAAGTTTTTATTTGTGTGGGCACACCCTCCCCTAATATAGATTAAACCATTCCATACCTTAATAGACAGGTTTTAGGAGTTGCTATGGTCTGGTAGCCAAAGTTTTGATAACGGGATTCTCATCATATGTTTGCATCCTCCATGTAAGTGATGCAACCCTTCCAAACGTTCTTATCCTGTGCAATTCTAATTCATTGTTTGGTTTTTTTTCCATAAATCAGAGAATCTCTCTACCATACACAATGCCTTGGTGGCCTTCATCAAGTTGTTCATTTCTCTACAGTACCCATGTACCACTAGAGGTAAGATAAGAAGTTTAGGTATTATTCTCATTGCATACATATGGAAACAAAGTTTTAAAGACTTGCTCAGGGTGCCATAGTTGATTAGCAGTAGCAGAGTATAAGCTAACATCCTTGTTAGCTACTTACTAGAATTCTTTCCATTAGTCATACCACTGAAAGTTAGAATGACAAATTATTTTTATAAAAATAAACTTGGGACTTCCACTTCTGGGAGCCAAGATGGTGGAGTAAAAAGGTAGTTGCTCTCACCCTCCCCTATCAACCTCTGAAAACCCAGAAAATATCACCCCAGAAAAAACCCTGGAACAGCTGAACCAGAAGAAAGATGGGGTGCAGCAGTACAGTAGCCCAGGTAGCTAGAGGGATTAATGGGAAAGGCCCCTCTTACCCTAGGGGAAGGGGAGCAGTATGGAACTGGGAGTCACCCAGTCAGCTAGTGGAAAGACCCACTTTAGCACACCAGGAGGAGATTCTGGTGCCTCAGCATTCTACAGCAAATGGGTCTCCCACTGCCTCAGCAAAAATAAGGGAAGCAGCACTACAAAGGGCCCCAGGTGGATAAACACCCACCAGCATTCCTCTGAAAGGAGCTGAAGAAAGCAACCTAGAGTTGCCAAAAAGTTCCAGCTTTGTTGATTCCAGCCCAACACCAGGTAAGCTGTCAGAACCCTACAGCCTCCAACTGCCAACCAGGAGGAGATCCCCAAGCCCAGGTGCTCGAGCAGGAAACACCAACAGCTGGACCTCTGAGTGCCTCAGTGAGGGTGGGGTAACTGGTGGAAACCAGCTCAGAAAACTACCAGGTGCCTCAGCATTCTACAGCAAAGAAGTCTCCCAGTGCCTCAACAGAACTAAGGGAGGCAGCACTGTAAGGGACCCATGGCAGATAAACACCTGGCAGCATCCATCTAAAAGGAGTTGAACAAAGCTAAAGGAAAGGAAAAGCAGGCAACCTAGATTGCCTGAAAGTCCCAGCCTTGCTGACTCCAGCCCAACACCAGATAAGCTGCCAGAACCCTACAGCCTCCAATTGCCAACATAAGAGGCCCCAGCACACAAAGCCAGTGACCAAGACCTAGGCTCCCAACACAAGAAGCTTGGGTCAGTGCCCTCTGCTCCCCAGCAGGAGAGCTTAATCTCTTTAAAGGCCAGGGAATAAAGAAACACCATGAGTAAAAATAAACATACGATAGATTCATATTATGAGAAGAGTGAAGATCAAGACAGAAATTCTGAAGAGGACAACACTGTCATCAAACCCACATCTGCAACATCAAAAGGGAATATGAACTGGTCTGAAGCCCAAAAAGCCTTCTTAGAAGAACTCAAGAAGGGTTTTAAAAGTCAAATGAGAGAGGTAGAGGAGTCCTTTAAAAGTACAATTGGAAAAAAAGTACACTGAAGAAAACAAGTCCTTAAAACACACAATTAGCCAATTGGAAAAAAAGTACAATGAAGAAAATAAATCCCTTAAAAATACAATTGACCAATTGGAGAAGAAAGTACAAAATCTAACAGAAAAAAACAATTTGTTAAAAATTAGAATTTAACAAATGGAAACTAATGACTCTACGAGAGAGCAAGAATCAGTCAAACAGAAAGAAAAAAATGAAAAAAAAATAGATGAAAATGTAAAATACCTCATGGGTAAAACAGCTGACCTGGAAAATCAATCCAGGAGAGACAATTTAAAAATTATAGGCCTACTGAAAGTCATGATGAAAAAAAGAGTCTGGACAATATCCTTCAGGAAATCATAAAGGAAAACTGCCCAGAAGTCCTAGAACCAGAGGGTAAAATAGCCATAGAAAGAATCCACTGATCACCTCCTGAAAGAGATCCCTAATTGAAAATACCAAGGAATATAATAGCTAAATTCCAAAATTACCAGATTAAAGAGAAATTACTACAAGCAGCCAGAAAGAAACAATTTAAGTATCATGGAACCACAGTCAGGATTACACAGGACCTTACAGCCTCTACATTAAAAGACCGTAGGGCATGGAACATGACATTCCATAAGGCAAAGGAGCATGGAATGCAGCCAAGGATTAACTACTCAGTGAAAATGAGTGTGGTTTTTCAGGGAAAGAGATGGATATTCAATGAAATAGGGGACTTCCAAATGTTCCTGATAAAAAGACCAGAGCTCAAAAAAAATTTGATCTTCAAATACAAGATTCAAGAGAGACATAAAAAGGTAAGTGGGACAGAAAGATACAATACATTGTTAATAAGGGCAAAATGTTTACATCCCTACAAGGGAAGATGACACTTGCAAATCTTGAGAAATGTATCCTTATTATACCATGTTAAAGGAGTATACATAAAGGGGGTGGATATAAGTTGACTTTGATGTAATGATAAAAAAAAATTAATCTAGTGGGATAAATGGATCCAAGTAAGTGGATTAGTCTGAGCTAAGAAAATGTACTGAGAAAGGAGGAGGCAGACAAAGCTAAATTACATTACAGGAAAAGACACAAAAACCTATTAGAGCAGAGGTAAAGAAGGGAGGGGGATGAGCATTGTTTGAACCTTACTCTCATCAGATTTGGCTCAAGAAGGGAATAACATAATCAGTTAGGTATAGAAATCTAACTTGCACTATGGGTAGTAGGAGGGGAAAGGGGAAAGAAAAGGGAGGGGGGATAGAAGGGAGGGAAGAAGCAATAAGGGTAAAGGGGAAGAAAAGGGAAAGGGATAATAGAAGGGAGGTGGGGCTGAAGGAGGCTCTGGTGAAAAGCAAAACACTAGTGGGGGGGGAGGAGAAAGGAGAAAGAAAAGCATAAATGGGGGGGAAAGGATGGAGAAAAAGACACAGATAGTAATCATAACTTTAAATGTGAATGGGATGAACTCCCATAAAACGGAAGCATATAGCAGATTGAATTAAAAACCATAATCCAACAATATGTTGTTTACAGGAAACACATTTGAAAAAGAGTGACACATACAGGGTAAAGGTAAAAGGCTGGAGCAAAATATATTATGCTTCAGCTGAAGTAAAAAAAGCAGGGGTAGCAATCCTGATCTCAGACAAAGCAAAAGCAAAAATAGATCTTATCAAAAGAGATAAGGAAGAAACTATATCCTGCTAAAAGGCACCATAGACAATGAAGTAATATCATTACTAAACATATATGCACCAAATGGTATAGCATCTAGATTCTTAGAGGAGAAGTTCAGGGAGATACAGGAAGAAATAGACAGCAAAACTGTACTAGTGGGGGACCTCAACCTCCCCCTCTCTGAACTAGATAAATCTAATCACAAAATAAACAAGAAAGAAGTTAAGGAGGTGAATAGAACATTAGAAAAGTTAGGTATGATAGACCTCTGGAGAAAACTGAATGGAGATAGAAAGGAATATACTTTTTTCTCAGCAGTAGATGGGACATACACAAAAACTGACCATATACTAGGGCATAAAAACCTCACAATCCAAAGAAGAAAGGCAGAAATATTAAATGCATCCTTTTCAGATCATGATGCAATAAAAATTATATGTAATAAAGGGCCATGGGAAGATAGACTAAAAAATAATTGGAAACTAAATAATCTAATCCTAAACAATGATTGGGTCAAACAACAAATCACAGAAACAATCAATAATTTCATTCAAGAGAATGACAATAATGAGACTACATACCAAAACTTATGGGATGCAGCAAAAGCACTTCTTAGGGGAAGTTTTATATCTCTAAATGCTCACATAAATAAAATAGAAAAAGAAGAGATCAATAAATTGGGCATACAACTAAAAAAACTAGAAAAAGAACAAATTAAAAATTCTCAATTAAACACCAAATTAGAAATATTGAAAACCAAAGGAAAAATTAATAAAATTGAAATTAAGAAAACTATTGAACTAATAAATAAAACTAACAGCTGGTTTTATGAAAAAAAAACAATAAAATGGATAAACCTTTGGTTAATCTAACTTAAAAAAAAGAAAGAAGAAAACCAAATTACTAGTATCAAGAATGAAAAGGGTGAAACTACCACCAAGTAAGAGGAAATTAAAACAACAATCAGGAATTATTTGGCCCAACTATATGCCAACAAATTTGACAATCTTAGTGAAATGGATACATATTAACAGGGAGTAAAATACTTAAATAACCCCATTTCAGAAAAAGAAATTGAACAAACCATTGATGAACTCCCTAGGAAAAAATCTCCAGGGCCAGATGGATTTACATGTGAATTCTATCAAACATTTAAAGAACAATTAATTCTAACACTATAGAGACTATTTGGTAAAATAGGTGAAGAAGGAGTCTTACCAAATTCTTTTTATGATACAAATATGGTGCTGATACCTAAACCAGGAAGAGTCAAAACAGAGAAACAAAATTATAGACCAATTTCTCTAATGAATATAGATGCAAAAATTTTAAACAAAATATTAGCAAGTAGATTACAGTAACTTATCACAAGAATAATACACTATGACCAGGTAGGATTTATACCAGGAATGCAAGGCTGGTTCAATGTAAGGAAAACTATCAGCATAATTCATCATATCAACACCAAAACTAACAGAAACCACATGATCATCTCAATAGATGCAGAGAAAGCTTTTGACAAAACACAACACCCATTCCTATAAAAACACTAGAGAGCATAGGTATAAATGGAGTCTTCCTTAAAATAATAATTAGCATCTATCTAAAACCTTTAGCAAGCATAATATGTAATAGGGACAAGCTAGAAACATTTCCAATAAGAACGGGGGTGAAACAAGGATGTCCATTATCACCACTGTTATTCAACATCATACTGGAAACATTAGCTTTAGCAATAAGAGAAGAAAAAGACATTGAAGGTATTAGAATAGGCCAAGAAGAAACAAAGTTATCACTCTTTGCAGATGACATGATGTTATACTTAGAGAATCCTAGAGAATCAAGTGAAAAAACTACTTGAAATAATAAACTTTAGCAAAGTTGCAGGCTATAAAATAAACCCACATAAATAATTGGCATTTCTATATATTACCAATAAAGCCCAACAGCAAGAGATAGAAAGAGAAATTCCATTTAAACTTACTGCAGACATTATAAAATATTTAGAAGCCTACCTCCCAAAACAAACCCAGGAACTCTATGAACACAATTACAAAACACTTTTCATGCAAATAAAGTCAGATCTAAATAATTGGAAAACCATCAGTTGCTCATGGGTAGGCAGAGCTAATATAATAAAAATGACAATTCTACCTAAGCTAGTTTACTTATTCAGTGCCATACCAATAAAACTACCAAAAAATTATTTTATAGAGTTAGAAAAAATAATAACAAGATTCATTTGGAAGAACAAAAGGTCCAGAATATCAAGAGAACTAATGAAAAGAAATGGATGGGAAGGTGGCCTCACCATTCCAGATCTTAAATTGTATTATAAAGCCACAATCATCAAAACTGCTTGGTACTGGCTAAGAAATAGAGTGGTGGACCAGTGGAATAGGTTAAGTATGCAAGACACAGTAGTCAACGACTATAGTAATCTATTATTTGATAAACCCAAAGACCCCAGCTTCTGGGATAAGAACCCACTCTTTGAAAAAAACTGCTGGGAAAACTGGAAAAGAGTATGGCAGAAACTAGTCATAGACCAAAATCTCACACCATATACCAAAATAAAGTCAAAATGGATACATTATTTAGATATAAAGGCTGATACTATAAGCAAACTGGGAAAGCAAGGAATACTTTACCTGTCAGATCTATGGAGAACAGAAGAATTCATGACCAAACAGGAGATAGAGAAGATTACAAAAGGCAAAACAGATAATTTTGATTACATTAAATTGAAAAGTTTTTGCACAAACAAAGCCGATGCAACTAAGATTAGAAGGAAGGTAGAAAATTGGGAAAGAATTTTTGCAACCAGTCTCTCTGATAAGGGACTCATTTCTAAAATATATAGAGAATTAAGTCAAATTTATAAGAATGCAAGCCATTCCCCAAATGATAAGTGGTCAAAGGATATGAACAGACAGTTCTCAGATGAAGAAATTAAAGCCATCTATAGTCATATGAAAAAATGCTCTAAATCACGATTGATTAGAAAAATGCAAATCAAAACAACTCTGAGGTACCACATCACACCTATCAGAATGGCCAACATGACAAAACAGGAAAATGATAAATGTTGGAGAGGATGTGGTAAAATTGGAACACTAATGCATCGTTGGTGGAGTTATGAAATGATCCAACCATTTTGGAGAGCAATTTGGAACTATGCCCAAAGAGCTACAAAAATGTGTATACCCTTTGACCCAGCAATAGCATTTTGAGGGCTATATCCCAAAGAGATCACACAAATGGGAAAAGGACCTACATGTACAAAAATATTCATAGCAGCTCTTTTTGTGGTGGCAAAGAATTGGAAATTGAGGGGATGCCCATCAATTGGGGAATGGCTGAGCAAGTTGTGGTATATGAATGTGATGGAATACTATTGTGCTATAAGAAATGATGAACAGGCTGACTTCAGAAAAACCTGGAAAGATTTGTATGGTCTGATGCTGAGTGAAGAGAGCACAGCCTAGAGAACGTTGTACACAAAAACAACCACGTTGTGTGATGACTAATATTGACAAACTTAACCCTTCCTGGCAATACAAGGATCTAAGACATCTCCAGAGGCCTTGTGATGAAAAATACTATCCACACCCAAACAAAGAATTATGGAAGCTGAATTGTTATTTTTTTCTCTTCTGTTGATTTTTGTTTCCTCTTTCTGATGGTTCATCCTATTGGTTTTAATTTCTACTTACAACATCACTAATGTGAAAATATGTATAATATGAATGTACATGTATAGCATATATCAGATTGTGTGCCATCTTGGGGAGGGTGGTAGGGAGGAAGCAGGAGAAAAATTTTAAACTCAAAAATATATGGAAGTGATTATTGATAAATCAAAATAAATTAATAAAAAAATTTTAAAAAAGAGTAGTCCAAAAGATAAATGTAGAAAAGAATAACAAAAACTACAAGTAGATCCCCAGAGAAGGAAGTGTCTGGGTCACAAAGACTACAAGAGTGTTTGGAAGAAACAAACAAGGAATAAAAATGGAATGAGAATTTGGGAGAAAAAAATGGAAGGGAGAATAATTTTGAACCAAAGTTGGACAACTTTCTTCATAGGGTGGAGTCAGTGAAAAGTAGAATGGAGTAAACATTAATATGATTCTATGAGATAACATGAAATATTTGAACAAAAAAAAGATTGAAAATATAGAAGAATATATAATGTATCTAGCATCACAAACAACTGACTTTTAAGAAAGGGTTAAGGAGAAATTCTTTAATGATCACTGGACTCCATGAAATCCATGGCCAACCAAGGATATGAAGAACATTTCTTATTTCAAGAAAGAAAAAAAAATAACAACCCAGGTATATTATAACTAGATGGCAAAGTGAAAATAGAGAGAAAACATGAGCTATTTTCTTAAGGAAACCTCAAAGTGAAAATACCCAGAAATATCTTAGCCAAAAGTTGGAGATTGCAGGTCAGAAAAAATAATGTAAATAGCTAGAATGAAGGATTTGAAATATCAAGGAACTATCATCAGGATTATTAAACAAAAACTAAACAAAACAAAATTGCAGCAACTACCATAAAAAGAGTCGGGAATATAATGTTCCAAAAGGCAAAAGATAAAAGGCACAAATAGCTAACCTGACAAAACTAAGTATAATCCTACAAGGAGAAAATTTTCCTTTAATTGACTAGAAGATTTTAAAAATCTCCCATGAAAAAAGCAGAACTGACTAAAATCTTTGAAATGCAAACACTGAAGATAAGTTTTGTTGTTTTTGTTGTTCAATTTTCAGCAATGCCTGACTCTTTGTGACCACATTTGAGGTTTTCTTGGCAAACCTACTGGAGTGGTTTGCCATTTCCTTCTCCAGCAGAATAGTAAATACATTTGAACAATTTGAAGGGATGAAATGATGATAAAGTACTTATATTCTAATAAGAGGAGAAAAGACAAATGTCTTTTAGAATCCTAGAATCCTAATGTCATCAAGAGTCACAAAAGAGGTTAATTAATATGTGTGTGTGTATGGTTGTTTTATTCTGTTTTGTTGATTTTGAGATGAAGGGAAAGGGAGGGAAAAAGAAATATTATAGAGAAGAAATGAGGAAGAATGGGGGAGGAATTCACTGTTTTACATAAATGGGATGTTTCAGAAAAAAATATAAAAACATTGAATGAGGTGTGATGAAATCAACCATCTCATGTGATTACTTTTCTAAACACTTTCTTCTAAACACACATATCAAGAATTTGGTGTAGAAATGTATTAAACTCAACTAAGATATAGGTGAGGACAGGGATAAAAGAGGGGCAGAGGAAGATGATAGAGTTGGAGAGGTAATACTACAAACAAAACAAACCTCATCTTTGGAGGGTTGATTGTAAAGAACAACTAAAAAGAGCAAAAGTATAAGAACCAGAAATCTGAGCTTGGGCTTAGAGAAGAGGAAAGGGATAGTAGGAACTGATAGCCATATAGATCACTAGAGCTTTCATAGCCCTTTTCTTTCTTCTTCCTCTTCTTTGTCATGAAGAGGGGTCTGAGCGGGAAAGAGGATAAAGTACATAAGGATGTGATACATGGAAATTAACAATCATAATGTTGAACACAAATTGAGTGAACTCACATATTAAACAGGGGGGCAACAAATGGGATTAGAAAGCACAATCCAGCAATATGTGGTTTATAAGAAATCAAGTTGGTCGTGTCACACAGCATTAAAATAACAGGATGTGACAGAAGTTGCTTCTAGCAAATTAAAAAAATAGGGTAGCATTAATAATCTCAGTCAAGGCAACAGTAAAGAAAAAATGATATGAGAACCTAGAAAATTATATTATACTTAGAGGTTCAGCATTTAACAAAATAATATTAGTATTTAATCTATACACAGAATAGAATAAATCTTTGTATTTGAATGAAGTTATTCAAATTATAGGGAGAAATAAAAGCCAAACTATAATGTTTAGGATCTCAACTTCAGACTAAGATAAATATAACAAAAATTAATAAAAAAGAAAATTAAGTATATGAATAGAACTTTAGAAAAGTTAAATATAAAAGATCTCTAGCAATTAATGAATGGGAATAGAGAGAAATATGCATTTTTTTAGCTGTTCAATAACACCAATAATGTCTGTGTGTTAGGAATAAGACCTCATAAATGCAGTAAAGCAGAAATATTGAATACATACTTTACCAACCACAAAGCAATAAAAATCATAATTAACAAACATCCCTAAAGAAAGGATTTAAACTTTGAAACCAAGTAATTTAATGTTAAGGAATTAAAGGGTCAAATAATATATTATAGAAACAGTAGATAATTTTATTAAAGAAAATGTCAACAATGAAAGATCATGCTATACTTCTTGGGAAGTAGCCAAAGTAGTCCTTATGGGAGAAATTACCATCTATAAAGTTTCATTAACAAAAGAGAACAAAAAGATATCAATGAACTGGGCGTGCAATTTGAAAAAAAAAACCTGAATTAAAACACAAAATAAAATTCTGAAACTCAAAGAAAAGATAAGCAAAATTGGGAGGATGATAACTTTGACAAAATAAAAGTAGGACATTTAAAAAAGGACAAATTATAAGATAAACTGATAAAAAAGAAAGGAAAACTACATTACTAGTATCAAAAATGAAAAAAAAAGAGAATTTGTAACAAATGAACATGAACTAAGTGGAATTGGAAGACACAAGTTTGCATAAATATATGCTAGCCAAAAGAAATAGCTAACTCAAATACTGGTGTCTGAGGTGAGATTTAAAGTCATTTTACTGTCTCCAAGTCCAGTACTTTACCCAGTACACCATGATCATGTTGAATTTTATCAAGACTACATATTTAGTTCAATATCATGCAAACTATAAGAACAATAGATCATATTAATAACAAAGCAATGAATCTCACAATTATACCAATAGGTGCAGAAAATGCTTTTTGACATAATATAATATGCTTTCATATTAGAATATTACAAAGTATCAGAATAAATATAATTTCCTCAATATAGAACATTGTCTTTCTAAAATTAAGAACAAGTATTATCTGTAATAGGGAAATGCTAGAGTATTTTCAAATAAGATCAGAAATAAAGTGAGGATGTCTGTAGTTGCTACAATATTTACAAAATTCTAGAAATATTAGGTGTAGTAATAAAACAATGAAAATACAAAGAATGATCATATACAAAGAAGAAAAAACAATGACTTTTGCAGAGGATTTGATAGTGTACTTAGAAAATCCTAGAATCAACTAAAATTTATTGAAACACTTAATGACAATAAAGTAGCAGGATATATACAAACCTACAAAGATCAGTAGTCTTTCTTTATATTACTCACAAAGGAAACATAAGGAAATTTCATTTTGAATTACTACAGAATATATAAAATATTTGGGAGTCCACTTACAAAGGCACACAGGAATTATATGAACACAACTGTGAAACATTCTTTATAGAAATAAAGAAGACTTAAGTGGAGAGAAATTAATTGTTTATGTTTGAATCATGGTAATATAAAAATGATAATTTTTATATTCCTAGACTAATTTACAGATTCAGTTACATACCAAAGTATGAAAGGATTATTTGACCAAACAAGACAAAATAATAACCAAATTCACCTGCAGGAACATAAAAAAACTCAAGAGAAATAATTTTAAAAGTGGGAATCCAGGAAGCCTAGTGGTGCCAGATCTCAAACTATCCTACAAACAACAACCATCATACCTATCAGGTACTATTTCAAACAATAGAAAACTCAAACAATAAAATAAAATTGGTATGTAAGATCCAGAACCAATTGAACACAGTAATGTAGCATTCAATAAAACCAAGTTAAAAAAAAAACACACAATTGTGCTAAGTTCTTACTATTCCTCAAAAAACTGTTGGAAAAATTGGAAAGTGGTCTGGAAAAAATAGACTTAGATCAATATCTCACACCATATAGCACTATTTCTGAATGATCCAGATTTTAAAAAGTCATAATCATGAACAAATTTGAGGAAAATAGAAGAATATACATTTTACAATTACATATAGGAAATGCATTCTTGACTAAAGCATAGAAAGAATCATAGAAGATAAGATGAACAATTTTGATTACAGAATCCAAATGAAGGAGCAAAATGAAACATTTATTTCGAGTTCTTACAATGCATTTTTTTTTTTTTGCTTAGCTATACTTTCTCATAAGGAAGGAATTTTATGGGAGGGTTGCTGTTTGTACTTCACTCTCAAAGAGGATCATGACATCAGGGAGGTGGAAGGAAGAGTTGGATAATAGTAAAATGATAGCAGCATTTATACAAAAGAGAAGGGAGGAGAAAAGTGAAAGAATCCTTAGTGAAACATTTAAAAACTTCACAGAAGAGACCAAAGAAGGATTCAAAGGTGGGCACAGACAAGCAGACCAAATTTGATGCTAATACATTCAATTTAAAGTTTATGAAAAAGATCTGTAAGAGGTGGATTTGAGGTTTCATATACAATCTCTATTTTCTCTCCACTATGTATAGAAGCATTCCTGCTTGTTGATTATTTTCTAGTTAATAAAAAAATAATTTTTGAACATTGCTAGAGAGGACAATTTTTTCCTATTTGCTGATAATAGTATGATTTATTTAGAAATCCTACAGAATGATTGAAAAAATTAATCAATATGTTTTCATTAAATTAGCAAGATATAAAATAAATCAACAAATCATCAGGATTTCTGTATAATGTTATACAAAAAAACAGGAAATGAGAGAAATTCTTTTAAAACACTACAAAATATATAACATTTATGAGTTAAACTACAAAGACACATAGGACTTATATAAATAAAATTAGAAAACTCTTAAATTTCCTGCTACCATGTAGGTGCTAGTGTTTATTAGAATCCATGCAATGTAATTGATTAATAGGTGGCTTTTAAAAAATACTCTTCACTTCCTATTTAGGCTGATTAACATAAAGTGGATGGATGAGGGAACATGATAATCATTTACTGTGACACAGCAGGAAACTGAGAAGAGACATAGAAATCCAGCTAGTTACCTCAAAGGACAGATGACTTTAAAAAAGTGAACAAAAGTGCCTGGGATAACAAAGAGATCCTGTCTACCCCTTCATCTTATTGGAGCACTAGAATTAAAACACTGAAATTTCCATTGCTGGAGAAATTTTCCTTTTGCTGGCTGAAAATGAGAAAGATCATTTTTTTCATCTAGAGAAAAGAAATGATGAAAATAGCCCCAAGCAATATATTGGAACTTAGTACCATTGACCAGTGAACAGAGAGATGAAAAGTTGTTCTAGCAAAGTGCCATGAATTCAGCAAGTAGAGATTTGAGTTCTTGAAAACACTTGCTTTCAAATTCAGATATGTTTTGGTTGCTTTTCTTTTTTCCTTCTTTCTCTTTAGATTCTTCTGTTTTCCTTTTTCCTTCTTCATTACCCCTAGCTTCTTTTTTCTCTTCCTGTCCATGATATTATTTCCCTTTCTCTCATTTGTACAGAAGGACTGTAAACATCACAAATCAGGAGGCAGAATCAAATCATTTCAGAGTTAGAAAGGACTTCAGAAGTCATCTAATCTAACCCATTCTTGGAAATGAATTCTACTACAGTTTATTGCTCTAGTAACCAGCATTTATTTGAAGACCTCCAAAGAGCAGGTAAAATGCCACTTCTTAAACCAGCTCTTTTGACTTTTGAATATCTCTAATTGGTATTTTCCAGTTATGAGCCTAAATTTATCTTTGTAATATTCACCCACTTTATTGATTCTGCCAGAGGAAGTCTAACAGAACAAATTTAATTCCTTGTACACATGCTAGCCCTTAAAATATTAGAATACAGTTATCACATACTCCTTAGCCCCAAGTCTTTCTTTCTTCAAGCCAAAATCCCCCAATTTCTTGACCTAATTCTCATGTGGAATGGACTTAAAGTCCTTCATTTTCCTGGTTGATCTATTCTTGACTCTCCACATACTATAAGTTATTCAGTCATTCCTTAATCCATGGGCACCTACTTTGTTTTCATTTCTTTGCTACAATAAAAGGTGCTGCTATAAATGTTTGTACCTATAGGCCCTATACCTCTTTCTTTTATTTCCTTAGTATATGTGCCTAATAGTTCTATCATTAGGTTAAAGGGTGTACCTTTCAGTAACTTTATAGGCATAGTTCCAAACTGCTTTCTAAAATCATTAGACCAATTCCCATTACTGCCAATGGTATGCCAGTCTGCTAAAAGGAGCTCAAAGGAAATGGCTCCCAGACCTGAAAGCAATGCTTTAGATGTGGTCTGACAAGGCGAGAGAAGCAAGATCACCACTCCCTTATTCCTGGAAGCTATGTCTCTCAATGTAGCCAATGATTATATTTGCAGTTTTGGCTGTCACATTACACTGCCAATTTCTAATGAGCTTGTAGTCCATTAAATCCCTAGGTTAGTTCTTTTTCAAACAACTGCCTAATAATGAATCCTCCATCTTGTACTTCTGAAGTAGATTTTTTTGCACCCAAGTGTAGTACTTTACATTTATCCCTATTAAATTTCTTTTTATTTGATTCAGTCCAATGTTCTAGTTAGTCAAAATCTTTTTGGATTCCAAGTATTATCTAGCATACCAGCTATCCTCTTCTCTTTGTGCTATCTGCAAATCTGAAAAAAAAGAATTCTATACATGTGTCCAAGTTTACTTTTTTCTTTTTTATTAATTTATTTTGATTTATCAATAATCACTTCCATATGCTTTTGAGTTTAAAATTTAGAATCTCCTCCTGGTGTGCTAAAGTGGGTCTTTCCACTAGCTGACTGGGTGACTCCCAGTTCCATACTGCTCCCCTTCCCCTAGGGTAAGAGGGGCCTTTCCCATTAATCCCTCTAGCTACCTGGGCTACTGCACTGCTGCACCCCATCTTTCTTCTGGTTCAGCTGTTCCAGGGTTTTTTCTGGGGTGATATTTTCTGGGTTTTCAGAGGTTGATAGGGGAGGGTGAGAGCAACTACCTTTTTACTCCACTATCTTGGCTCCCGGAAGCAGAAGTCCTGGACTACTCTTAATCTATATTCTTTCTTAATTGTGTTTGGGTGTTTTTCTTCTGTTTGCTCATATTTTCACACTCAGTTTTTCCAATTCTATTCTGACCAGTCTTTTCTGACCCTCTTGGATGTTTTTTGTAGGCTTTGCTAGGTCTTGTCTTCTAAGTAGTTTAGATGCTTCCATCCCTGATGATCTGGTTGGGCTGGCTAGTATTAGTGCTTACCTATTCCTTCAAATCCTTGCTTCTGTCTTGATCTCCTTGTGCTTCACTGCTTATTCAGGTCCCAACTATCTTTATCTGTTCCTCTTTGTATGGTCTTCATTTTGGAGTTGGTTCTGCCCTTTTCTAGGTCCTTAACAGGAACATGGACTTAGAGACCATGGCTTAGAGTATAACCTTCCTGTTGCTGACACTTTGGTGTTAAGCTAGCTGTCTCCTGCTATGGCTCCCACTACTTGGAGGAATGTATGACCAGGTACCCCTTCTCTAACTGCAGAGTGAGCTATATTTGTAATGATTCTCTATCCTGATTATGCTTTGGCAGGCCACAACCAGGATTTGGTTTTAGTTATTCTATTATTAGAGCTGGTACTGGTGTGCAATGGCCTTCTTCAGAGCTTTGACTGACTTAAGGGACATGTACAGAAGTTTTTGTTGACAATTTTACACTCTCTGCCCCTATTAGATTATAATCCAGTTACCAGAATTCCCATTCACTTACCTAAAATGATTCTTTCTTGCTATCTCATTGAATCACTGATTTATTTTTGGTATATTCTAGTTTCCAGGGAATCCATTACTAAGGTAAAATTTAATACTTTCTATTCTAAGACATTTATTCTCCTTCCAATTTTTCATCCAGAGATTTTAATTCATTTTTCACTTGCAAAATTTCTTATAAGTTTTTTTTAATTTTATTATTGTTTCCAATTAAGAGTCATCTATTTCTATCCCTTTTACTCCAAACTGGACAACCAAAAAAAAAAAAACCCGTTATAACAAATATGCATAATCAAGCAAAGCAAATTCCTGTATTGGTCCTGTACAAAACTGTATTTCTGATTCTATGTTTTGAGTTCATCATCTGTCAAGATGGAAGTTCTTGCTTCATTCCTTCTAGGTATTTGTGTAGCCCTCGTAGAAAATGCATTTTTTCTTTTCAGTCATTCCTTCTAGTTGTTATGAAATTATTTGCCACTCTTTTGGAGATTACTAGAGTTACAATAACATCTGACCCAACCCTGTTTGTGCTGAGAGGCTACCTGTTTGTTTGTCTGTATTTTTTTTTCTTTTTCTTTTTCTTTTTGCTAGGCAATCGGGGTTAAGTGAACACAGTTAGTAAATGTCATGTGTTTTGTGTCTGAGACCAGATTTGAACTCAGGTCCTCTTGACTCCGAGGGTGGAGCTCTATCCACTGTGCCACCTACCTGCCCCTGTCTGTACTTTTTGATGGCTTTACTGATGGCTCCTTTTCCTATTGCCTGAAGATTTCTGGATGACTTTCATGCAGTTCTGGTATGGAAATAACTTCCTACAGTTACTCATTAGATTTCTTGATCATTATTCAACCTTATATGAATTTCAAGTTTTGCTGAAGTAGGTGTGTGGGGACTAGGCAATTTGCCTCCAGTTCAGGAAGCCATTTTCATTAAAATTAGTTTTCCATTTCATTTCTCAGTCTTTTCAACAGAGTTCTCATTTCATTTGTGATATCATTTTTATCTCATTTCATTTACTCTGAAAATCTAGAAGAGCATGCAGCAAATCTGTGTTTTTATTTGAGGCTCTGTTTATAGAACTATTCTGTTTTTCTCCAGTGTTATGGTGATAGAAGAAAGAACTACTTATGAAAGCTCTTATGTGTCCACACCAGGCTCTATATACTTATGAAATGATTTGTTTGGTTTTGATCACTATTCAGGTCCTGCCACTGTTTTGTCTAGTATGCAGTGCTATATTATTTAAGAATCTCAGAGACAGATCAATCTAGTGTGCTACAACCAGTTCACAATGATCCAGGGTGTTGTATAATTATTTCTCTCCTGGTTTGAGGCCTGTAGGGTACTAATGTTCAGAATAAAGTTAGAATAACACAGTTTCAGACTACAACTTAAAAAAAATGTCCCTCCATGTCTATATTTTGTAGGAATTTTAGCGTCAATTAGTGTTGTACTTTGTCAAAGGCTTTTTCCACATTTGAGATAATATGAGGTTTGGATTTTTTTTAATGTGATTAATTAATTATGTTGATTGTTTTCCTACTGTTTAATGATCCTTGGTATAAATGGTATAAATGTTAACTTGGTAATAAGGCATGATATATATATAAACGTTAACTTGGTAATAAGGCATGATTTCTTAGATAAATCCTTATAGTATATTTGACAGGTTTTTATTTAAAATTTTTAAATTGATATCCAATAATGATATTGGTCTGTATTTTTTCTATGCTTAATCCATTCCTGGTTCAGGTTTTAGGGCTATAACTCTCACAAAATGAATTAAATAGGGTGTTTTCCTTCTTAATTTTTGGGAATTACTATAGTAGGGATAATGAGTGTTCTTTAAAAGTTTGATAAAATTCTCCCATGGCTCCAACAAGACTAGGTATTTCTTTGGTAATTCCTTTACAACTATTTCCATTTCTTTTTCTGAGATTGGATTACTTGGATCTCTATTTGTTCTTATGTTTATTTGGATATTTTATATTTTTGAAAGTTGCTCTGCTTCTTCTGTGTTCTCAGTTTTGTTAGCATATAATGATGCATATTTAGTTCTGATAATTCTTTTTCTTCTCATTTTGTTGTTATTTCACTTCATTTGCTACTTTGTTAATTTTATGACCTTTTTCTTTTTAACCAGTTAACTAAAAATTTATCAATGTTATTTTCTTTCATAGAATTGCTCATTTTTTCTGTGATATGATCTTTGTTGTTGTCATTCAGTCATTTTTCAGTCATTCCTGACTCTTCATGACTCTGTTTGGGGTTTCTTGGCAATGATACTGGAATGGTTTTCAATTTCCTTTTAACTAATAAATGCAAAAAACCAGATTTTAACTCAGGAAAATGATTCTTCCTGATTCCAGGCTTGGCACTCTATCCACTGTGCCACCTAGTTGCCCAATGTTCCTTGACTCACTCATTATTTAGGATTTCATTGTTAAGTCTCTTTGTTGTCTTTTGTTTGAAGGGCTTGAACTGATTATGTATTTATTGTTTTGTAGTTTTAAATGGCACATTTACTATTTCTGCCTTTTTACATTTGTTTGCAATATCACTGTGTCTTAATACATGGTCAGTTTTTTTTTAATTTTCACATGATACTGAGAAATACATATATTCTTTAGCAGTCCCATTTAACTCTTGTTTCTCTGGCAATTTCTTCAATTCCTTACTTTTCCTTTTGTTTAAGTTTCTGTTAATCTTATCAAAAATTAAGAGAGGGTGAAATTTCCTGCTTGTAATTAAATTAATATTTCTTTTATGAATTTACATGCAAAGGCATCTGAAGCATATATTTTTAATATTGATTTGTTGTCTGCAGTTTCTTTGAGTATAATATAGTTTCCTTGTCTGTTTCTTTTTATATTTTAAATGTTTGTTTTTTCTTTCTTTTATAACATAATTGTAATTTTTGCTTTTTTGGATTCACTTGATGCATAATAAAATTTTTCTGGCCCCTCATTTTTATTCTGTGTATGTCTTTGTTTTTATAAAATGTGATCCTTATAAAGCAGCAGATTGTGGGGTTTTGTTTTCATGTATGATATGATCCTTTTTTTGTTTTATTGACTTGTTAATAAAGTTATGATTAAAGTTCTGAATTAAGTTTATATTTTCCTCGGTATTTCTCTAATATTATTTTTTACAAATTATGATTTCCCTTCTTTATCTCTAAACACAATACTATGTTTCTTCATTTATTTTAAGACAACATTTTCCCACCAGCTCTCTTTCCTCTCTACCTACCCCCACCCCATGTATCCCTTTCCCTGTTTTGGGGTCTTGATTATTAGTTCTGATTTTTTTTTTTGCTTTTATCTAGTAACTTAATTCTTCCCATCTTTTTTCCTCTCAGTTAAGTAATCAAGTAGAATCCTTTTTCCTTTCCTTCTCTTCAATGTGTTTTGTATTCATTAGTTTTTAAAATTTCATTTTCAGCATCTTTTTCTAAAAAGGGTTTCTTTGTCTTATTCTTTTTATTATTTATCTTCCCTTTCTGATTATTTTAGTTTTATTCTTTGATTTATACACCTTATACTTATTTAGTCCTTCTTTAGTCTCTGTATTTTTTATGGATTTAAAAGTTTTTAAGGTACCTGTTTTAGGTTCCTTTTTATAAACAGTTTCTATTGTAATGTCTTGTTGAAAACAAAACCATGTTGTCCCTTTTTTTTATGCTTCCTTCTTAGAAACAGCACTTACTGTAGATGATAGAGAAAATATTGACTCACTCCCCTGATTGTGCAGGTCGTTATTTACTTTTGACCTCTCTTTGGTCATTTTTTTTCCCTTTGTCTCAAAATCTCCTCCCTGGATCCATGCCTTCCCACTCTTTTGGTTGTCAGTTGACCCTAGGATCTCTGTGTCCCTTATCTTTTGGTAGAATGAGTTGTCTTTCTAATTACCAAATCCCTAAGACAAAACCTATTGTAAAACCTCATTCTCTCTATAGAAAATATCTCTCTTTTCCCACAGGAACATTCATTAGTAGTACTCTCTCCCATCACTATAACAAAATTTCCACTTTTCTTTCCTCCAAAAAAGGAGTGGTCACCTTTCTCCCCAATGTTTAATCTTTTAGAGGAAAAATATTCTTAATATCAGAATGTCATTACAAACACACTATTCACACTGCATGGAATATCAGCTTATTGACTGGCCCAGTGTAGACAATATCTCTAGGGAGCTTAAAACACAAGAGGAGCCAGGCTTGAGATTTTGGACACTTTAGACAGTTAAAATATATTGCAGTGGCTTTCATAATGATTTACTCAGAATAAAGGAACTTGAAAACTTCAAAGATACACCTGCCTCTGTTGTACACCAGTACCTCTAAACCTTAGAGGATCGTCTTCATGAGTACCCATGATTTGGAAAATCCATTGGCAATAGGCCCAGCCTTTTAGTGTTGAGTCTCTCTGTAATTAGCCAGGCTGATCCTCAGAATGCAGACACAGAGTTCATCACCAGGCCTCTTTTTAAAGTCTCACCAGATGATGAGGCACACGAGGAGTACTTCCCTAGCAACAGGGTCTTTTTCACTAAAGATTGAAGGTATTTTTGAGAAGGAATTCTGGCCTGAAGTTTGCTATATGACCTAGAAAACATTTGGATTGAGAATTTTTTTCAAGTCATTGTTATGATGAAACAAATCAAGATGAGAAATATCAGGTTAGACTAAAATGGAATGTCATTTTTTCTGGAACAGAGATTTATTTGGATGAATCATAATATGAGTAAATATAATTTTAAGATAAGTAACTGGAGCCATAAAGTACATAAAAACATTCTGAGAACAGAAATGCAAGATAATCGGTTTAACTGTCTTAATGTGTTTATAGTCATTAACATTGAAATCAGAGAAACTTTCCAAATTTCTTTAGCAGGATCTGAAACTTTTCCTGATTGGTCTCAACCCAAGATTTTTATTTGGGGCAAGAGGAAGATAATCTAAAGTAAATTATGCTTAACCATTTTTGTGTTGAGGAAAAAATTTTCAGAGAGGTATTTTAAGTTAGACAGCACGTAGGATAATGATGGATCAAATGGACAAAAACTACCTCTTTAGCCAAGATTAGGCATATGGTCTAATGTTTGTAGGTACTACAGAGACCAACATTAAAGAAAAACACTTGTTAAAGATGTTTGATAAATGCTTGTCAAATTTGATGAAATATTATTACCTAGATGAGCCAAAAGAAAATGGAAATTACAAAATAGAACTCCCAGCTTCATAATAAGATCTGCCATGCATCAACTGTCTACTTTTAGGACATAGTACAAGAAGGATACCATAAATATCACAAAGATGAGAGAAACAATAGGAGAATCAAAATGAATATTGTCAAGCTGATGCAGAGGAAAAAGTAGCAATAACAACAAATGCTGAATAAATTACTTTAATATAAATTCATTAAACAAATAATAGCCCCCATCTCTCACATTTTCCTTACAACAATCCTGTGAGGCTAGTATTTTCCAAATTAGAAAAATGAGGCTCTGAGAGATAGAATGATTTAAGAATCACAACAAGTCAGTGGCACAGCTGGGAGTCAAACCTAAGTTTAGACTCCAAATTGAGTGTTCTATGACACCATGCTGCCACAACAAATAACTATTGAGAAGATGAGTGTGCTATATGTAAGGCTCTGTGCCAAGTACTAAGGGTGATTTAACATGATGGATCCTGTACCATAGGGCCATAAATCCTGTCCACAAATAACTATGTTATCCTCAGATCAATTAAGCGATGAGTTATTCATCCATGGAAAACCATTAAAAAAAAGGAATAGTACAAAGCAGCCCTTAATTGTTATTTCTGCAATGACGGTGACAGGGTTAGAAAAAGGAATAGAAACATTAATTTTACTACAGAGTCACTTAATATGAGATACTTATTAAATGACTAACAAGTTGACATAATAACAGAGGATCAGAACTGAATCATTATTAATAATCTTGCTCTAATTGAAGCCCAAAAACATAACCAGCTAAATGGAACGATGGTTCACACATTCTCCAGGAAGAAGAAAATAAAGGATTGGAACAACTGATTTGGTTGTGTGACCAAAGGCAACAAGAAACACTATTTAACCCAAAGTTTGATTATTTCATCATGCAGTATGAAAATTTCAGTTTGTGTGCCAACACGCAATGCAGAGGATAAGAAGGGAGAAAAGTTCCATGAAGAACTTCACAAGATCCTTTAAACTAAGTCATCATTTACATTATTGCTCCTTCATTTCAGTGCAAAAGTGGGCACAAGAGAAATATATTGGAAAATATGACTTCATATTCAGAAGCAAAAAAAATTATGTATATGTGTATACTACTCAGAAGCCTCACAACTGTAAAACATAAATGTGTGGTCCAAAAAGAAAGAAGTTTTAGCTACAGGGAGTACTAAAAATAATCTCAAAAATGAAATAAATAATACATATTATCAAACAAGAAACCACAGGTTACTGATATAAGTGTAACTTCATGATTAATTATCCTTTTGTTCTATCATTTTAGTTGGGTCCAACTCTTCATAACCCCATTTGGGGTTTTCTTGGCAAAAATACTTGACCGGTTTGTCAGTTTCTTCTCCAGCTCATTTTGCAGGTGAAGACACTGAGGCAAACAAGATTAAGTAACTTGTCCAGGATTACACAGCAAGTAAATGTCTGAGGCCACATTTGAATTCAGGTCTTCCTGATTCCAAGCCCAGAGCTCTATCTACTACACTACCTAGCTGCCCTATAGATTAACTATTTGCATTAGAGGAAAGATCAAACTAAATACCATACTAAAATAAAGAATAAGTGTAAGATAATGAATGCAAATAAAAACAGCTCCAACCAGAATCAAGCACGTTATTAATGCCAAAAGTTGGAAATTGAGAAAAGAAAATATGCAAATCCAATTATCACTATTTCTTATAGAACTTTAAGAGGTGAAAAACAATCACCAAAATAAGGTGATGAAAGGTACCCAGAAAGTGCCATGCCCAATGAACATGATTTCCTTGCCAGGTAGAAAGACAGGACAGTCAAAAACAACACTAGTATAAAATAAAAACTTTTTTACAAAAGCTTACAGGAGAATATGGTGGAATTTTACAAACAGTATTACTTCACAAAAGAAAAAAAAGAAAAGTGAAAGGGAGACAAGAATATAGAAAGCTTGGTGTGAAAGCCAAGCAAGCCAGCTCATTCCAAAAACATTTAGAGATAAAATAAGAACAAATGGATGGAAAATAGAATGGATTTGACAGTGTTTCTAGAGTAATCAATCAATCAGCAAGCATTTATTATATCTACTTTATGCCAGCACCATAGCAGGTGGTAATGATACAAAGATAAATGTAATACACACCTCAACCAACCACACAGAGTGTGTGTGTGCGTGTGTATAAAATGTGTGTATATGTATGTGTGTGTATATATATATACATATATATGTATATACATATATACACCATGCATAGAATAGTAATATATATTTTCCCTTTTGTTAGTATCCTTTCCATTCAAGTAGCTCTATGTGTGTATATAAAAAACCAAAAATTATGGTAAAATATATAGTGCATACATATATATTACACTATAATTGTATATATATGTATGCATACATATATATTACACAGTAATTTGAATGGAGAACATACTAACAACTGGGAAAATCAGATAAGACCTTTTGAAGGAAGTGAAACTTAAGGTGAGCCTTGAGGGGGTCAGGAATTCAAAAAGGTAAAAGAAAAGAGGGAGAAAATTCCAGGCATGGAGTATAGCTTGCACAAAGACATAAGACCCTACAGACCATTAGGCTTTTCTATCTTACTTGTAATTAAAACCTCCTACATGTGTCATCACCCTCATTAAAACAAGTTCCTTGAGGAAGAGCCTGTCTTGCTTTTCTATTTGTGACTCTAGCACTTGGCACAATACTTTGCACGTAATAAATACTTAAGCTCTTTTTCATTCATTCACACATCATGTTGCAGATAGCATAGTTTATATTAGTTAACTGTAATATTATATCTATCTACAAAATGGGGATAGTAATAGCACTTATCTCCCAAGGTTATTGTGAGGATCAAATGAGGTAATAATTTTAAAGCAGTTAGCACAGTGCCTCATACATAGTAAGTGCTATATAAATGTTACCTATTGTTATTGTTACATCAAGCCCTAGAAAATGATGGTGCCAACTCAAATGAATACTCAAAAGAAAACAACCCTCACTGGAAAAACAAACAACAAATGGAGGATGAATTCTTATTGTCCAGACTAGGACATAGAGTTGTAAGACCGACCCACCAAGTTAGTCCATTACCACAAATATCTTGGACAGGATTTGCAAATGGACAATGATCTGGGCTCAGAACTGAACAAGTGAAAGAGAACCAGCTTCATTACATTTGAAAATTTATGCAGTTGTTTCAATGATCCAAAGCTTTCTCTGACACAAAATCCCATGTGTCTTATTGCCAAAATTCTTCTGCTGATGCCATTCAGCTGTGATTTCTTGATCACTGCAGTTCATGAAGAAACAAAATTGCAAGTGGCCCAAAATGCATTTGGAGAGGCACATGGTGGTCATACATTAGGGAGTTACAGAGCTGTAGTATATTACCAACAGTGACTTGTATGCAAGAAGCTGTGTAAAGTATATCCATCCAAAAATAGATAGATAGATAGATAGATAGATCAATTAAGATGTAGATATATTTACGTATAATCAGAAAAGAAGATGATCTGGTCATATAGTAAGAGATCATTGAAATATATTATTATCCATGGAACATTAAAGGAACTACAAGGTCAGTAGCATGTTAGGTAGACTTCTAAGGAGGATTTATAAAAGGATATGGAATAAAAAGGTATAGGATGAAAAAGCACAAGTAAGTCATAGTCTATACAGTTGGAGGGAGCATCCACAATGAGATTAAAAATTCCACTGAATTATCTTAATTTCAAGTAATTCATAAATAACTAATAAGTATATCTTTAAATTGTCAATAATTCCTAACAAATTAATTAACAAAAAAGTTTATTTTAGAAAAGAAAAATGTGACTTTTTAATTTATTAAATATCATTTTTAAGTTATCAGAGAACCACTAGACTTCTTTGTTTCTCTATATTATGACCTCTATAAAGTGATTTGAAAGTCAATTTCACTTCAGATGGCAAGACCTATTGAATCAGATCAATTTCATTATCCTAATATCAATGTTCAGTTAGTCAGTAAACATCTATGAAGTGTCTACTCTGTGCCAGGCACTGTACTAAGCTCTGGGGATATGAAAAGAAGCAAAAGACAACCCTGGCCAATCTCGCCTCGACAATCTAATGGGGAGGGAGGAGCAATAAACAAATAACTTCAAACAAGCTATATACAGGATAAATAGGAAATAATTTTAAATGGGAAGGTACTCAAATTAAGAGGGCAGGGAAGGGCTTCTTATAGAAGATAAGGTTTTTTTTTCTGCAGAGGCAGAGGCAAGATGGCAGAGTAAAAGCAGTGACTTGCTTGAGCTCTCCCCCAAACCACTCCAAATACCTGAAAAAAATGACTCTAAACAAATTCTAAAGCAACAGAACCCACAAAAAGACAGTGAAATAAATTTACAGTCCAAGACAGCCTGGATGGTTGATCAGAAAGGTATATTGCAATGCGCAGGGAGGAATGCAGTTTGGCATGGGCATGCAGGCCACAGCAAACCTGGAGCAGGCCTCAGAGGACTGAATCATGGGCAGTGGTGGGGATTGGTAGACTTCTCAACCCACAAATGCCAAAAACAACTTAGAAAGTCAGTGGGAAAACTGCGTCTGCGGTGAGAGAGAGAATTGGGTTCCCAGCCCCAGTCCCTGAGCTTGGCCTGGGATGGTGGTTGCTTCTAGAGCTTCTGACCCACAGACTGAGGGGGAATCAAGGGTCTGTTCAGAAGAGGATTGTAGGGATCTCTTTGCTGGTGCAGGATTCTCTTGCTTTGCCCTGTTTGGATCTGAGTCACAGTTCCGGGTGGCAGTCCTGGAGTGAGGATGGAATGCTGGCAAGGTAGAGCTTGTAGTGCGGTGAAAAGGAAATCCTTCTCACAGTTCCAAGACAGAAAAAAGTACTTGTGGTCATTCATAGACCAAAGCACAGGCTAGGAAAGGAGTAAACACCTCGCCCTTGATCATACCACCTTGGAAGAACTGAAAATTTACAGGTTCTGAAAATAGCTGCACAAAACCCCTGAAGCTTGGGACAGTATATTCTCCACACTGGAAGCAGATCCCCTACCTTAACAAAGAGTTTATAACTCAAGTAAATAGCTGGGATCATGAGCAAGCAATGCAAAAAGAGTCAGACCATAGAATGTTACTTTGGTGACAAAGAAAATCAAAACATACAACCAGAAGACAACAAAGTCAAAACTCCTACATCCAAAATCTCCAAGAAAAATATGAATTGGTCCCAGGCCATGGAAGAATTCAAAAAGGATTTTGAGAAGCAAGTAAGAGACGTAGAGAAAAAACTGGGAAGAGAAATGAGAGTGATGCAAGAAAATCATGAAAAACAAGTCAACAGCTTGCTAAAGGAGACCCAAAAAAATACTGAAGAAAATAACACCTTAAAAAATAGCCTAACCCAAATGGCAAAAGAGGTCCAAAAAGACAATGAGGAGAAGAATGCCCTAAAAAGCAAAATTGGTCAGATGGAAAAGCAAGTCCAAAAGATTACTGAAGAAAATACTTCCTTCAAAATTAGAATAGAGCAATTGGAAGCTAGTGATTTTATGAGAAATCAAGACACTGTAAAACAAATCCAAAAGAATGAAAAATTAGAAAACAATGTGAAATATCTCATTGGAAAAACAACTGACCTGGAAAATAGATCCAGGAGAGAGAATTTAAAAATTGTTGGACTATCTGAAAGCCATGATCAAAAAAAGAACCTAGACATCATCTTTCAAGAAATTCTCAAGAAAAACTGCCCTGATATTTTAGAACCAGAGGGTAAAATAGAAATGGAAAGAATCCACCGATCTCCTCCTGAAAGAGATCCCCAAAGGAAAACTCCTAGGAATATTGTAGTCAAATTCCAGAGTTCCCAGGTCAAGGAGAAAATATAACAAGCAGCCAGAAAGAAAGAATTCAAGTATTATGGAAACACAATCAGTATAACACAAGATTTAGTAGCTTCTATATTAAGGGACCACAGGGTATTGAATGTAATATTCCAGAGGGCAAAGGAGATAGGATTATAACCAAGAATCACCTACCCAGCAAAACTGAGTATAATCCTGCAGGGGAAAAAATGGTCATTCAGTGAAATAGAGGACTTTCAAGCATTCTTGATGAAAAGACCAGAGCTGAATAGAAAATTTGACTCTCCAATACAAGACTGAAGTAGAACGTGAAGAGGTAAACAGGAAAGAGACATCACAAGGGACTTATTAAGGTTGAACTGTTTACATTCTGCTTGGAAAGATGATATGTGTAACTCATGAGACCTTTGTCAGTATTAGGGTAGTTGGAGGGGAAAAAATATATGTATGTATATAGATAGATGGATAGATAGATAGATAGATAGACAGACAGACAGACAGACAGACAGACAGACAGACAGACAGACAGACAGATAGATAGATAGATAGATAGATAGATAGATAGATAGATAGATAGA